>NC_045558.1:105938922-106259756 GCF_009769535.1 Thamnophis elegans
TGGGTCAAGATCTGGAATAAGAATAAACAAAACATGCTTGAAATGGCTTGTTTTGGGATTAAGACAGATAACATTCTTAGCCTGCTGCAGAATTACTGTTACACATTCCATGTTTTATATTTTTTATACTGTGGAGCAGAGTATTATAATCTCATTACTTCAAAATTGAAACTCTCAGATAAATAAGTCTACTTGCCTATGTACAAAAAAGTGACAATGACATGTCAGTTTCCTTCTGTGGGTACGCAAGAAGATCCCATTGGGTACAATTGGGTATTGCAGAATTAGTCAGCAGAGTTGACATTTCTTTTAATATTGAAGTTGAGGGAAGGGAAGGGAGAATCAGCAGTCCTCCAAATGTTGCTAGTGCAATTCCTATCAGCTGCTAATATGGTCAAGGGTGAAGGATATCAGATGTTGCATCCTCATCCTGATAAAATACTTCCGGGTTGTTTAAGAAATCTCACTCTTAATATGGAGTCCTTTGTTTGAAAATTCCTCCTAACACTCATGTACTTATGCTCCTGCCCACCTAGCAATTCAAAAAGTACTAGTAGATAATTACCTTCTCCTATGTGCTGCTTGGGTAATCCAAGCATGGGTTAACTTTGTCCATTAGCCTAGAGACTGAGTTATGTAAATTGGTGACCACGCCTCCTCTGACTGGATGGGTCAGTTTTTTAACTCAGTCCAGCCAGAAGAGACGTATACCAATTCTTCTCCAGACTACTGAGACAAATTTATACTTCATGCTGGATTTCCTTGCAAGATTGATTGACCTAGTGGAGGATTAAGCTTTGCGATGGGAAAGGCGGCAGTTTGCTGCCTGCCAGGTCCATCTGTGCTCGCTGTTGTCGCTCAGGTATTTAACTAGCGTTTGGAGCCGTTTGGGTCTAAGTTTTACCCGCAGGCGGTTGGAGCCTTTGCAGGCGGCTGGGCGGCGAACGCTTTGTTTTCTGTTTGGGCTCGGTCTTCATTTCGCAGCGCAAGACTTTGGCTGGTGCCGATGATGGAATTTAAGAGCCCCCGCTGCCTTAAGAGCCTTTGAGACGCCCGCCGTTCGCGGCACGGCTTTTTCTCCTGCCGCTGGGAGTCACCCGCCGTTCGCGGCGCGGTTTGTCCTCTGCAGACCACTGATTGCACTGGGAAAGTGCGGCGGCGGCTGCTGCATTGTTTCCCACTCTGGGATTCTCGGATGGCAGTTGCTTCGCTGCTTGCAATTTGAATTTGGCGCTTGATAGTCGGGCACCATGTTGGGGCCATTTTTTTGCACAGGCGCTGCTGAGATCGGGCGTTGCCTCCCCTCACAGTTGCTGATTCATCGGCCCTCCCACTTCCCTCACTTTGGCTTTGTGTGTCTTAGGGAGAAGTTGTTTCACTGCTGCCTTTGCTGACCACGCGGTCCGTTTGCCTTACAGTGAACACTGTGCTTTGTGCCTTTTGAGTCTTTTCGCATCTCAATTCATTGCAATGGCTGATCATTCTTCTTTGGGAGGTACAGTTGAGTCCTCTACTGATAATCAGAGTGCTGTCCAAGCGGGGGTTAGTTCGAGGCCTGGCAGAGCCGCCTCTAGGGCCACCATTCAGAGGCCCGGGGAGACCTCCGGGGCTCCGGATAAGGGTCACAAGAAGAAGGATAAATCTAAGGCAACATCTAAAGCCTCTGGGGAGAGTAGAGTTCCCCCCCCCACGCTATTACCTCAGCGCATTTCGCCAGCTCCACAGCCAGCAGGCCACCAGGCCTGGTCCCCTGATCGTTCCTTACCTGCTATCTCTGAAACTGGGACAGGGGGGTTGGGGATCCAACTCCCCACAGTAATGCCCGAGGCCCAGGCTGTTACGGCCTACTCTATGCCACGTGCTGGGCCTTCTGCAACATTTACTCCCACTGCTGCAAGCCTAAGGCCTATGGAAGGCTATGTCCAGGGCCTATCCCCAGACCTTTACCAAATGATATCTGTAGCTATATCCAGGGCGGTGGATGCTGAGCTGCTTCGTAGGAATCAGGCCCCGGTGGTTGTTAGCACCCAGGGTGGGCCCTCTCTCCCAGCCCCACAAAGGGATCTTCCTGATTTGCAGGCAGGGCCCTCTTCATCCCTTCCCTCTACTTATAGTGAGGATTCGGCCTTGGTGGAGGAAGGGTAGTTGATAGATAGGGAATTCTCTGATGATGAGGGCCTGATCTTTGATCAGCCCAATTCCTCTAGTCTGTTTAAGCCTACACTGTTCAAGTCCTTATTATTTAAAGCTAAGGCCACTACTCATATGGGAGAGGTAGCTCCCAAAGACAGTTCTGCTGTAGGCCTGGACACTACTGAGTGCCTCTTTGCTGAACCAGTTTCATTGCAGGAAGTGATTCCTTCCCCAAAGCTTTTCATGGATCTCATTCAGAAGCAATGGGACCAGCCAACTGCGGTTACCCAGCCCAGCAATGGGGACAGGAAGCTGTACACTTCCACCCCTGACTTGGAAGGTATTTTGCAATTTCCAACTGTGGATCAGCCAGTAGCAGCCCTAGCTTCCCCTGCTCTGATTCCATCTGAAATCTCTGAGGGTCTGAAGGCTGAAGACCGTAAGGCTGAGACAGTTATTCGTAAGACCCACCAGGCTGCAGCCTGGGCCTTACGTGCTGCTATTGCAGCATCGTTCTTTAATAGAACTTCTGTGCTCTGGCTTAAGCAGTTGCAGGAGAGAATGGCCCCTGATGAAGTGCGTCTTCACCAGGACGTTACTAAAATTATGGCTGCTTTAGAGTTTTCAGCGGATGCCACGCTCAATGTTGCCAAGTTTGCTTCTCGTGCTGTGGTGTCCAATGTGGCATCTCGTCGCCTCTTGTGGCTCCGCCATTGGCAGCCGACATTAAGTCTAAATGGCGCCTGGTGTCCATGCCCTTCAAGGGCGGGGCCTTATTTGGATCCGTTCTCGACCCCATACTCATAGAGACCAGGGACAAACGCAAGGTTCTCCCCTCCTGGGGGGGGCGCAATACCAGAAGGCAGCAGCCATATAACAGATGCCAGTCCTTTCGGGGAGGCTACTCTGGATACACAGCGGCCCCCTTCATTCCCCATTACAACAGGGGTTTTCACCAGTCGCAGAACAAGGACCAGGACCGTGGGGGGGGGCAGAGATAGGGGGCGCCAACAGCACCAGACGGATCTCCAACAGGAGATCCTCGTGGATCGGGGAACCTTTCGGAGGTACCGGTGACTCCCAAGGGGGGGGGAGCCAGTGGGCGGGCATCTTCTGGCATTCGCTCATCAGTGGGCGGAAACCACGTCCGAAGTCTGGGCCCTTCAGGTGGTGAGGCTGGGCCTCACCCTGGAATTTCTCTCCATCCCCCCAAGACGGTTCATCAGGTGTCCCGTGCCCGGATGCTCAGTAAAGCGGCGCCTCATGGAAGCCGAAATACATCATCTCATCTCCATCAATGCATAGAACAGGTTCCCAAAGGGCAGGAAGGCCAAGGGTTTTACTCCATTCTGTTTCTGGTCCCCCAAAATTCAGGAGGATGGCGGGCCATTCTAGATCTGAAAAGACTCAATTGGTACATCAAGTATCAGAGGTTCAAAATGCAGTTCTTAAAGAGCATTCTGGCATCCATCTGCCAAGGCGTCATGATGACATCAGTCGACATCAAGGAGGCGTACCTCCATGTGCCCATTCACCTGGCACATCGACGTTTTCTACGCTTCCACTTTGTGGGCCGTCATTTCCAATATCGGGCCTTGCCTTTCGGTGTTTCGTCGCCACCCCCACCTTTACCAAGCTCCTTGCGGTGGTGGCGGCCTCGCTTCGCTCAGTTCCAGTGAGAGTGAATTGTTATTTAGATGACATCTTGGTCCTGTCACCGTCCCGGGAACAGGCCCTATGGGATCTTCAAGTAACAATGGATTCCCTGAGGCAGCACGGGTTTGTGCTGAATCTTCCCAAGAGCCATCTGCAGCCAACTACATCGCTGCTTCACTTAGGGACCATCATCAATTCCGTCACCTGTGAAGTTTTCCTGTCCCTGGAGAGGCGACAAGGCATCCAGCGGCTGGCATCTCAGGTGTCAGCCTTACGGCTTGTGCCCCTGGCCCTACTCTCTCAACTGTTAGGGAAGATGATTTCTTGCATCGACATCGTTCCCTGGGCCAGGTTTCACGCACGAACACTCCAATGGTTTCTGCTTCCCTATCAGAGGCCCCACACCAGTCATTCACAACTCAAGGTCCGTCTTCCGCCCAAGCCCCTCAGATCATTTCAGTGGTGGGCGTCTTCCAAGATCCTCAAGGGGTGCCCGTTCAAGGAGCCAGACCGCATCCAGGTTACGACGGATGCCAGCCTATTTGGATGGGGCAGCCATGCCCTGGATCGGGTGGCACAGGGTCGTTGGTCGGACCGGGAGCTGTCCAACAGCATCAATTGGCTAGAGTTGCGGACCATCCATCTGGCCCTACGAGAATTCCAGGACATTGTGACTCACAAACACGTTCTGATCTTGACCGACAATGTGGCCTCCAAGGCACATGTCAACCGCCAAGGGGGCACGCATTCCAGGGCCCTCATGCTGGAGGCAGAGAAATTGCATCACTGGGCGGAATCCAGACTGTTGTCCCTTCGGGCGGAGCACATCTCGGGCAACTCCAACGTCCAGGCGGATTGGCTGAGCAGAGCCACAGTGGATCATGCGGAGTGGCAGCTCCACCCCAACCTCTTCCAGTAGCTCTCCCGCTGGTTCGGCCATCCAGAAGTGGATTTGTTCACGCAGCCCCACAATGCGCAACTGCCCCGGTTCTACTCCAGGTACGTGACTCCCGGAGCGGAGGGAGTGGATGCCTTGCGCACCCCGTGGCTAGCCGGCCTTCTCTACGCCTTCCTGCCTCTACCAGTGATTCCGGCGGTCATCCAGAAGATACTGTCGGAACGAGCGGAGGTCCTCTTGGTGGCTCCGATGTGGTCCCGGCGAGCCTGGTATGCCGACCTGGTGCACCTGTCGATCTCGCGCCCGTGGAGGATTCTGGACGATCAGATCCGGTTCAACCAAGGGGCCCTCATATGTCCGAACCCCCAGTTGCTACAATTAGCCGTGTGGCACGTGAGCGGACTATCCTGACTGACCTTCATTATTCCAGCGAGGTCATCGACACAATTCAAGCGGCCCGTCGCCCCTCCACCACTCGAATTTATGAGGCTACCTGGCAGGCCTTCTGCAGGTGGTGCCGCCGGACTGGGGCGGATCCTCTCCAAGATTCGGTGCCCCGAGTGTTGGACTTCCTGCAATCTGGACTTACCAAAGGTTTGGCACCCAATACGCTCCGCCCTTGCCACGGCCATTGCCACGGTGATTGGGGGAGGTCAGGGTCGTTCCTTGTCCCAACATTCGCAAGTCAAGGCTTTCCTGAAAGGAGCGGCCAACATCCGGCCTCCGACCGTGCACCGCTACCCTACATGGGATTTGACTTTAGCACTCAGAGCGCTTATGGCTTCTCCATTCGAACCTATTATTTCCATCAGTCTTCGACTACTGACTCTTAAGACTGTGTTCTTGGTGGCTATTACATCAACCAGGCGGGTTTCAGAATTGGCGGCATTGTCAGTTCGGGCGGACCTCTGTATATTCCATTCCAACAGAGTTGTTCTTCGTTTGGACCCGGCCTTTCTACCAAAAGTCAACACGTTGTTCCACAGGGCTCAGGAACTCGTCCTTCCGGACTTTTGTCCCAACCTTTCTCATCCGCAGGAGCGCCAGTGGCATCACCTGGATGTGCGCAGGGTTCTTTGGCGCTACGTGAAATGCACAGCATCTTTCAGACGGTCGGAAGTGCTTTTTGTGTCTTTTCAGCCATCATCCATGGGGCAGAAGGTTTCTTCCCATACGATAGGTTGATGGTTGAAGGCGTGCATCACTCTTGCTTATGACTCCCAATCTTGACAGGTACCCAGGCGCATCACTCCTCATTCTACCAGGAGTGCGGCCATCACGGTGGCCTGGGTCACGCAAGCTTCAGTGGAAGAAATCTGTAGAGCGGCTACCTGGTCTTCGCCATCGCCATTCATCAGACATTACAAGGTTGACGTGTATGCCTCGGCTGAGGCTTCCTTTGGGCAGTGTGTGTTGCAACAGGTGCTCCCCCCCGCGGGGGACCCTGGCCAACCTAGCTCCCGCCCTGGATCTTAATTGCTTTGGCATGTCCCATGCTTGGATTCCCCAAGCAGCACACAGGAGAACGACTGTTGACTTACCTGAACGGTCCTTCTATGTGTGCTGCGAGGAGAATCCAAACCCGCCCGCAGCTTCGGCTGGCCAGGGTTGTCGTGACTTTTTACATTGACTGACTCTTCATTGACTTGTGACTTGACTATGACTGACTTTACCTAGTTTGTGACTTTGGTTTCTGACATGTTTGTGTACTGTTTGGGCTACGGCCATCATTGTTATTGTTATTGTTATACATCATTAAACGGCTGACTTCGTACAAAACTGACCCATCCAGTCAGAGGAGGCGTGGTCACCAATTTACATAACTCAGTCTCTAGGCTAATGGACAAAGTTAACCCATGCTTGGATTCCCCTCGCAGCACACATAGAAGGACCGTTCAGGTAAGTCAACAGTCGACTTCGATGGCAAAGGTAACAATATTCTGTAATGTCATGTTGTCCACATGAACGCAGAAAAGTTATAAGAGAGCGCTGGCTAAATGGCCTCAAAACAAAGATCAGTGCCACCCCCTATTTGAATAGATTTGTATGCCGCCCAATCCCGAAGGACTCAGGGCAGCTTACATAAAAACAATTAAAATATTAAAAATATTAAAAACACAAAACAATACAAAACAGGAAAACACAACATGCACTCAGTTATAATGGGGCTGACGTTCAGTCAAGCTCAACAGCCCCAGGCCTGCCGAAACAGCAGGTCTTAACAGACTTACGGAAGGCCAGGAGAGTGGGGAGGGTCCGGATCTCAGGGGGTAGCTCGTTCCAAAGGGCTGGGGCAGCAACAGAGAAGGCTCTCCCCCAGGGGGCCACCAGATGGCATTGTGTGGCTGATGGTACCGGAGAAGGCCCGCCCTGTGCGATCTTATTGGGCGCTGAGAGGTATGTTGCAGGAAGCGGTCACGGAGATATCCAGGTCCTAGGCCATAAAGGGCTTTATAGGTAATGACCAGCACCTTGAAGCGTGTCCGGAGACCGATGGGAAGCCAGTGCAGCTCACGGAGGATAGGTGTAACATGGGTGTACCTAGGTACACCCAGTATCGCTCGCGCGGCTGCATTCTGGACCAGTTGTAGTCTCCGAACTGATCGGCAATGATCAGCGGAATAAAATCTGTAGGGAGTCCTTTCGTTCCATGTAGCTGTTAATATCAAATTCTGACCATAGCTCTGACTTCAGGGGAAAGAGAAAAGGAATGTATATTTTGTCACTTCTGTGACAAAATTCTGAGAATTTAATTGTGAAATCGCTCCTGAATGCCATGTAATTACAAGAAGAAATTCTAGCACAGTGCCTCACATGTTTATCTGGAAAGGAAAGCTACTCTTTTAGTTCAAAGTAAAATGTACCTGACATCAATCTTGTGCAGTCAGTATCCCGCAAAAAGACTGGTTTGCAAATCTAATGACAGAATTTGGAATTCAACACACCTAGAAACCACCAAGATTTGGAGGGCTATTTCAATAGTGCATTTATTATATTTTAAAATAGGTTATTAATCTAATTGGATGCATGTTGGTTTCAAAAGGAAGATTTTTCAAATCACATAAAAGTTTTTCTCTTAAGTTTCAGAAAACATGTTGAAGCTACAGAGTTCATCATGTGGCCAGCTTAGAAAGTGGGGGGAAATTGTTATTCTAGATAAAAACAGCTCTGATCCCTGAGCGGTGGATCAATGCCAAGGCTCATTTCATCTAGGTTCTAAGGGAAAAAGCCCCCCTCCTACCTACCCACAGGTTTCTAAACTTTCCCTGCAGCCATGAGAACCAGGGGGAAAAAGCATTAAAGGTAAGATAAGATAACCAGATGTTCTCCATAACGAGGACAACCTTGTTGCCAGACATCAAACAGGTTTGCTTGTACAGGGAATTGCGGTACACTGTATTTTGGGCTTTGAAGCTGCCCCCGTCTCCCCCTCCTCCCCCCAGTGCCAGCCTTGTTTGTGTCAAGATGAAGTTACACATCCTTGAGAATCTCACACCCATTTTTGTCAAGGTTTCCAGCACAGCAATTTCTAATTAACCTTATCAAGTTTTCAAGGAGAATTGCTGGAGCCTGATCTTTCAAGAATTTGAAAGTTGAGAACAACACCCCCACCCCCCCCAAAAAAAACCCTGCTACCTGCTGTGAACGCATTTTGCAACCAAGCCATTCAAAATTCATACCCAATAATTCAAACTTCAGAATTGGTGTTATTACCTGATTGGTTGCTTGAATGAGCTCCTGGGCTTTTGCCCGGCTTGCAAGATTGGCCTCTTCCATCTTGAAGAGCAGGGCAGTCACTAAGTAAGAAACAAGAGTCTTAGACAAAGTTTCCAAAGCATGGGAGTGGGAAAGAGATAATCAAGTGCCTAATGCTCCACCTCCGACTACATTTTGCAATACAAATCACAGCCAAGGCAGGGCATTCTATTATTTTATTTATTAAATCTGTTTACAGCCCATTGCCACAAGCACCACATCTCAGACACTGCACTTTAATTTGCCCTATTTTCAGCTTGGAAAGCAAAACTGAAACACTTGTAAAAATTAAAAGCTAAGGATATACAATACTTTGAATCCAAAGTTAAAAAGATGCTTTAAAGAAAATGGAGAACAGACACCACACTTATCAGCATACAATTTTTTTCCCTCTTAAAAAATCTGTATCTTTTAATAAAATCATGTTTAGCTGCATGATCCTAAAAGAATACATGCCTGAATTAAAACTATATCAACAGCATGCAAAAAAGTTGCTTTGGAGCAGGCATGGGTGTGCTTCCTTAACTCTCGTGGCTTTTGTGTGTGTGGGGTGGGGTGGGGGATTACACAAATAACATGCAAGTCCAGGAAAAGGTGCCCACAACTCTGTGAAGCATGTTTGCATTCAAAGTGCTGTGTATCCCTATTAACCACCCTCTTCCCAGCATGACAGTCTGTCAATTTAATTCAGGTTTCAAGATCCCATTAAGGATACTGGGAGATCCTCTGAATATCATACTTCACGAAGAGTTAAACCTTAATAAGGATCATACTATTCTGCAATCAAAAAACAACTATTTCTTAAGTCAGTTTCCAACAGGGAGAGCTCAGTACTCATCATTTCTACATTAGTGATTGTCAAAACTACATTCTAAAAAGGGCACTCAGTACTTGTAACAAAAAGTGTTATAAAGGATCTGGAACTTCTGGTAAGAGGAAAGAAGAAGTATTTATTAACTTTCTCCTTCTTCAGCTTGTTTTTTGTAATTCATGTTGTTAACTGAGTTCCCAGTGCAAATTCCTAAGCTTTTTATTGCAGGGATTTTTCAGATAGCAAAAAACACTTGATCACAATCAATAGCAAAAAATATCTGAGCTACCCAAGCCTGAATTGAATCTGATCAATCAGCCTTTTCATAATCTCTAAGTATAAATCCAAATAAATCCCACAAAATAAATCTCCTTTTTTAAAAAAAGGAATGTTGTTTTTGGAACACCTAACTTGGTCTCAGATTTGCAAACTGCAAATTGACCTGCAATAAATTGAAATCGCCCCCCACAAAACCCTACGTAACAGAATCTCCCCCAACATAAACACATACACACAAACACACCACCACCGTGATACCTACATGCCAATACACCACTAGTGCAGTCTACTCCCCCCTGCAGATTCCATGACATGGGAGCAGGGGGTTGGGGCAAACTACGGGGCTGATGGAGTGGCTGCGGCAGTAGCTGCTCCTCTTTGGGTTCAGACAAACTGTCTGCTTCCGGCTCATCAGCTGGCACCCTGGGCTGCTCAACAGGGGGATCCTCGGGAAGGAAGGAGACGTCGGGTGTCTTACAGCTGCTGTCTACTGTCTGGGAATCAGGTGTGAGTTCCTGGCCTGGGGCCAAGGGCTGAGGACTTGGTGGTTTGGCTGTACCCCCAGATTTTTCCGAGCCAGACCATGAAGGCTCCTCCTTGACCCTCAAAGGGCTGATTGCACCCTGACTGCAGCTATCAGCCTTGGATTTCTTCAGCCCAGTCTTCACTTTGAGTTTCTTCTTTTTCTTGGGTTCTGAGGCACCCTTGGGCTTGATGCCTTTCAGTTTCTTCACCCCCATTTTAGTTTTTAGTCCTTTCATTTTTTTGGGCTTGAAGCCTTGTTCTTTGACATCAGTTATTTCACCTTGGCCTGCTGCTGGTGCCCCAACCATTAACACCTTCTCCTCTGACTTGAGGAATGGTGAGCGGCTCTCCTTGTCTCTGCTGAACTTTACACCAATAGAACCCATTTCCTTGACTGATGTTGTGCTACTCACCCCTTCCCGGATCAACACAGCTACCTTGGACTGGAGCTTCACTTTCCGACCAGATCCCAGCTTGCTACTTTCTTTGTGACTTCCAGCTTTGATCTTTTTCCCTGCTTTGTCTCTGTCAGCTCTGGCTTTTTTTTCTATCTTGGGCAGTTCTTGCTGCTCTGAAGTAGGAGGCCCCTCCCTCAGCTTTTTTTTGTATTTCTCACGGGCGCTTGGGCGGTCCTCCAGATAGGCCCTTTTACGTTCCTTTTCCTTGCATATCTTTTGTTTGATGTCCTCCTCGGGCCTTTTATCTTTGCGTGATGGAATGGCATCCTCCTTAGGATTTAGCCTCATTGCATTAGATTTGGATTCTTCAGCAGGCTCACGATCTGAAAAGCAAGCATCAAAGCTCATGCCCTCAGAATCATAAAGCACCTCTCTCTTAGCACTTTCCGGTGTCTCCAAAAGTCTCTCCATCTTCTCCTGCTGGTTGACAGTAATGGTCCTTTTGATAGTGAAGAGATCGTTGTCATTGAGATCCTGGATTGAAGGTGGCACCACAGTTCTTGCATCTCTCCGTCGTTCCATCAAAGCTTTTTCAGGCTTGGGCTCCTCCAGAAGGTGGACCTCTCGCTCTTTGTCCTTAGATAACCGATGGGAGAGATGCTTCTCACGTGAGCGAGACTGAGAGCGCTTCTTCTTCTTTCTGCCACCTTCCCCACGATGTTTGTCTTTGTGCCTACTTCGATGAGCACGGCTGCTGCTCCGTGACCGAGAACGATGGCCACGGCGTTTCTCCTTTGACTTAGACCGCCCGCTTTTGTGCCGTTCAGCTGAGGTATGTGAGGATCCAACAGCAGATAGGCTGGTGCTAATTGAAGGGGACCAGGAGCGAGACGTTCGGTGATGTGAGCGGGACCTTGAGGTCCTGTGGTGTGAACGTCGACGCTCTTTAGATTTTGAGCGTGATTTTGATTTCTTCTTTGGGTTCCAGGAAGAGCCATATGTCTCCTTGGTTTTCGATGTCTTGCATTCTCTTGATCTTTTGCGTTCTCTTTTTGATTTCTTACATGAACCTGAACTAGAACCAGAGTGAGCTTTGGAGGCAGGGCGTTTGGGGGCAGGTGGAGGTGGTGGAGGAGGCAGAGGGGATGGAGCTTGATAGCGTTCTCGCCGCTGGGTTAGGATTTTCCGTCTCAAATCCACACCTTTCCAACGTGGATCCGGCTGGTTTTCATTAAAATCAATCTGCAAGGCTCCTTCCTCATCAGAGTCTGCATGCAGTGATAAGAAATCATCTCCTTCCACCACCCGGAGAGTTCGTGGCTCAGCTGGCCGGCATCTACTTCGAAACAATCGAATGGGACTATACCGCTCATCCTCTGGCTGGACAATCTCGCCTTCTTCTATTTCTGATTCACCGCCACCACTTCCATCCCATTCCACTGATGATCTGCGCCCAGCCCGAGGATGTCCACCTCCTTTGGACATTTTATCTCCACCTCTCAGCTTCGCATTTCCAACCGTCACCACCTCTAAGGACACCTTCCCTTCCAGTGGAGTCTTGGCTTCAGCATCCAGGCACCCTTTGGGAGCCAAGTCCACCACGAATACCCGGCGGCATGGTTCCGGAGCTTTAGAGTCTCCCTGATCTGAGGGAAGTTCCTCGGGCAGGGTGGAATCAGCACCAGAAAGCCCTTTGCCCTCAGAACTCTCAGCAGGGCATGCTGCCTCAGTCTCATAGCCTCTGCTAGGTTCTGGTTCTGGTTCTGAATCATCTTGTCCTTTCTCTGAGCTTGGGAAATCTTGGCTCAAGCTGTTTTCATCGTAGATTCCAGCCAATGTTTCTGAAATGCGGCTGATGCTATGTGACATATCAGGGGGCTGCTGGTCATGGTCGTCGTCTTCCTCCTCCTCCTCCTCTTCCTCCTCCTCCTCCTCCTCTGGTGAAGGAGTACTAATAGAGGAGCTGGGGTTGGAGCCCGTGGGATCGAAGGGATCATATTTCTGGTCATGCCGCCCACCCTCTGCTTCTTTACGGGGGGAATCCCCGAAGCCAAAATCACCATTGAGATTATCTTCATCAGTAGGGTGGAAAGGGTCATAAATATCTAAGTCTGGGGAGTGAATGGGGGGGCAGGGATTGGAAGAACCACCATCTTCACCAGGCAGGCCTTGATGGCAGGACATGGAAGAAGAGGATGAAGAGCAAGAGGATGAAGAAGAGGTGCTGGAATCAGCCTTATCCAGGGAGCTACCAGGTGGTGGCTGAGACCGTTGCTGAGATTCAGACTCTCGACCAGCAGTACTTTGTGGACGTTGTTGTCCCCCAGTAGAGACTCCCATGCCAATTCCCAAAGTCATGGCCAAACAGGGTGAAGAAGTCCTGTCTGCTTTAGGGGACTGCAAAACCTTGCTTCTCTCTAAATCAGAAGTCCAAGTAGCCCTGTCTGTTCTATGCACAGGCAGAATTCCATGTGGGTCTAGAACATAGGGTTGCTCTGAAACCGAAGGGTGACCAATTTGGGAGGCTCTACTTCCTCTCCAGCAGGGGGAAGATGATCCAAGGCAAGCTGTAAAAGCAAATGAAGTTATCAGAAACACACCAAATTCATTTTTACAAAGAAATCTGCATTATAAGATAAATTAACTCTTATAACTTGTTTCTCAAACATTATTAAGTTTAACAATACTGAAAGGCACCACATTGGTGAAGGTTGTTGTGTTCTATTAGTCCATTATACAAGCTGCTCCTAAACAGCCTAGATCTAATTTCTTACAAACCAGTTCCTGGATTATGCAGCACTAGGACTTAATGTTACTGTACAGGCTCTCACCAGCAGTAGTAGTTTCAGATTCTAGGCTGGCAGGCAGGGAAATTTGAGGGATCAGGGACAGGACACATCTTGAATATTTCTGGAAGATTCCCCATGTAAAAGAAAAAAATCTGGACTAAATGTACAATTAGTCCTTGACTTACAATTATTCATCTAGTGACCATTTGAAGTTATAACATTAAAAAGTGACATGACCATTTTTCACCCTTACAACCACTGCTGCATCCCTGTGGTCACATAATCAAAATTAAGATGTTTAGTAACTGGCGTGTATTTTTGATAGTTGCAGTGTCTCGAGGTTTTGTGGTCACTTTTCCGACCCTGTGACAAGCAGAGTCAATAGGGAAACCAATTTCACTTAACAACTGTATTACTAGGTTAATAACTGCAGTGATTCACTTAACTGTGGTAATAAAGGTCATAAAATGGAACAGAACTCACTTAATACCTGACTTGCTTATCAATGGAAATTTTGGTTCAATTGTGATTGTAAGTTGAGGACTAGCAGTATTTGAAAATTTAGCTCCTTATATCAAAACATACATAGCTCTGAACTGGAGAAAGGGACTAACAGATTAACACTTTTTTGTCTAACTGCTAGGCTTGCCAGCCCAGTTTCCCTGGCCATAATATAAAATTGTTGGTGCCAGATCAACAAAATGAGCATGAACAGAAGGCCTGAAGATTCCTCCCTTTCTTTTTTTGTCCTTACTGGTAGTTCTTTACTTATAACCATAATAGAGTCTAGCCGACACAGTCTAAGTCTTGGCAGTCATAAAGCTGGTCACTATACATTTTTATTTTATTGTTTTTGGGGGGGGGGGGCAGTCATTAAGCAATTGCGACAGTCATAAAACAAATGGTCATAAAATGAGCCAATGGTTTGCCATGGGCCAGTTTTCCCAAAAACTGAAATTAACTATCAGGTTAATGTTGTAAAATGAGGAAATGTGACCACAGGACACTGCAAGTGACCAAAAATATGGGCCGCTTGCTCAGCATCCAAAATACAGCCACACGAGAGGAAGTGAAGGTGGTCATGAGAACGTTGGAACTGCATCATATGTACTCCTGAGGTGGTTTGAATGGTTGGTAAACAACCGGTCGTAAGTCAAGGGCTACCTGCATTTCTATCCTCATTTGCATATGCACACACAGGCAAGCCCACCCACCAGCCTTTTGTCTCCTCCAGGACAGGTTCCTTCTGGAGATGCCTGAGAGTGCACCGATGTCCTCCAGTCGCACTTCAGCCACCAGCTCCACTTCCTCTATATCTTCATCTCCACTGTTGAGAAATAAAGAAAATTAGGACATTCCTTCTATTTGTCCTTTCAGAGAGCCCGTGTTTATTTTATTTATTCATAGCCCACTTTTATTATTTTTACAAACAACTCAAGGCCATAACATTCCTAGCATAACTTCCTCTTTCTCTTTTCTGCACCACAACCCTGTGACGTGGGTGGGCTGAAAGAGAGTAACGGGCCCAAGGTCACCCAGCTAACTTTCATGGCTAAGGCAGGACTTGAACTCAGAGTCTCTTGCTTTCTAGTCTTTATATTAAAGTTTCAAAAAAGTAGAAACCCTATATAACTTAAGATCCTAGCAAACATAGAAGCCTAAGGATAGTGCCTAATCAGCAAATAGGAACTTATGCCCTACTCTGCACAAAGTTACCAAGAGTGGCATTTTATAAACTTCATTGAAGAGCTGGATCAATTTACAGCTACATCTCCACTGACCTCTACAGGTCAAATAAGATATTTTGACCTTGTGTACTTAAAATCTATCTCCTTCCTCATTACGGATGCCTTCAGGATTAGGATTTGCAACCAACAGCATCCTGGAACACATAGATATAATAACTGGCTGAAATCTCCAGCTTCTTGAGATGCAAGAAAGCAAGAGGCAATTGAAGCTGCTCGAGTGAAGATACAATGAGCATCTAAAGTCAACAAATGGCAAAATCAGAAATTCACCAACGAAGTAATAAGGCAGATTTATGTCAGTCTTCTAGCTACCTTGTGCTGTTTACAGGAGAGGGTCTTCCCTGAGCATCTTGTGAAATTCAAATCCAGATCTGTGTATCAGGTAATTGCTCTTCTTTACTCGGCTTTGAAACCAGTGTTTTTCAAAGATAACATCTTTAATATGTGTGGCCTTCCATTCCCAGAATTCCCTGGCAAACATGGGAGTGGAAGCCCACATATTTTAAAGATGCCAACATTTAACATTTAACATCTCTTTAGAGCATGTTGTTGTTGCTACCAAACAAGAACAATATTACAAAAGAACAGTTTACTCTTAAGTGGTGAGACATAGTTTGGTCTACTTAAGACACCAGGCTAAAAATGGGGAGACCATTAATTTGAGTCCTGCCTTAGCCATGAAAACCATCTGAGTGACCTTGGGCCAGTTAACCTCCCTCAGCCCAGTTCACCTCACAAGGTTGTTGTGGTGAAAATTGGAGGAAGGTGTGTTGGGTATGTTTACTGTCTTGAGAAGTGTAAAAATAATAAAGGCAGGATACAAATAGATTTTAAAAAATCTGGTCCTGACCTCAGATTTTCTAACCAGTTTCTCTTGGCTTTTCTTCTAACTGGTGTTGTATCAGATACATAAATTATTTAATAGCGATTTATAAAGGTTGTGATCATAAAAACCAATTGAAAGCAAGCAATTGCAACCTAAATTACTTTCCATCAGAACAAGGGAGTCAATCCAGCAAATCAACATCTCTTTTCAGAAGCAGTTGCCTCAAGTATTTCTCTTGCAGTGACTAGGATGCCACCATGGTCCCCAATTCTAAAACGATACTAAATCTTCATAACCAAAACCTGGCACAATACCCAAGTTCTTAACCAGTGTGACTGGGTGGGTATGGTCAACTTTTTTCACTTTTTAAAGCATTTTTCTCTGCTAGTTCGAGCGAATAGGCAGGGAAAAAATGCTTTAAAAAGTAGGGAGAAAGCTTCCCACGATTGCACGGTTCACAACTGAGCCGTGTGATCCTCGGAAGCTTTTTTTTACTACCAGTTTGCAGAACCAGGGACAATCATCCCTACCAGTTCGGCTGAACCGGGGGGATTTCACCCGTTTTTAACCTAATAATCAATACCTTCCAGGGAAAAAACAACCCAGATCAGATGTGGGTTTCTACTAGTTTGGACCGGTTCAGCCGAGTGGATAGTAACTTGGCCTGCCACATCCCCGAACTGGTTCTCTCACAGCTGCCATCTTGGTGTTTTTTTTTCTTTACTACTGTGTATGTGTGCATAGCACACATCAAGCGGGCACATGGGTGCCGTGCGTCCCTGAGCAAACCGGCAGTAGCAGCAGCCAGAACACAGCCCTGACCCAGATGTTTCATAAGCAATTGCTAGCCTAGCCAAAAGTCAGAAATTCTGAAACGTGGAAAGCATTAAATTTTGAGCAACTTCCATAGAGGAATTTTAAATAGTATAGTACATGTGAAGAATAATGTTGGTTATGCATCTCAGCATATCTAGGAGGTGCTTCAACAGGTTTTCCACCTTGGTTGAATTTCCTAAGATCACAGTGCAGGTAGTATTCCACTACAACTAAAATGGAATCGGTCTATTATAGTCACAAGTGGGGGTGGCTGTTAAGTGAGATAGTCTTGATTAACAACCGTGTTCTCTGCTCTCTCTGATGCCCCCATTAAACTGACATGCAGGTTGTTAAGTAGGTTATAGGGTACCTTATGGGGTGGGTGGGCAGCTGGGTTCATAAAGGAGGCAGACAAGCAGCAAAAGCAGCCTATCAGGGAGGAAGAGATCAGCTAAATTAGACCCCAACACCATGTTCCAGAGCCAAAGAGGCTTCCAAACAAGCCTCTGTATTTGGGCAATGAAACCATACTTTGAACTGGGCCTCTCTCTAGTCTGCCTCAACCCCTTTTAACCACCTAATTTGCTGAATTTACTGTATGTCTGGAAGGAGGGTGGCAAAGTCTGCAAGTTACGTAATTTTGCTTTCAGTGTTCAGTTCAGTAGCTAGAACACAAAACATGCATCCTGATTTAGAGGAGTCCTAGCGAGGTTCTAAAGGGAGTCAGGTAAGCAGAAAAACAGCTTTTCAAGGACTCACCTTCTGCTGCAGCTGGCCATTTGCTGCATGTGTTGTCACCCACCAAGATAAGTAACTTACAGATTGGAGGGCAGAGATTGAAGGGTACAAACGGAAGGGGAAGAGCAACAAGGCTGCCCCCAAGTTTTTTTTTTCTTTTTCTTACTGAAGAAATGTTGGTTTGTAGGGGAGGGAATTATTTTGGGAAGCTCCTCCTGAAGCTGCTGCCTTTACGTGCAGTTAGCCGGTTCACCAAAGCCTCCCAAGAACCAGAAGAGTTTTGCAGCCTCCCAACCATCAGCTGATCAGGGTAGAAAGCTTTAAAAGCAGCAACTCATTTCCTTTCCACTAGGAACTGTCAGCACTCTGAAAATGGCAGCTGCTTCCAAGAGGCACAGGGAACAGGCCCAATCGCTGTGAGATCTCAATAGGGCGGGATGGGGGGAAAGTGGGTGGCTGGAGTGAGTCAGTCATAAGGCAAATGACTATAGGGCCACTGCAGCAGCCATAACTTTGAAAGGGATTATATGTAGGTTTGGGAAGGTCTGTCATAACTTTGAACTGCCATTAAGTGACTGGTCATATCTTGAGCCGAGGTGGCGCAGTGGTTAGGGTGCAGTACTGCAGGCCACTTCAGCTGACTGTTACCTGCAGTTCAGCGGTTCTAATCTCACCGGCTCAAGGTTGACTCAGCCTTCCATCCTTCCGAGGTGGGTGAAATGAGGACCCAGACTGTGGGGGCGATATGCTGACTCTGTAAACCGCTTAGAGAGGGCTGAAAGCCCTATGAAGCGGTATATAAGTCTAACTGCTATAGACTACCTGTACAATACGGCAGGTACGGTCCCAGGTTCCATTCAAACCCTTATTACCGATACAGAAAATCACTTATTGATATCAAGGGCTATTACTTATTTGTTTTATTTAGGCACTCCCTGATTCCAGCAGATTTGAAAAACAAAGAGATATTAAAAATTACAATATAAACATACACCTTTTAACAGATGGCATAAAACAAAGATCATGCATCCAGCAGAAGCTCCAAGCACCTCAGCCCAAAATGTCAGTGAGCCAGATCTTTAAGGGCCTGTAGAATACAGTCAGGATTGCCATTCCATTTCTTCAATATTACTTTTTAGAATAATTCCGAAATGGCCCTTTGATTTATATAACACACATTTCTGAATTTATTTAGTAAGCATTGTTATTCTATTACAGTCTATTCCCAACCTGTGACTGTATTGACCTGATGTGTCAGATTATAACTCCATAATGGGATACAGACGGATGGGACAGATAGGACCCACAGGCTGAGATAATGGGAATTCCAGTCCATCTGTTTGGGGGGGGGAGGTGACTCCATCATATCAACATGTTTAATTTATTACATTTTTAAATGTCTGATCAGCAATAGCCCTTTAAATGGTACCATAGCCCTCCAGGCAGTTTATTGGAGTTTCTGAAAGCAGATTAAATTTCCAAGATGTCATAGTTCATCTCATAGTTTCAGTGGCATCATGCACTTCATCTCTTGCAAGATCGCAGCTTGAGAAGATTCCCACTTACTAAACCGCTTGGGCATCTATGGAGCTCTCGACTTCCCGGGGCATATGATATGACCAGTCCAGATAATTCAATATTCCAGCAAAGGTAGGCATTATACCAGGAGGAGGAGCCTGAAAAACCTGAAAGAACGGAAAATGGCATCATCAGCACAAAAATAAACCAGAGCCCCCTATATCCTCTCTATGGTGAAAAAGAAGGGGATGTGAAAAAACCAAATTAGTCTATTATCACCATAGTACACCTGCATATTGTATTGTATACAATGAAGCCTTCCACCCAAAGAAAACAAGTCCAGTATTCAAAAGAAATGACTTGGAAAATGAAACTTGCATGGAGGTGCTTGTATAGGTAGTCCTTGACTTACAACCACAATTGGCATTGGAGCTCTGTCACCAAATGATAACAGTTATTAAGTGAGTGGCATCGGTACTATGACTTTTTATCGCACTCATTAAGCAAATCACCATGGTCATTAAGTGAATGATATTAGCTGCGGTGGCACTGTATTCTAGGCAGTAGAGTGCAGTACTGCAGGCTACTTCTGTTGATCACTGGCTGCCAGCAGTTTGTCAGTTCAAATCTCACCAGCCTCAAGGTTAACTCAGCCTTCCATCCTTCCGAGGTGGGTAAAATGAGGACCCAGATTGTTGGGGGCAATAAGCTGACTCTGTAAACCGCTTAAAGAAGGCTGTAAAGCTCTGTGAAGTAGTATATACTGTATTTTTCGGAGTATAAAACGCATCTTTTCCCCTCAAAAAAAGATGCTGAAAATCTGGGTGCTTCTTATATATTGAATACAGCATTTTTTGCCTACTGAAATCCTCTCCCCCTTCATCAAAATGGCCATGCATAGCTTCTAGGAAGCTTTGAGAGAGCTCCTGGGGGCTGGTGAGGGCAGAAATGAGCAAAAAACGGCCCATTTTTGCACTCTGCAAACCTCCCCAAAATGGCTCATTTTTTGCTCAATTCCCCCCCGGAGCACTCTATAAGCTTCTTAAAGGCTAACCATGCCCCCTTTTTTACGCAAAACAAGCCCCTTTTCATGAAAAATGGCCCATTTTTTGCTCGTTTTTGCCCCCCCCTCCCCCAGGAGCACTGCAAGCTCCCTAAAGGATATTCATGCCTTTTTTTTGGGGGGGGAACAGTTTTGGGAGGTTTGCAGAGTGCAAAACCCTTTTTTTAAAAAAATTTCCTCTTCAAAACCTTGGTGCGTCTTATACTCCGGTGCGTTTTATATTCCCAAAACATATGGTAAGTCAAAGTGCTATTGCTATATGGTGGTTAAGCAAATCTGGCTTTCCCTTCTGGCCTTGTTTGCCACAAACCTCCTGGGAAAGTAACAAATGGCAATCATGTGACCCCAGTACATTGCAACTACCATGGATCTATGTTGGTTGGCAGGTGCCCAAATTTTGATCACAAAACCACAGAGTTGCTTTGAAGAATAAGTTTTTTATTTTCAGCACCATTATAATTTTGAATGGTTGTTAAACTAATGGTTGTTTGTCAACGAAATCTATAGTCGAATCAGGGATATCTGTTATCTATTACAATGACTGGTACTTGTAAATCTCTTCAATTAGATATGTTTGTTTTATCAATATGTTCCACATCATAATATGAATAATCATACGAGATTGCCACATACCTCACCCATTGGACCATTTCTATCATAGGCCAAGGCAGAGTCCCCAGTTCCCAGCCAGCTTCCTCCAAAACCTTCAGATCTAGAATTCCAACACCATTTACTTTGACTTGTGCACTTGCATTCTGCATTTGGAAATGAAAACAAAGTGTGTACATTTTGTAACCAACTATAGCAGGGGTCCCAAACCCCTGATCCGTGGACAGTTACCAGTCTGCAGCCTGTTGGCAACCAGGCCGCACAAGTGACAAGCAAGTGCGGAAGGCTCCATTTGCACCAGCGGCGTGTAAACAACCCCCCCCCCCCGCCATTGCTGCCAGTTCACAGAGCTGGAAAGGTTGGGGACCACTGGACTATAGTATGTCATAATACAACTGACTTCATATAATATGTAATTTTAAATAGTGCCTGCATATTAAGAATATCAATTGATAGTGTATGAATCAGCTGGCTTCAGGTATGCACAAGTACCTTCTTTTTGGTTTCTTAAAAAGAATGTATATACCAAGATTGCTTAACAACAAATTAGCTACACTTAATTTTTCAATGACCTTTAAGTCACCATTAAAACTATAACCAGTATATTGAGACCCACCAAATCCATGCAGTCACAAATTTGCTTGAATGGCCTGAAATAAGATGTTATCTCTCAATTTGCTATCTGTAATAAGGAAAAAGTAGTATCTGTTTTATGTAAGAATGGCAAAGTGACAGATGGTGAAAGCTTTGAGCATGTTGGGAAAATGTTATAAAAATGACTACAGGTAGTCCTCAACTTATGACCACAAAATTTCTGTTACTGAAAAAGAGAGTTGTTGAGTTTTGTCCTACTTTAAGACTGTTCATGGCCCAGCTCTTAAGTGTTTCCGGCTTCCCTATTGCTATTTTACTTGTCAGAAAGTCACAAAAGGTGATCACATGACTCCGGGACACTGCAACAAGTCATAAATACATGCCAATTGCAAGTGTCCAAATTTTTATCATGTGACCATGGAGATGCTAATACAATGTGAAAAAGGTAATAAATCATTGTCTTTAGTGACATTATAACTTCTAATGATCACTAAACAAATGATCGTAAGTTGAGGACTACCTATATAGAGCTGCTGCATGTCTCAGCCAGGCAGATTTTTTCTCAAACCCTTCATATATTGGCTTTCATGCAAAGAAATTATCCACCTTTACACCAGAGATACATAGTATCCACATTCTTCATCAATGGCCATGCGTGATGGGATTGCTAAGAACTGAAATCCAGCATATTTGGAGGACAACAGTTCTGCATTCTGGATTTACTATTTTGATTGTTTTGTATTTGGGTGGTATGAGGAAAGCATTCTGAAAAAACTGAGAAATGCAGATACAAATCAAACATTTAAAAAAAAATATCTAAGGTAATACAGTAATTGAGAAAACATTTTAATTTGAAAGATTGAATTATTAAACCAATTTACATAACTGCTCATTTCACAAAAAAAGTGACTTTGGGTTGCCTAAAAGATATGGACTTCCTTCTAGGGTCTGACAGTTTATGGCAGATACAGCGCTAACTTTATGGCCTTCTATAGATAGTCTAATGATGTAGGTAAACAATTCTGATGCTGATATCACCCTGCCATTCTAGTTTTTAGTACCTTTCTCACTAGCTGGATCTTTCAGTTCCCCTGCTAAGCCGCTGCCCACAGCCTGCTGCAAAGCTTTCTGTGAAGACAGGAGACAGAGACAGTTATCAGTTACTGTGAAATATCAAACATGGCAATTGCCAAAAGATCAATTAAATATAATCAACATATTTTATAGTGATTACTAAGCACTTCTACAAGGAAGAATTGTGTGAGACACAAATGCAAAGGGACAAACATCTTATACACCCACCACACAAAATAAATAAAAGGCATAAACAAGTAATTTTCATTTTCATTCCTAAGGTTCTCTTTACACAATTATAAAACAAACATCAGCTACTGTATTGCAAGAAACTACCAGAACTGAAATTTACATATGTATTATAAGGAATGGAACATTATCACAATTTACATAATCTAATGAAGTTAAATTCTTCTATGTGTAGTCCTTAACTTACAATAACAATTGAGACGAACATTTCTATTTGCTAAGCAAAACATTTAAGTGAGTTTTGCCCCATTTTATAACTTTTTTGCCACAGTTGTTAAGTGAATCACTGTTCAGTGAATCATACGATTGTTAAGAGTATCTGGCTTTTCCAATTTGCTTGTCGGGAGAAAGCCGAAAAGGTTACAAATGATGATCCCATGACGCTGGGATAGTTCAACTGTCATAAATATATGCCAGTTGCCAAGTGCCCAAATTTTGATGATGTGAACATAGGGACACTCTAACAGTCATGTGAAAACCAGTCACCTTTTTTTAATGCAGTTGTAACTTTGAAGCTCACTCCGCTTCAAAGCACTAGGGATTCGAACCGCTGAACTTTCTGATCAACAAGCTCAGCATCTTAGCTGCTGACCCACCACGTCCTTTTAACTTTGAATAGTCACTAAACAAATGTTGTTAAGTCAAGGACTACCTGTATTAAAGTCAGACTTGTAAATTAATATTCATTTTAGGTGATAGGAATTTTGCTCAGACAACTAGGGCTTATCCAAAATTTCTTTTTTTTAGTTTATCTTCAATCTTTAATCAGACCTGGACCTTTTACAACTCAACAGAAATGAAAAACAGCTGATGTGGTATCCATCTTCAAAAATGAGGGGGTGGTGGGAACAGATCCAAGAAATTACAGACCAATCAACCTGACATCAATACCTGGGAAGATCTTGGAAAAGATAATCAAGAAATAAATCTGCAAACACCTAGAAGTAAACAAAGTTATAACTGGAAGCCAACATGGGCTTGTCAAAAACAGATCATGCCAAACAAATCTTATTTCATTCTTTGACAACGTGACTATATTAGTGGATCAATGAAATGCTGTGGATATAGTGTAGTTAGATTTCAGTAAGGCATTTGACAAAGTAGACCACAACCTAATTCTTGGTAAGTTAGAAAAATGTGGGATAGACAGCACCACCACCAGATGGACTTGTAACTGGCTGACATACTGTTTTCAATGTATAGTCCTTAATGGAACTACATCCTCATGGAGGGAAGTAAGCAGTAGGATACCCCAAAGTTCCATTTTTGGCACAGCACTCTTCAATATCTTCATAAACAATCTAGATGAGGGAATAAAAGGGGAACTCAACAAATTTGCAGAGGACATTAGGCTGGCAGGAATAGCCAACACACCAGAAGATAGGCTCAAAATCCAGATGGATCTCGACAAGACTTGAATGCTGGGCCCTACTAACAAAAGGAAATTCAATGTAGAAAAAAGTAAGGTTTTATACTTAGGCAAGAAAAAAACAATTGTATAGGTATAGACTATGTGAAACTTGGCGCAATACCAGTAATTGTGAAAGGGATCTTTGAATCCTACCGGCAATCCCTTAAATATGAGTGAACAGGGTATAGAAGCAGCCGAAAAAGCCAATACAATCCTAGGCTGCATTACTAGAGGGATAGAATCAAGATCACATGAAGTATTAGTGCCGCATTACAAAGTTTTAGTAAGACCACACTTGGAATACTGCATTCAGTTTTGATCACAATATAAAATAGATGTTGAGACTCTGGAAAGAGTGCAAAGAAAAACAAGGATGATTAGGGGGCTGGAGATTAAAGTATATATGAAGAACGGTGGCAGGAATTGAGTATGTTTAGTCTAGTGAAAAGAAGGACTAGGTAGACATGAGAGCAGTGTTCCAATGTCTAAGGAACTGCCACAAAGATTAAGGAGGTCAATATATTTTCCAAGGCACCATAAGGCAAGACAAGAAACAACGCATGAAAACTAATCAAGGAGAAAGCAATCTAGAACTAAGGAAAAAAATTATAACAATTAGAACAATCAACCAGTGGAATGGTTTGCCTTCAGAAACTGTAGGTACCCCATCACTGGACACTTTTAAGAAGAGACTAGACAACCATTTGTCTGAAAGGTATAGGGTCTCCGGCTTGAGCAGGGGGTTGGACTAGATCTCCAAGGTCCTTTCCAACTCTGTTATTCCATGGTTTATGTTCTATATTCTAATCTACTCCATATGTTCTGTTCAGCACAAAAATGAACGAAAATTCTAGTAGCCATGACAGTTGCAGTAAAGATCTGCTTTAATACTATTGATTTAACTTTGAACTGCATTTTATGCCTAACCAAGATATAAAATTGCCCACTTGATCTACTCTACTGCTTCAAGATTTCAGGTCTGTTCCTTTTGGTATTCTTTTTAGCACAAGCACTCTTATGCCAAGATAGTCTGTTTTCTTTGGAAGATAAAGTGAAAGCGGCTTAGAGGACTGTGAGAGGGCAGCCTGTTCAGAAAAGAGCCAGCACCTGTGTTGCTTTCATTCTGTCTCTTTAAGACCTCTACACAGCCAGCAGGACAACGCTGACTATAAAAATTGAAGCTGGTGTGATGTTATGTTGGGGGAGTGGGGGGAGAGGTGTGTTTATGAATAAAACAACCAGAAAGAGAATTTTCTTTAGCAGTAAAACCCCAAATTGACTTCAACCCCAGCTGAGCCCCAAATTTCCATCGCTAAGTGAAACAGTTGTTAAATGAATTTTGCTCCATTTTAAAACTTTTATTGTCAGCTGTTAAATGAATCACGGCAGTGTCAAACTAGTAATATGGTTGTTAAATGAATCTGGCTTCCCCATTTATTTTGCCTGTCAGAATATCACAAAACGTGATCACATGACTCTAGGACTGTGATGGCAAACCTATGGCAACACATGACCGGAGCGATATTGCCTGGTACGTGCAGCATTGCCCGTTCCTCTTCTGGGTTTCTGGCACACATGTGCATGTGACGATCAACTGGCTTTTGTGCATGCAGCAATGTGAAAACTGGAAGAGCTGCTCTTCCATTTTCTTGCGTGTGCATGCATGCTGGACAGTTGATCACCAGCATGTGCATGTGTGCCAGAAACCCAGAAGACTAGCTGGCCGGTGCATATGTGCATGCTGGAAACAGGAAATTTATTTTCAGGTGCATGGATGCATCCTGGGCACTCGTCTTCCAGGTTGTGGCCCAGACAAGCGTGCACATGCGCACTCCCTTTTTGGTACTTGGTGCCAAATAGGTTTGCCATCTCTTGCTCTATGAGCAAGTTGTCAAACATCCAAATTTTGATTAAATGACCATGGGTATGTTGCAACAATCATAACTATCATAGATTACTTTTTTTCAGTGCTATTGTAACTTCAAATGGTCACTAATTGAATAGTTGTAAGTCAAGGATCACCTGTACTTACGAGTAGTAGTTGGAGTAGTAGCAGCAATGGGGAAGAATGGAGTAATAGTGAATAATAATACCTCTGTGTGTGTGTGTTGATTAGGGGCGTGTTGCACTGGCTCTTTTGTGTTTTGAGCCCACTGAATTGGATACACTTAAAAGTACTTGCAACATGGTCACATTTTGTTCACGACAGGTTCCTAAAAAGTTTAGTTAAAAGTTAATTTTTAAAATGGAGTTTATTTCCAGGAAACATCTCCCTGGAAGCAAATATTTCAGACATGCATTGAAACTTTATTTTAATACAGTTAAAACCAGGAGCCCATTTCTGGTTCTAATAATCTTTGATCATAAAAAAACCTGAAAACTAATCAAATTTAACTGTGATAAAATTCTTTAAATTGGGAAAGTAACAGCAAGACACAGATTGATAACCAAGTAACACAGTGTATAGTGAGATTTTGTTCCAAAATTTCTTTTCCTGCATAAGAGGCAGTTGCTGTATTTTTTAAAATATTAGAAAAATACACACTTGAGCTGAGTAAAGAAAAAAAAAAGGAAATATGCAGTTACAAAGTAACAGTAAATTATTATAATGACATAAAGATGTTACACTGGATTTGCAAATGAAGCAGACTATCTTAATAATTAAAAGAGGTTATAAACAACAAACCAGAAGGATGACTTGAATAACTTTCTTATTTTGGATTTACAAAAGAGACATGTTAAAGTTTTGAAGAAATTTCTGAAAAACAACTAAGAGAAAATGAAAGGAAATCAAGTTCTAGGATGCTGTTTAGAAGAATTAAAAATCGAAACTGTTAAAAACATAGGAAAGAATATTAAGTTGAATTAGTGATCAAGGTTAAGCTTTTGCAGAATGAGAGAAAGTAATAAGTTACAGAGATTGCTTGACTTGTCATGACCAAGGGGAAAAGTCATTTCTTAATATATATTTTTTACTATTTCTTCTCTCTACTTTTTTCTTTTTCTATTATTGTTATTGTTATTGTTATTATTATTGTTATTATTATTATTATTATTATTATTTAGTTTGTATTGGTTTTTTTAGCTATGTATCTGTAAACATTAATAAAAATTAGTATTAAAAAGATAAATCATTATTTACCATACATCAAAAAGGCCCATTTTACATTGCTTTGGAAGCCCCATCAGTAATTGGGTTGCTTATTTAGAGAACACAAATCGATACAAAGCTGGGAGAAGAGCCATAAGGACTTCACAAATTCTTTTGAACTTAGTCAAAATTTAGTATGTTTTAGGTACAGAACAGATATATTATTAAAAACAAAACATCTCTCAGTATACTCAGGATATATCCCACTGAGCTTATGAAGCTCTTTCTACTATATTAAAGAAACTCAAATGATTATCCTCAGGAGCAGGAAAAGCTGAGATGGGCAACATGGTGCCCTCCATATATCCTTTTTTTAAAATGGCAAGGATTGCTGGGAGTTGAAACCCAATGTGAAGAAAGCAGCACAATGTTTATGTCTATTTTAAAATTACCTTGGGTAGGTGGCATGTAGCAAATCTGCATTTAATTATTCACATGTATTTCAATAAAATCTAAACAGTGATGAAATCACGTAAACATTTAAGAATCCAATTATTACAAAATATTCAGAGAGATTCTCTTGCATGCTGGTTCAAAAACTGAAAATAAAATAAAGCAAGAGAAATTTGAATTACCATCAAGTCACTGGATGATTATGATTGGTATCCTTCCCAGTTAACCTACTTTAAAGAATAAACACTATGATAACCTACTAAGATGCAATAGAAATGATACTGCTATTTAGCTATTGTTGGTATTCTTAGAGGAGTGTTTATTAAAACATTTTGAATTTTGCAGTGTAATCACACATTCAATTTATAATTACCTAATGAAAATCCAACTGAGTTGAAACTAAGCAATAATATTTCTCGGACATGGCAGCAACACTATGGAATAGTGTTTCCTTTTGGAATCAGACTGGTTACCAGAGTAATTATTTCTTTTTTTGAAAATTGGCTTTTTTTAAACATTTTAGATTTGAGTTATCAACATGTCCTTCAATGGTGGAGTCATATTAACTTAAAATTGTTAAAATTTTAGGAATTATTTATTACTGTTTAATTTACCATGGACAAAAACAATCATCAGACTGAGTGGGTTCAGTAGCACCTACATTTAGTAAAATAAATGATCAAAAATAACATATTACTTTGAGAACTGAAAGTCTGATTAATAGCTCATGCTGCTCTGTTCTTGCTTTAATACCTTGAAGTGCTGTTTTCAAGAACAGAAAAATACTAAGAAACCATCCTGTTTATCTATCTATACTTACACCTATGCTTTAGCTTTTAGATTTGTATAATTCTAGCTATTTATTTCTCATCTATTTTTAATATAAGTATTTAATAAAATACTGTAGAAAAAGGAAAACATTCTACCTATTTGACTGGATCATGATTGAAATTTAGAGAGACAGCCAATTGAAATCAATTAATTTTCAGCATGATTAACAAAATTCCATTTCCTTTTGTTCAAACGTGTTTATTTTTTATTGAAAAATTCATTGTTTCAATGGATTTTAAATAAGTAACTCTAGATTTGTTCCTTTTTGATAATCTAGGCAATATGTTAAGATGCTGCATGAGACAAACTGTTTAATATTGATTAACTATTGCAGCAATGAAGTGTCATCTGAAGCAATGAAGTGTCATCTGATTCCTTGAAAATCTTAGATTCAAAAAAGTCTTAAGCTTTGAGATAAGAAATATAAGGTTGTTTTCCCCAAATATTTTGTACAACTTGATGTTTGCTTTTCAATTTTTAGGAGGCTTAAAAATTACTATTGGGGTATACCTGATGCTGCAATTGCAATGCTAAAAGGAACAAAATAAGGCATCATATCAAGTTCATTTTTACTAACTCTCAAATGCAGAACAGTCTTTTAATTTGTGATAAAAAATGAAAGATGATGCATAGATTTTCTAAGATGATAAGGAGATATGATGGCTTCCTGTCATGGCATTTTCTAGTTTACTGCATCTTTTTCCAGTGCTAGAATACTTTACTGTCATGTCACAATCGAAGAAATAAATGTTTTATAAATGAAGTTGTTTGTAGACACTCAGATAATACTTACAATCAACAGTACAAGGAATAGTCATGTTTATTGCAGAATTTAAAAGACCTGTGACTACATAATATAAAGAACACCATGTTGTCTGTACCAGCAGTACAAATTAATTTTGAACAAAATTACCCTGTGCACTGCTCTAATATGAACCAGTTTCTTTTGTTCCCTTTCCCTGTCACTATGAGTTTGTTACGCTGCAACAGTAAGAAACACCCCATCCATCATGCCATCCCATAATCTCTTAATAATTAGAGCGGCTATTACCAAAATGATAACGTGGCCAATACACAGGGTGCCTGATTGGTCCCAATCCGAATCAAGGGAAGGTTCACTGGCTGGCTTCTCACCACTATGTGCAGAACCCTCCCTGACTGGTGAGCGCTGATTTTCCTCTTCCATGTCTGCAGCGATACAAATCCTAGAAGCTGAGAGGAACAAGGGATTAATGAGAGTCCAGATTTAAGTACCGGTATTATAAGGAGTTCTTCTATTTGTATTTTTATTTCTATTTGTACTGAGGGAAAGCCACTACTCAATTTTGCACAAGGTACATTTAGTTATTTGAACTTCAAACCAGCTCCCAGAAGTTTCCCAAAAACTTGCCTGAAACCCATCATTCAAAACAGGATCTAGATTGTTCATAAATATGAAAGCAATAAGGAACATGAAATTATAAAATAATTATTGGTCCCTTAAAAATGTATCCTTAATTAGGTATTTCTAATTGTTTTCCAAACAAAGTGGTTGAAAATCACTAGGAAAGAGTATCAAACGCTTACCTCATTGGCAACTTTAAACCAGACAATTATTTCAGACTTAGCCAAAGCAGGGAAACTTATTTAAAACTGCTTGTTTATATACAAGCCCTAGCTTTGTAAAGCAGGTACCTATGGAAAAAAGGATAGCCTTCTATTATTCAGCACCTGAACTTCCATCTCAAAACAAATACCCACCTTTGAAGTATGGCCCTCACCATTCTATGCAAAATTTTGGTGGTCTTTAAGATAAGTTGTGTGCCCTTGCCATAATGAGTGAAGTAAGTATCCATTGTCTTATATATAAGACTACTGAGATAGGATCTCAGTGGAGATTCAGAGCAACTGACTTGAATCTGATGTCATGGTAAGCTGCTAGAACAGAACTGATTAAACAGACAACAATCAAATAAAATATATTAAGGGAAACAGCTTTTGCTTTTATGAACAGTGAGGTTAAATTTCAATGCTCATGGTCTCTTGATTAATTTTTCATATTACAACATCTATATCAGAAGGTACAAAATCCTTTCCCATTGTAACTATCCATCCAACAAATTTTCCTCTGCTATACCACTCTTTTATGTAAGGCATTTTCTCTATTTTTATAAATCCTGCAATTGCACTTAACTTCCCAATATTTGTCTATCTCGTCCCCAATTGTTTTTTCAAGGCTTGGTCCATTGCTCTTTTAAAAAGATGCCTCTAGAAAATTGAACGTCAAGAAACAGGAGCATAGTAGGAAAGCCCTCTGAAAATAATAGGAGTAAAGCCCAAGAAGTTGTGGTATCCCTGGTAGAGAACAGCTTCAAAATTGAATTCTTAGAGAGCAAAATATTTTTCTTGAATCTCTGAATTATGAAGATATTCAAGCTTGACTTTCTCACCTTTAATGAGGAAAAATATACTAGCTCCAAATAGGTTTTTTATTTCTCAATTCTTTATGTTTAATGAACCAGTTATCTGGCAGATGTGTAGAGCTTTGCCAGACTTTCATCCTATGACAGAAGGTCTATATAAGAAGCTTCAAACCATGTTTATTTTATATACCTAGCAAGTCAGTTATCCAACTCCTTAATTTACAGTTTATTTATTTCTAAAAATTCATTCCCGCATTGCTCTGTATTATTTCTTTAAGATCCTCCAAGGAACATTTCCTATTATCTTTTACCCTTTCCAAATCTTGATCCTCCATTTTTCTGCATTTCAAGCTAAGATCACACATAAATCTGCCCATTGTATTCAGTGCTTATTGGAATTCCAGTATTCTGATCTCACCTTGTTCAAGATATGTTATTCCAACCATTTAATAAGACTCTCTGTCACCTATTAACAATACTTTATATTGATCAGCATTTTAGGTTTTCCGATCACTTTCAACATGACAGTTTTTAAGTTATCAATAATTTGATACTTCATTACTAAACCTCCTGTACTAATACAACTCTCAGATATCAGAAGTATCTTTGACCAGAGCTGCACCTCATTTCTTCAACATATAATTTATTATATTAACCATAGCAACATTGTGCATACAGAAGATCTTTTACTTAATCTCATGCTTATCTAGGAAAAAGTATGATAGATAGGCTGCTGAGGACCTGAAAACCTCAGCCAAAAATAAATCATACAAATTAAACAATCTGATTTATGCCAGGCAGCTTCCTGTGCTCAGCATTATTCTCTTCTATGGCCATATTGTATCCTAATCCCCTTCTTGCCACAATCTCTGCCCTGGCAAATGCCATAGCAAGAATTCTGCCAAAAGTTATTCAACCACACATAGTAATTTGGCTTATTCTCTCTCTATATATTTTAAATTACAATTTCTATAAATATGGAGGCTTCTGGTTACCCATCCCTGCTCCCAATCAAATCTCATTGTTTGAGGGATTAAAGGCATCCACCCACCCACCCACCTCCTTCAGACCAACAGGCCCCAAATCCAGCTTGTCCTCCATACCAAACACATACCACAAAATTAAGGGGTATGTTCCCCTTTCATGCCCCCTTCCTTCCCAGATAAACGGTGATATGATCAATGGGACCTGTCCCAGAGATATGCAAGTCCCAAAAACCATAAACACCAACCTCCCACTCCATTTACCATTTTCTTCCTCTCCACATTTCGAAATGAGATACCCCAAAAAATCAGGGAGCCCACCAAAGGCTCCCCCTCCCTCTTACTACGGTATGTGCTCTACCTCCACTTCCAGGTGAGATGATCTCCTGATCAGTCCTGGCTTTCCCCCAATCTTTTCCTCCCCTCCCCCATCTTAACTAACGGTTCACCCCACAACCTTCTCCTGCGTCACCCCAAAATGCCTCATACCCTTCTAGTGCTCGCTCCTGCACTGCGTACACCCAACCTCTCCCTCTCCTACAATGGCGCTTTCTACACCCCCAGCTCCGATCATCAGATCTGCTCTTCTCCCAACACGCCTCCCAAATCCTTTCCGTAATTACCCGGCTCCACCGGGAAACTAGGCCCCTCCGCCCGCCCACCTCAGCACAAAACCAGGAGGCGCGGCGATCGCCGTCGAAAATGTTCGGGCCCGGCCTCTGTAGCAGCCATTTTACTCCTATCGGCCTTACGGCGGGGAGGGTAACCGAGAAGGGTGGGACAAGAGAGGCCGACAAGCATTCTGGGAAGTGTAGTTGCGATTGGCGTGGCTCTTTAGCAAAGTATGGAGGGAGAGTACTATAACTACCAGAGATCCTCGGATCGACTAGGAAGTAGAGCGCACGGTATGATGGGAGATGTAGTACCGGATGTGCCACGGATGGGCCCGTATGAGAACGACGGATCCCGGAATGCCATGCGAAACTGAGGGGTTACGATCTTGAACAGTTCTGTTCGCAGGCGATCTAATTGCCTGTGCCAATTGATAGAATCCGCCATGTGCGGGGTGAGAGAGGGTCATGCGTAGGCATTCACCTGCACACGCAAATGAGGCACCTGCATATTCCACTTCCTCCTGAACATCCCTTGTTATTGCTCCCCCTGCCAGCTATAAAAGATGACAGAAACGGTATTAGGTTCACGCAACGTATCACACAAGTCACAACTTCTATTTTTAGGTATCCATGGCAGCCCTGGCAGAAAGGGGTTCTACACAAGTAGATAAAATTGCAAACTTCACCAGCTGACTTCCATGATTTATTTATTTTTGCAATATCTTGTAAGAGATGTACCTTCAATATTCCCCCAAGGGCAAAATTTAAGTGAACACAGTGTTTTTTTAAAAAGGATTCTCATCTGAATTGGAATAATATGTTTCAATAATATCTGGAAGTTGAATCATGGCAACTGGACTTTTATTTTTTTTATTTTTTGCTATTTGACTCAACTTTCAGACACCTGGATGACTTAGAATCTTCATTGACATATTTCCATAATATTGAAATTTTGAATATTCAAATATAAAAATTGAGAAACAATCTTTGAAAGGTGCAGACTGATACCCCCATCCCACTTTCAACACTACAATTAGCAGATTAAGATCAAATTCAGCTCCAATAAATACAAATAGTGCTTGACTTGCAATCTTTCATTTAGTGACCATTCAAAGTTACTATGGGAGTGAAAAAAATGTCTTATGACCATTTTGCACACTTTTAACCATTTCGGCATCCATTCAGTCAGGTGATCAAACTTTGGACACTTGGCAACTGGCTCATATTTATGATGGTTGCAATGCCCCAGGGTCATATGCTCACCTTTTGCAACCTTCTAACATACCAACTCAATAGGGAAGCTAAATTCACTTTACAATAGTGTAATTAACTTAATAAGTGCAGTGATTCACTTAACAACTATAGCAAGAAAGGTCATAAAATGGGCCAAAACTCACTTAAGATCTTGCTTAGCAACTGGAATTTTGGCTCAGTTGTGATCATAAGTCAAGGGAAATCTGTACAACAGTTTTGTTTAGTGGTTAAGGCATCATATTAGAAAGCTTGGGATCTTTTTTCCCCAAGTTTTTTGGATTTTTTTTAGAATATACATCAACATCAATACATGAACAGTGTGGCATCTGGGTATTGTTCATTTTGGGACACAAATAAATAATAATAGTAATGGTATTTGTTACATTAATCAAACTTATTAAATCCTAGTATTAATATACATATTTGTTTTAAAGTAGTTATTCAATATTTCAATGTTCCATTTTAAAGCCAATCACTATATTACAATATTATTTGAGTTTACATAGTTTAGTTTAGTTTAGTTTAGTTTTATTAGAATTTGTAGGCCGCCCTTTTCCCTGAGGGGACTCAGGGCGGCTCACATAAAACTGGGAAGGGGGGAACACAAACATCAAGATAGAAGACATATAATAAAATGGTAGGCAACATACATTCATCATTCGGGAGGGGTAACTATCCTTATCCCCAGGCCTGACGGGCGAGCCAGTTCTTCAAGGCTATGCGGAAGGCTTGGACGGTGGAGAGGGTACGAATCTCCACGGGGAGCTCGTTCCAAAGGGCCGGGGCTACTGCTGAGAAGGCCCTCCTCCTTGTGGTTGCCAGCCGACACTGGCTGGCCGATGGAATACGGAGGAGGCCTAGTCTATGGGATCTTATTGGTCGCAGGGAGGTAATTGGCAGAAGGCGGTCTCTCAAGTATCCAGATCCACTGCCATGTAGGGCTTTATGGGTGATTAATAGCACCTTGAAGCGCATCCGGAGATCGACAGGCAGCCAGCGCAGCTCGCGGAGGATGGGTGTTATGCGGGTGAATCGAGGTGCACCCGCAATCACTCGCGCGGCTGCGTTCTGAACTAGCTGAAGCCGCCGGATGCTCTTCAAGGGCAGCCCCATGTAGAGCACATTGCAGTATTCCAGCCTAGAGATCACAAGGGCCCGAGTGACTGTTGTGAGAGCCTCCCGATTCAGGTAGGGTCGCAACTGGCGCACCAGGCGAACCTGGGCGAATGCCCCCCTGGTCACAGCCGTTAGGTGGTGGTCAAATGACAGCTGTGGATCCAGGAGGACTCCCAAGTTGCGAACCCTCTCTGAGGGGTGCAAAATTTGACCCCCCAGCCTGAGTGTTGGAATATTAGTCAAATCTTTGGGAGGAAAACACAACAGCCACTCGGTCTTTTCTGGGTTGAGCACAAGCTTGTTAACCCTCATCCAGTCCATAACGGCCTCAAGACCCCGGCTCATCACATCTGCCGCTTCATTGAGTTGGCACGGGGCGGACAGATACAATTGAGTATCGTCCGCATATTGATGGTATCTAATCCCGTGCCTGCGGATGATCTCTCCCAGCGGTTTCATGTAGATGTTGAATAGCAGGGGGGATAAGACCGAACCCTGAGGCACCCCATAATTTAGGGGCCTAGGGGACGATCTCTGCCCCCCCACTAACACCGACTGCGACCTGTCCGAGAGGTAGGAGGAGAACCACCGTAGCACGGTGCCTCCCACTCCCACCCCCCGCAGTCGTCGCAGAAGGATACCATGGTCGATGGTATCGAAAGCCGCTGAGAGGTCAAGGAGGACCAGGATGGAGGAATGTCCTTCATCTCTGGCTCTCCAGAGATCATCAATCAATGCGACCAAAGCGGTTTCTGTGCTGTAACCGGGTCTGAAGCCTGACTGGAAGGGGTCTAGGTAGTTTGCTTCCTCCAAGGACCGTTGGAGCTGAAAGGCCACCACCTTCTCAACAACCTTCCCCAAAAAGGGAAGGTTGGAGACAGGACGATAGCTATTAAGAACAGCTGGATCCAAAGATGGTTTCTTCAGGAGGGGTCTCACCACCGCTGCTTTCAGTGCGGCGGGGAAGTTCCCCTCCCGAACGGAGGCGGTCACGACCGCCTGGATCCAGCCTCGTGTCACCTCACTGCAGTTCGTAACCAGCCATGAGGGACACGGATCCAGAACGCAGGTGGAGGTACTTACAGCTCTCATGGCCTTGTCCACATCCCCGGGGGTAACGTCCTGAAACTCAACCCAGAGCTGTTCTACTTGGTCCCCCTGTGCCTCGGCTGGAACTGCGGGGGTGGAGTCCAAGTCCGACCGAAACCGAGCAATTTTGTCCGCTAAGAATTGGGCATACTCTTCAGCCCTGTACTGATCTCTTTCAACCTCTAGTAGGGCACTGCACACCAGAACAACTAGACATAAGCCAGTTTTTTCCCAAATGCCATCACTCTGCTAAACAACTATTTCCCATTACGCTGAAAAACTATTTACTAAGACTATATTACTATTATTCTTTTCATCCTTTCTATTATCTATCTCCTCCTACTTATGACTTTAACCATGTTGTTTGTATCTTTACCATTTATATTGTTTTGTTTCCTAGTATGAGTTGATTGCTTATTAGTACACAACAGTCACTCGTGCCCTTGTGACCTCTAGGCTGGAATACTGCAATGTGCTCTACATGGGGCTGCCCTTGAAGAGCATTCGGCGACTTCAGCTGGTCCAGAATGTGGCCGCGCGAGCGATCGTGGGTGCACCCCGTTTCACCCACGTAACACCTATCCTCCGCGAGCTGCACTGGCTGCCTGTTGATCTCCGAGTGCGCTTCAAGGTGCTACTTGTCACCTCCAAAGCCCTGCATGGTATTGGATTTGGGTACTTGAGAGACCGCCTACTGCCAATTACCTCCACTAGGCCGATACGATCCCATAGATTAGGCCTCCTCCAAATTCCATCAGCCGGCCAATGTCGGCTGGCAACTACCCGGAGGAGAGCCTTCTCGGTGGCTGCTCCGACCCTCTGGAATGAACTCCCCATGGAGATTCGTACCCTCACCACCCTCCAGACCTTCCGCGTAGCCCTTAAGTCCTGGCTGTCCCAACAGGCCTGGGGCTAAAGATTTCAACCCCACTCGAATTGTATGACTGTTGTGTTTTTAATGATGTATCGTTTTTATGTCTGTGACTTGTTTGTCCTCCCTCCCCTTGAGTTGTGAGCCGCCCTGAGTCCCCCCAGGGAAAAGGGCGGCATACAAATAAAGCATCTCATCTCATCTCAGTAACCTATGACTATCACTTATGATTTTTGATTAATGTATTTTTTCTTTTCTTTTATGTACACTGAGAGCATATGCACCAAAGACAAATTCCTTGTGTGTCCAATCACACTTGGCCAATGAAGAATTCTATTCTATTCTATTCTATTCTATTCTATTCCTATTCTAAATAAATAAATAAAAATAAAATAAATTCTTTGCCAATTCATACAAAATCTTCCTTTTTATGCTAATATGGGACAAATAACCCATGCATTTAATTTTTTTAAAATCCTTATGCTGTCTTTGTAAATGGTGATTTACAAACTAAGGCAAAATTAAATCAGAACTCTGTAAGTTAACCATGGTTTACCTATGTACTCTAATCATGATTTACCCAATGATTCTAATTTTGCACAAGACACTCAATTCTAAGAAAGCTGGCTCATGTATTTTTTGCACATTATGTGAATCAGATCATAACATGAAGTTTTAATGTAGGTTTTTTTTAACAAATCATAGAAATATAAGTGTTACAGGCCACTGATTATTACCCATGGTTTATAGTTCAGTTTTTTGGATAGACACGATCATTTCTTATTTGGGGATAAGCCCACTAATAGTCTTGTACTATTTCAAAAATTGACCCATATACATATTTAAGGTTGTACCAGCTTTTAGGCTTCAGCACCAATGCATATCTTCAAAGGATTTAATTAAAAAACAAAAACTGGACTACTATGTAGAGAAACACATTTATTTGTTTATAAAATATTGGTTATCAATCTTACTATAGGATAACTCTGGGCAACTTACAATCATTAAAATATGTCTATGCATTTACATTAAAACATAGAAATTAAAATCAAACATTAACATCTAAGAACACTTGGAGAAGGCAGGAACATAGATGGGGGAGGTGGGAGCTGTTGTTACTTGATCAACTATCTCCATTGGGGTTGCAAGCCAACTGGCAGAGACACGTTTTTAGGATAGGAGGGTTGGGGCCAACATCACATTGAAAGGCAAGATATTCCCGAGGGCAGGAGCAACAGTAGAGAAGGCCCTCCCCCTGGACGCTTGTCCAGCCAGAATTCTCAAGACTTGTGGGACCTACAGCATGCCTCCTCTGCCAGCAAGAGTAGGATGGGCCAATCCCAGTGGGGTGAGATGGACTCTCAAGTAACCTGGACCATGAAGAGCTTTAAAGGCAATCATCAATACTTTGAATTGCACTTGAAAGCAGACCAACAACCAATACAGCTTGTGGTGCAGTGCTGTTACAAGGGCCATTCTTGGGGACCCCAAAACTGCCCATGCTGCCACACTTGCATTAACTGTAGTTTCTAAATGCTTTTCAAAGGTAACCCTATGGAGTGTGCATTATAATCGTCCAATCGCGAGATCAACAGGGATTGAACAACTGAGTGCAGGGGATCCTGATCCAGGAAAGGCCGCAATTAGTGCACAAACAAAGCTGTACAAAGGCTCTGCTAGCCACAACTGCCAGCTGATCTTTTGAGTCATGAATCCAGGAGAAACCCTAAGTTATGGACTGGATCTTTCTGGGGCAGTGCCACCCAATTCAAAGTCAAAGGTCACAAAGTCCTGGTTTAGCCTGTTCAACAATCAGTTTTCAATTGCTGAAATGCAAAATAGAATCTTATTTGTTTGCTTGATTTCTTATCCTGCCTTTCTAATTTTGAAGTAACTCAAGGCAGAAGACATGAACAATACTCCTTTCTCTTCCTATTTTCCCCATAAAAGAGGCCTATGAGGTAGGTGGAGCTGAGAGAGACTGACTGATCCAAAATCATTCAGCTGATGCTAAGTTGGAACTTGTTTTTCTTTAAAAAAAATATCTAGGTAGCTGTTGGTTCCGTGGCACGACATAACCGCGAACGTCAAAAGCGTGCCGACAAAACCGCGGCGCTAAAACCGCGATGTCAAAAGCGCGCCGACAACAGTGCGCCGACAACAGCGCGCCAACAACAGCGCGATTTAAGTTAAGGTAAGGTTTAGGTTTAGGGTTAGGGTTAGGGTTAGGTTTAGGGTTATTTTTAGGGTTATGTTACAGCGCACTTCTGTCGGTGCGCTTCAGTGCTCATTCGTCTCCACGGTTTTGACGGCGCGGTTTTGTCACCGTGGTTTAGTCACACGCGCTTTTGTCATACGCGCATTTGTGGTGGAACCGTTGGTTCTACTTTCTATAGCTCTGGATACTTCCATACAAAATTACACAGCACAGTATTGCACTTTCATTCGTTTCAGAAGCCTAAAATGTTGCTGGTCAGTACAAATGACCTCAATTTTTCAGTTACAATCTCTCACTCTTGAACAGCAAAGCATGGATGGAATAGTTATTCTGGCTGGGACACCAGTGTGCTTTTTTTCTGGCAGATCCTATGCCCTACCCAGCTAGGTAACATCTTCAGTGCTATCCCAAAGGTGCTTTTCCGGGAGGCAACTGGACTTTCTTGTTTTTTTTTTTCTTTTGAAGAAAAAGAAAACACTTTTTCGCATCTCATCCAAGAAGCTTCTTCAACTCTTGACAGGATAGTAGGGAATGGAAGGATTTCAAATCCATTCCAAATCTTTCCATTCCTCACTATCCTGTCAGAGCTGAAGAAGCTTCTTGGATGAGAAGTGAAACTTCAAAAGAAAAAAACAAGGAAGTCCAGTTGCCTCCTGAAAAAGCACCTTTGGGACAACCATGGCCTGGATGACTGAGAATCTTTACAGATCTTCAATGCTAGGTTGCTCAACCCAGATAAACAACAGCCTCATCAAGAGACCACCAACATCACTCTGATAAATAATGACAGGGCAAACCACTGTAAAATGAGAGCAAATCCCACCCCCTACTGGCATTCATGATATTGCATAGTTTGGTATTGAAACGTCTGCAAGAAAACAACCCAGCTCAGAGAGTACTAAGGACTCTCTCGTACTATTTACTTCATTCATTGTGGAATTGCTGCAAGTAGGAGAAGTAAGTAGTAGTTCATCAGATATAGCATCCATTTACTCCATTTACTGTGATCTTCGCAACCTACAGGTATCATCCATTGCATCTGGATGGAGATGTCTTTTGCAAAATGCATCGCAAGGAATGTCTCAAAAACTAACATGCCTGATCATTTAGCAATAGCAGATTTATATACTAATTCACAGCGCTTTACAACCCTCTCTCAGCAGTTTACAGAGTCAACATATTGCTCCCAACAATCTGGGTCCTCATTTTACCCACCTCGGAAGGATGGAAGGCTGAGTCAACCTCGAGCAAGTGAGACTAGAACTTCCATATTGCAGGTAGCCAGCAGAAATATCCTGTAGTACTGCATTCTAACTACTGCGCCACCACAGCTCTTTTTCCCCAAAGAAAGTTAAAACAGCCAGCATAATAGAACATACATCAATAGAATCTAATATGGCTGATTTCTAATTATCAAAGCTATTTTAAACAATCATTTTGTTTTTAATCCTTTTCTAAGAATCTAAAAGCTGTGTTTTGACTCCTATTTGCATAGGCATTGGAATACATGCAAAATAGCTCCAATAAGCACTCCATTGTTTAAAAAGCCTGCTGAATTAAATAGAATTTACCTGTGAATAAAGTAAAACCAAATCAATAGGACATTATTCAGAAATGAATAAGCATGAACTCCTTACACCTGTATTTCCAATAAACATTCAGAACACCCTTATACATTTTTGATAATTTATCTGGCATTAAATAACAAAGGCACATCATTTTATAAAAATTCTCTTTAAGATTACATAATTCAATGTGAATTTCAGTCCTTTAATCCACATATTTTTCCATTGCTCTAACATATTTTAAGCAAAATTTCTTGTCCATTAATCATACATATTCACTTTCCAGATATATCTGTAACAACGTTTAAAAAAACATAGCTATAAGATGTTCATCATTACTATGGAGCATCATTTCAAATTCATTTTTTTATCCGCTTCAAAATCATATTATTTTTTATCCAGAGTAAACCTTTCTTTCAACTGTAGATTAATAAAACAGTGACATGTATGACCACTAATTCTAAGTTCTTTTGATTTGAAAATGGATTCACCATGTTATTCTTTGCTCTTGCTGTTTTTTTGTTTGTATGTTGTATTTTCTCTTATCCTTGAAATAATATCTGTGAACACTATAAATCCACCAACAGGGAGAAATGGAACTTTGTTGCTATATATGTTGAAGGTTGCAAGAATCCTATATGGTCAGAAATGGAAAAAAGTATTAACTCCCACAGTGGTGGAATGGATTGAGAAGATGATGGAACTGCCTGGAGATGGTGAAATTGACTGCACTAATGAGAGACAAGAATGTAAATAGTTTTGTGGTTGCTTGGAAACTACTCCTAGACTTAGTGTTTGAAAGGGGGAGAAATGAAATTTTGACTTTGGGTTTTAACAATTATGTGGGTTACTGCTATAGAAATGGCTAGTAGTTACTATTGATATGATAATACCTGATATATATATATATATATATATATATATATATATATATATATATATATATATATATATATATATATATATATATTAATATATGATATTAATAAGTTGATACTATAATGTAATTATGTATTTACTTCACTTAAAAAAGTGTTTTTTTATTTCTTTATTTAATTTCTTTTACCCTCTTCCCTCACTCTGTCTCTGCTATTTTATTTTCTTTCCCTTTTTTCCAGACCTTTATTTATTTTTGTGTTTTATATTAAGAACAAAAACTTTTAATAAAATATGTATCAAATGAATTAATAAGCATGAATTGTATAATTCAAATTCAGCATGTAGAGGGACAGTGTCACCATTCTTTGCATAAGCAGCATGAGGACTATATACATGCAACAGATAAACCTTAACACATAGCACAAACCATAAGGATAAATATTCACACAATCGGTTTAATATGTGTCAATGACCACACTTGATTCATTTCCCCTGTTTTTAGTCAGCATGATCCAATGAACATTCAAATCTTAATGCAGGGTGTGTTCATAGATACACCCCATATTCAATCTAAACAAAACTGCACACATTTTTGGTCCAATTGATAGGCTTAGAAAATTTTGAAAAGAAATTGTTAGATCCTTTGGACATCTGGGATAATGGAAAATGCTTTTAATGAATAGATTACCCACAGAAAGAATAGCTGAAAGGGCAATAAACTAACCGGACTGGACCAATTTTTAGAAGACCCTGCAAATTATGGGAAATGAAATTCACATATCATGAAGGACTGCAGGTAGAATCTGGAGATAAATATTCTTGATATAATTTAAGCATAGAGTTCAAACTATCAAAAGTTCTTCCTCTGTTTCAATAAATATTATTTTTCTGGCTTATCAAAACAGAATGAGGACTGGACCTGTGAAAAAGACTTATTTGTTTCAAACATTCCTTCATCCAAAACCAACTGATTAAAGCTTGGTCAATTATGGGCTGGAATTATGGCTCCCTCTTACTGAGTGTTGGTGTAATAATCAAAGTATCAAACTAGATTTGGGCTTTAAATTTTGCTTCTGGATTACCTTGTTCTACTCAATATATTTCATTCAAAAGTAATTCTGAAGGCTGTATAAATCATTCAGCACTGATTTAAAAGATTAACTCAAATGCAGACTTCTCCATTCAAAGTTTAATGGGAGGGGGAGCAAAGTATGTGCCAACTAGCAGCCTTCCATTCTCTTGAGGTCCAGTAATTTTCATCTTAAACCATGGTATTTGATTACTGGGCCTTCACTTAAAAATAGGGCATTTTCTGCAGTTTCTATACTGGCCATATTAAGATGCCAATGACTAGATTGTGGGATGTTCCACAATTGCTTTCATGATTTCACTTGTTTTAACTCATATCTGAAAGGATGTTCCTTGTAGGAGATAATAAAGGATAACCATTTGTAACATCCCATTAAGACATCTTGATAAGATGACCTATAACCCACCTAACCGAACACCATTATCAACATTCCTCTCCTTCACTTGTGCTGAGGCTCTGGGAATTGCATTTAAGAACAACAGGAGGCTACACGTTCCACAAATTAATCCCAAGATCTTCCTGCAAAATGCTGCAATGTACATTCCAAGTAGATGTGCAAGGCTGTTAAGCAAGATAAGATAGATGACTGGAATATATATGACTGGAAGTTTCCATCATCTGCACACTTAATATTACTCTCTTCATTCTTTGTTTATTCATGTCTGGATCATGTCTGATCCTGTGCCTATAAATAAAAACATCTGGTTAATGTGGCTAAGGAATGTCATTTTAGTTCCTCACTTAGGTCCTCATTGACGACGTGATGCTTAATTAGTTGGGCAGGACCAAAGGCTACACAGAATGGAAATATCACAAAAAATGGAGGACTGGGACTGTCTTGGTTATGAAGGAATGAGTGGATTGATTCCTGGTGTTTTAAATAATGCTCATTTAAGTTTATTCTACTTTTGATTGGCTGAACTGAGTTTTAATGAGTTTTAATGATTATCTGAAGGAGTTCTGGTGATATCAGGATTATTAGAACAGCCCTTTCCAATGAGATGCTGTCCAACTGTGTGGCATCTCATTTGCCATCAAATATAACAAAGTGTTGAAGGTAATGACTGGAGATGAAGAGTATTGTATTCTAAAATTAACTGGACAGAACCAGATTGGGAAAATTAGTGCTGATTAGCAGCAATTTATATCATTGTCACTGACTGTACTTTGTCATTTACATTTCTAATAAATATAGTAAATGAAAATATAACAGGCTATTATTTAGTATTAAATGCTTAAGTGCTACATAGTTTAAGAGTTTTCCTCTCTTGGATCTTAGGTTCTGCATAGGGAACAAACTGCCTCTTGCTAATAAATTATTGTGTAGGACTTTGTACCATTGCAGAAACAGGTGCAATAAATCACAGCTAATCTAAGTTCCCCAACTTCGTACAGGTCAAGGCGCTCCTTTACAATACAAGGCACGGGCTGGTGCCTCAACTTCCTCCACACAATTCATGAAAGGAATGTAGTGGTGAACTCATACTCCTCTCCGCCCTGGCCGAGTCAAGCGCTGGGTCCTAGATTTCGCCGATTATCCACCCCTTCTCTCTGAATGCCTTCGAACGAATCCGAACCTCCGCTCTTCTGAAACTCCTGGTTGCAAACCGGTTTCCACTTAACGTTTTTGGTCCCACGCCTCAGAACTTTCCATTCACTTTAAAAAGACCAAGTTTTATCCACTTCACATCTTACTCCGAAGATTCTTCCTCATTCCAAAAGGCTTACGGGTTTCCTGCATGCCAGAACTCCGTTTCTGCGGCTCTTTGTGACCGCAAATACTCTACCGTAAAGAATTGAAAGATTCCGCCAGCTAAAGCGAACGTACCTCTGCTCTAGAAAGTCAGAAGTTGCTTTCAACCCTTAGCTGCTTCTTTTTACTTTTTTGCCTTAGTGTGTTTGTATGAACGCAGACACCGTGGCTAATTTGTAACACGATCTGTCGTGGGAGTCCTGCAACTTGGGTTAATCCGACTGAAACAAGGGTTCTATCCGGATGTGTCGTGTAAAAGCGTCGTAGAGACGCCACGTGGGCGCCTCTGGGTCTAGTTTAAGATGGTCAGCCCCCTAGTTCAGAGGATCTTAGGCAAACCCCGTGTTTTGCGAGGAATCGGAATTTCACTTTTAGGATGAAAGTGTTGCACTGTATAACTAACTACTTCCATTCTAATTTCATCATCTCAGGCATAAACCTCTCCAACCTAGCCATACTTTCCACTACTAAACGATTGCAGCTTCGCGCTCATCACAGAGACACAGCAGCATCTTAGGCAGCGTGCGGGGTGCGCGCTGAGCTCAACCCCCCACCCGCCCTCCCGCCCCTGGCTGGTCCACCTCAGGGCGGGGAAGGCTCACTGGCCCGGACGATCTTGTTCCGGACGTGAGACCTCCCCGTAGCGGCTCCCGCTGGCCAAATAGGGAAGCGGACTGCCAGCAATCGCCGAGCTTCGCTCCTTAGAGGGCCCACCCTGGATCTCTCTGCCATATTTTTGGGGATTCGGAGGATGCCTGCTGCGACTGGACGGGCAGACTTTTGAGTGTTTTGGTCCGATTCCCTCCCTGTAAAGAAGCGAACAACTTTTGCCAAGCAGGATGAATCCCAGCGAAGGTGCGGCGCCACTGGAGAAATACAAGCTGGTAGTGGTCGGTGGAGGCGGCGTGGGCAAGAGCGCCCTAACTATTCAATTCATCCAGGTAACTCGGAAAAAGCGCCCAAGGGTAGAATAGGGCGGGATGGGCTCAGGAAGGGCTAAACAAACTTTGTTGGTACGTTTTCCTGCCGTGTGGAAAAATGAAAGTTATCCTAGGACTTTACCCATTGCTGTAAATGTGTATTATAAGGTCTGCTGAAAGGACTGGAACTTTTCCAACTTAAATGCTCATAGATTTATGGCCTTACTTAAGCAACTTTGGCTGCCAACTATGCCTATTTAGGAATAAATACCTCAGCATATAGTTTTAAAAAACTGAATGCCTCTAGTCTGGTGCCTTTCAGTTGCCTGCAGCTACAATTCCATCATTTTGAGGTATTATGAGAGTGATGCAATTTCTCAACCAGATTGGGAATGTTGCAGTAGATCATCTCCATTTTGCTCATTCCTCTCACCTTCAAAAGGCAGCTACATTTAGAAAGATTACAGTAACGAAAAGCAAAAGGAGTCTGAATCAGCTCTCTGATGCTTGCATTCAGCATTGGGGCGAAGCAAATTAGATTTATTTGGAGGTACATACGATGGTCGAAGGCAGCATTTTCTTTTCATTATAGTTTTCTGACATTTTAGTTACCCTACTTATGGATTTAAGAGTTAATAAAAACTTAGGTGAACTTGAATAGCTAGTTGGGATCCCATCTGGTTAGACTTTGGGGGAGAGTCTACAAGGAAACCCCAGGATTATAAACTGGACTGAGAAATAGAACACTCCAGAAGGAGGCAAGGGCAAACTGCTTTTATAATGCTTCTAAGTAAAGAAAACTGCCCTTTTAACTCAAAGAGGATATTATATTTGTCTGCCACATGGTAGTCAATGATAGCTCTCTGAAATCACTATCATTATGGTGATACTTTTATCCTACCTTCATATTTGGTCATCTCAAAGCAGTAAAGATATAGCTAATACTTCTGCCTCCTATTTTCCCCACAACAACAACCCTGTGAGGTGGGTTGGACTGAAACTATCCCAAAGTCACCCAGCTGGCTTTCATGCTTAAAGGAGGCCTAGAACTCACAGGCTCCTGATTTCCAGGCCAGCACACTAACCATTACACCAGACTGGCCCTTCATCTAGAGCAATGTTTTTCAATAATGACAACTTTTAGAGCAATTGCTCCATCTAGAGCAATGTTTTTCAATAATGACAACTTTTAGATGAATTTCTCAGCAGCATGCACGGAGTTGATAGCAGAGGGTTGAGTAAAAGTTTGTGCCAGAGATGTCAGATTTTTCATGAGCAAAATTTGGAAATGGATTTCCAGTTATTGCTGTCATCCTTGAAACACTTCCCTCTTTCTTCCTCTGCTTTGTTTCAGTCTTACTTTGTTTCTGACTATGACCCCACAATTGAGGACTCCTACACAAAAGTCTGCAATATTGATGGTATCTCAACCCGACTGGACAGTAAGTATTAGTGGCCTCTTATTCTAGAGAGACCTTGTGTGTACTCTGTGCAAATGAATGTATCTATAAGTAGTTCCTCAAGTTGCGACCATAATAACCCCAAATCTTATTTTGTCAAGTGAGAATTTGTTAATTGAATTTTGCCCCATTTTACAACCTTTCTTTCCACAGAGGTGAAGTTAAATTAGTAACAGCGAATCTAACTTCCCCATTGATTTTGCTTGTCAGAAGGTCACAAAAGGTGAGATTACATGATCCTGGGACACTGCAACCGTCATAAATATGAACCAGTTGCCAAGCGTCTGAATTTTGATCACATAACAATGTGGATGATGCAGTGATCATAAGTGTGAAAAATGGTCATAAATCGTTTTGTCCAGTGCTATTGTAACGTAGAACGGTCACTAAATGAATGGTGTAAGTCAAGGACTCACTTGTATGGGGCAGTGGAGAAATCCGAGGCAGAGTGGTCTTTACATGTTGTTATTGTATGTTTCATCCTTAGGCACTATTTCCATCCCAATGTGGGTTCCTTCATGATTGCAACTTTCAAATTTTAATCTTTCCTTGCCATGGAGGAAAATAAGGCAGGAATGAGAGAAGGGAAGCTAGTAGAGTGGACCAGCAAATAAACTAGGAAAGAAAGATTCATTGCATAAACCAGTGCTTTCCAATTTGTGCCTTCTAGATTTGCTGGACTATAATGTCTACTATTCCCAGCCAGCACTGGTTTGTTGGCCATATTGATTAGCTATTTGTCCAAGACATTTTGAGGGATATCAGTTTGGAGAAGACCGAAGTAAAGAAATGGGTATCAGGAACCAGATGCTGTGAAACTGAGCCTGTTATTAAAATCAGGCCTGTTTGCAGAATTCTTATTGCTACAAACTTACAACAAATTGAATTTGCCATCCTATTGAAAGTAAGCTTAACCTATGTGGATATATTATTGGGGGGGACTCATTGGTTGTAGGAGACAATAAAATAAATATGAAAGCAGTGTATTATTGGTTCCACCACAAATCCATGGTAGACTAAAGCGCGCTCGACGAAAGCGCGTACATGACGTCATCACAGCGCGACGAAAACGGCACGCTGTGAGAGGTAAATTTAAAATTAACGCAAAAACCTTACCCTAACCCCCCCAAACCTAACCCTAAACCTAACCCTAAGTCTAACCCTTAACCTAACCCTAAACCTAACCCTAAACCTAACCCTTAACCTAACGCTAAACCTAACGCTAACCCTTAACCTAACCCTAACCCTAACACTTAACGTAACCCTAAACCTAACCCTAACCCTTAACCTAACCCTAACCCTAACCCTTACCTTTATGTGAATCAGCTTGCTTTAATTTAATTTTAATTTTAATTTAATTTATTTTTAATTTTATTTGTCGCGCTGCTGATGACGTCACGTACGCGCTTTGATCGGGCGCGCTTTAGTGGACCGCGGTTTTGACGGGTCACAACTGGCATGGAGGATCTGTACCTGAGTTGGTGATGAGGAATCATGCTTGGAAGATAGTGGATGTAGCCAATTCATATTTTCTTTTTTTGAAAGAAAACTTTCTCTGTTTAAAACTTATAACAAAAACTGCATGTTGACAATGTGGGGGGGGGGGGAGAATACAACACTTTTTAGCTACTAGAACTTCAGTTGAATCTGTTGCTGACTCTTGACTTGAGCATCTCCCAGCCCAACAAAATATTTTCCTTACAGGTGACAGCACCTGTCAAGAAAATCAGATAGCTATTCTTTTAATGTACTGTAGTCCACTGTATATACCAACATTCCAAAAATATCAGAGTAATGGTTGGTACATTCCTGTGAAGTTGGGGCTCATGAAATGCTATCAAAGGAAGTGCTTGTGTCAGAAAGCTTTTTACTGAAGGATGCCGTAACATCTGAAACTGAACGTCATTGTGACTAAGATGAAAAAAGGCAACCTGGTATTCTGTATACATTTTAATGTATTACTTTCTTGGTTACCTTGCCTGAGTCTTCTGGAGTTGTAATTCAGGACAGCTGAAGGGAACCTGGTTCCATACCACCACATTAAGCTCTCTCGTCTACATGTTTCCTACTCAGATTGATTGAGATCTAATCTATTTTCTTTCCTTCTCAATTTTCACCTATCAGTTTTGGACACTGCTGGTCAAGAAGAGTTTGGAGCTATGCGGGAACAATACATGCGTACAGGAGAAGGTTTCCTCCTTGTTTATGCTGTCAATGACCGGGGCAGGTGAGATCAAAGCTGAAGCATTTACATGCGATGAAAATCTTTTCTTCATTAGGGCTAAGATGTGTATGCCATTGATTGGGTGAGACTTTGACTGAAGATATTTGAGGTCAGGATTTTCACATTTTCTTTCCCTTTCTCTTTCTTCTTTGCTCAGTGTTTTTACAAAAATGCAAAAATATCATCTGTAGCTTACAGCATGCAGATTGTTCAGTCTAAGGGGGGCCAGAGAAAGGCAGGCTGGGATGTAAAAGTTTCAAAAGTATTTCCTGGCTTTTCCTTCCCGTATTAGGTGCTTAAAAATTGGCAGTGCTGGGGTTATCGGGAGGGAAATATTTTTGGTAGTTTAAATTACAGTTAGTCATGTTTATACTTCCTAAAGCTGCTATTAAAGCAATTACCAAAAAAAAGTTCTAGACCAGAGGGGGTTCCTACTGGTTCGGCCTGTCACGCCCTCAAATGGGTTCTCTCTGTCGCGTTGTAGGCGGCACCATCTTGTTTTTTTTTTTAGTACTTTGCATGTGTGTGAAAAGCGCGCCCACCGCATTCTTGAGCAAACCAGCAGTAACAGCAGCCGGAACCCAACCCTGTGCTAGACCCAATAAGTGCCTGGCCAGAGCATTATGCTAAACCATAAAGGGATCTTTCTCATTTAGGATATTGTGTGAGTTCAGTATATTCATGCCTTTTACACAGTTAAAATAAACAAAGGTTTAGAAAGCCATTGTTGCTAAATCACTACACAAGAAATATATGAATTTTAAAATGCCCAGGAAGCTCAAACAGACCTTTGATATTAGAATGTTCACCAGAAAGTCTCCTGAAATGTAAGAAAAACTTGTAGTGGTCTTGATATCGGCGTAGTGATTTTGCTTCTTCTTTTAGAAGCAACAGGAGGGAATTCTTCATTAGGAAAATAATAATAGTATATCTGGGAAAAGCACATTAAGGGAAATCCTCCTTTGTTTTACTCCCATTTATTTGTCATAGTTTCAATGAAATCCACAAATTCCACACTCAGATACTTCGAGTGAAAGACCGTGATGAGTTCCCTATGGTCCTTGTTGGCAATAAGACTGATCTGGATCATTATCGACAAGTGAGTAGAGGTGTTCACTGAGTATTGTGTTTTAATCTCCACATAGTAGGATTTGGTGGTAAGTTAGGAGTTTAATTTTAAATGCAGCCTCATGTGCTTCGTCTGTCTAGCAAATACATCAGTTTATAGACAATACAGTATAGGCAATCAGGTTGATCTCACCTGGTGATTGATTCCCAAATTCATAACGCTTATTATAATTTTTAGGAATAAGGAAGGGCTCACCATCCTGCACTTTAGGGAAGGGAATCACACCTTAGATAGTTGCAGGCTTAATTGTCTAACTGGTAATGGGATTATAATAGGTTTACTAACACATTTCAATTTATCCTCCCCATAAAGAAGTTGCTGAGATGTGAATACCATGGCACCCCGTAACAATTTAAAGTCATTGAGCTTGTCATCATTTTTCATAGTTTTGACTGCCCATTGCATATTATGTGCAAATATACACATATCTGATTCTTCTTGATTAAGCAGGGATTGCTGGCAGGACCTTGATGAGAACCTGGGCTTCCTAATCAATGAAAACAAGAGCACTTTTCTTGTATTGCCGAAGTATATTGGCACCAAAGGAGAGACAGGTGACAGGCATGACGTCTCCCAAAGCTCCTGAATCTGCGGCTGCTGGCTCCCTTGCTTTGTGCTTTTTATACACATACCTACATAACCCACCCTACATGGGACTGCCATTTCCCCCTCCCAAGACTCCATTTCCAAGGAAAGGAGAGCGCTGGGGAGGCTCTGGACTTTCCCACTGCCCTGGCTCCTCAGCCTCAGCTTTGCTCCTGAATGCCTGCAGGCCACTTTTCTGGTTGAACTCTGCCAGAATTTGGTTCTGGGAGAGACCCTTGGAGAACCGAAGGGGGGCTGAGGGCAAGGGGTGAGGAAAGGCTGATCTTTGCCTTCTCTCCCAAAAGTGCTCCTTGGGCACAGCCACTTCTGCAGCAGGAGACGTGCCCCTCGCGCCTTCCGAGGGGTACTGTACAGCAGCTATCCACAATTTCTATACCGTTATTTCGTCACGACCCACATGGCCCAGTACGGTGTTAAAAGTTAACATTTAGAAATGTTGCCGCAGCTGTGGAGGAAAGGACGATGTGCAGGAAAATCACCAGCACCACCACCTACACATCATTTTTTCAAAGAGGAGCCCTATACAGATGCACTTCCAAAAATGCTCCTCCATGGCTTCGGAGCCTCCAGTCTTGCAGTCCTGTGTAGGGAAGGCAGAGATTTGCTCTGAAGCTGCAGCAACAGAGCCTTGCACAGGGAGACCTCCGCATCTATGGTAACATTTCTGAAATGTTATCTTTTAACACCGTACTGGGCTATGTGGGTCAGGATGAAATAACAGTAAAAAAATTGTGGATAGCTGCAATACCCTTCAGAAGCGTGAGGTTTGTGGGGCACGTCGCTTGGCCTCCTGCTGCTTCTGTGGCCACAATCAATGGCAAAAGTGGCCATGCTTGCTGGAGGCAGTGGCCGGAGTGGCACCTACGAGGCACCTGTTCTGTGGACAGAATTGCCTGCTGTGACTGTCACTGTTAGGTAAAGAGGACATGAGGCGTGTGGAGTGTGTTGCTTGGCCTCTGGCTTATTTTGCAGCCACAATTGGATGCAAAAGTGGTCACACTTATTGGAGACAGTGGTCGGAGTGGCTCACCTGTTCCATGGGCCCCAAATAAGGGGCTGAGCAGCCCTGAGGTGACCAGGGAAGGGAAGGGCTGCCTCCTGTGCTGGCCATGCCTACCCACTTCAATAGGGCTTATTTTGGGGACAGGGATTATATTAGGCCTACCCCCAAAAAAATTGGGCTAGGCCTTACTTTTTGAATAGATATTTTGGGGGAAACACAGTAGATTTCCACATCTAAGAGATTTGTTTATTTAATACAGAATTTATGTTAAATATAGACGGGAAAGTTTATAACAATTTGTAGACCTGTTATGTAAGGGGAGGAGAACATGCTAGGTTTCTTTTATTTATTTTTCAGCATCTATTCAGGGTGGATTTTTTAAATATTTAATGTTAAATCTATTTGACATTTGGGATTTTTTTTCTTGCTTCTTTCTTTTTGTACGCCAGGTTTTTTTTCATTGTTAGTGTTGGATGTTGGTTTTTCTGTTTTGTATTTTATTTTTGTTGAAAAAGAAAATAAATATGTTAAAAACATATTAATGAAATAAAAAGAAAACCATGAAAATATAGTGATGTGAGAATAAAAGAGGGAAGGTGGGGAAGCAGGCAGCAAGGGAGGAAGTGGGGTTTGCTATTAATCTAGTAGCCACCACCCCCATTGGGGACCCAGGCCAACCAGCAGGGCCAGGCCGTCATGCTATTATGGAATGATAAGGAAATGGAGGCAGCTCTCTTTTTGGCAGGTAGGATGTTCCAAATAGCAAGTCCAATGGAAGAGAAGACTCTTCTTCCCGATCCTGATAGTTGGATTTCTTTGACCAATGGTATCCACAGTATTTCCTGTCTGCTGGCACGAGTGGGATGGGCTTCTTCTAGCAGGACTTAATATGGGCCATTCTCAGGAGCCCCAGAGATGTATTTCGCTGCCACATTTGAAGAAGCTTAAACTTCCAAATGGATTCCAGGCATTGATGGGATTCACTTACCTTTGCTACCGGTTCGCACTGGCTCACACACTCGCTTTGTTCATGTGCGCCACCTTCTGTGCATGTGCAGAAGGTCATGCATTACATCAGGGCAGGTGGGCGGAGCCTTCAGCTGCCGCCACTACCGGTTCCCCCGAATTGGTAAGAACCGGCTGAATACCACCTCTGATTCCAAGCTCCATTGTAGAGTGCTTTGCAGTAGTCCAGTTGAGAGATGAATAGGGATTGAGTAACTAGGGAGTCATGATCCAGGAAGGGTCACAGCTGGTGTAGAACCTGGAGCAAGGTAAAACTTCTCACATCTGCCACTTGCTCTTTGAGCAGTAGTCATGAATCTAGGAGAACCACTGACTTGCAAATGGGACAGTGTAATCTAGCAGTCAAAGTCTATTTCAGGAGAAAGGGAGGAACTGGATTAAGATAGCTGATGAAGAAGGAAACAAAGTCCTACCTAGAACCAAGGAAAAGAAAATGTACCACTGCCGTAGTTGAGGAGATGGCGAAATATTGGCTCAGTCTGGAAGATCTGGGCTTTAGTGAATGTCGTTTCAAACCCAGGGTATTCATTCATACTCTTTGGTCTTCAAAAGGGTAGCAGTGGACTTCCTCATAATTATTCTCATGATTCTGAACCCAAGGAACAGAAGTATCAAATATTGTCAGTGCCTCTTGTCCCCAAAAAACATATTACTCTATATAGTGTCCACTAGTCTCCCAGATTATGAAGCCTGCAAAAGATTGAAGAGAGGAGCTTATACTGACAGCTCCAAAATTGCCCAACCTCGTACTTGGACCTGGTCAGCCTGTTGACATCCTGACTTTGGAGCCTCCTACCATTATCAAATCCTCCACCTCTCAAGTCATATATTTACCAACTTAGGATAGACGGAATTGCCCCAGTTAAGTTCCAAAATTTCAAGAGAATGAGAAAAATCATCTTGATTTAGGGAAAGAAGCACTTCGAAAAACGGGGGGACAAAAAGGCATAATAGATCCCTCTATCCCTCCCAATACCCCTTTCTTCTTTTGTTTCTCATCTTTACATTTTGTGTTAGCTCAACAAATAAGAGACTAGAACAGTGGTGGGCATACCAGTGCCAGCTGGGAGCAGTAGCCACTGTACTGGAACGGTGCTCATTCCATACCTCTATTTGAACTAACCGGGCCATTTGCGCACGCGTGTGCAGTATATGGTGCCTGCATGACCTCCGCCGAGCAGCTGGAGTGTTGCAGTGCAGCGGGTGCGCATGCGTGTGCAGCGCGCGTGCTCGTGGTGGACGCCTGGCCCCATTGCAGTGTACTGGTTGCGACAGGATCCAGAACTCATCACTGGACTAGAACCATGAAATTGATGATGTTACATCTATTCTGACTGTGAATACTATACTATATTCATATTATAGTAAATAATCATTATTTTGTCTTCCTTATACTGCTGTATTTCATGTATTTCTGTATTAAGGTCTTATTTACCCTTATTGACAGGTAACTGAAGAGGAGGCCCGTTACTTTGCTCGGGAGAACCGAATCCCCTACATGGAAGCGTCTGCAAAGGTCCGATTCAATGTGGATGAGTCTTTCTATGAGCTGGTCCGTGCCATCAGGTAAGAGGAAGGTGGTTGTGGTTGAAGCCAATGCTGTGAAAGAACTGAAACTCCCCCAAACTGAAGAAAACTCTTTTCTAGGACAGCATCCCTCAGAAAGGCTTTTTCTGATTAAATATTTGTTTCTTTCTATCTTTCTTTCTTTCATTTAAACCAGGGGTAGTCAACCTTTTTTATACCTACTGCCCAATTTTGTATCTCTGTTAGTAGTAAATTTTTCTAACTGCCCACCGGTTCCATAACAATGGTGATTTATAAAGTAGGGAAGTAACTTTACTTTATAAAATTTATAAAGCAGAGTTATAGCAAACCCCTACCACCCACCATAAAAGCTGAAACGGCCACTAGTGGGCGGTAGAGACCAGGTTGACTACTACTGGTTTAAACTCTGTCTTTCTGTTCACATCATTTTCAAGATAGTTGACAATAATTAAAAATAAAAAAGTCAATGCAACTGAAATCAAGCCGAAATTACAACTGATTCTTGCAAAACAAAATCAGTTTATCAGTTAGAAACTGGGCTTGTTTGCTTGATGGTTGCTTTTAAGTGTTTTAAAGTGTCAGGTTGAAGACCATGTGAAATTAATCTCACTATTAAGAGATCTGATGCATGTACATTTTCCAATATTAGCTATTCCATACATTTTTATAGATTCAGATAGTGATCCATCAAGTTTCTTGTGTGATGCAAACTTCTGCCTGATATTTCAGACTGTGGCTACATTAGGCAGCTGTGTCCGAAATCCCAATTTGGGCCTAGGAAATGCATATGGCTACTCAGTAAAGATTCCAAAACAAGGTGGAATATGGAGTTTAAAGACCAAAACTCTAAGAGTTGCATTGATGAGGGTGACAATAGGGATTTCTGCTATGAAACCTGGTAGCATGTAGGTTCCTGCTTTCTACAATTAGTCCTCGATTTATGACTGGTCACTTAGAGCGGTTGTTCAGTGTTACAGCAGACCAAAACAAAAAGGTACTTATTCTCAGATTTGAAGCCTTCATCTGGAGTCATGCGATTGCATTTTAAGAGCTTGGCAACTGGCGGGCATTTATGGCCATTTGTAGTATCCATGGTCATGTAATTGTAAGTTCCACTTTTTGCTAGCAACCGGCATTTACTTTCAGTTCCCAGCAAAAAAACACCCACTGTGGACTATGAATTCACTTAACAACTATTCACTTAATGATAATTTGTTTTAACAACCATGGCAATTTGCTTAAGGACTGTTGCAAGAAATGTCTTAAATTTGAGTTGGTCGTGTGATGACCTGCTTGGTGGCCAGCATGGCTAATGACTGTAATTATGAATTGAATTAAAGTCGTAAGTCAAGGACTACCTGTATTTAGAATTGTATCATTCAGCATGAATCACTAAGGAGTATTGCCTACCATTTGTGGAATCACAAACTAAAGATTTGATTTTTTTTTTGTGTGGTCTGTAATAAAGGGCCATCCAGCAGAGGGAGTGGGATGAGAATGATCTTGGTTGTCCTCCAGCCACGTTTCCTGGAAGCTCGCACAGTGTAGTCCAAGGGAGTGGTTGTCATCTGTTGGATACCCGAAGCATTAGTACACTGTTTCTGACTATATAGCCTCCTGGGTAGTAGCAATTGCCCCCCTCCAGGGATATAAATAATGTTTTTTCAAATGGTGCTTATATTATGTAAGAACTTTTCCACAAAGTAATGTGATACAGCATTACACTGTTTAACGCCTTGCTTCCTTTGCTTACTTCCAATTTTCTTTTTCTTTTTATGGCAGGAGGTTTCATGAATTGGAATCTCCCCCTGCCCCGGCCTTTCACCCTAAAAAGAAGGATCGCAAAAGCTGTCCTTGTTCCCTTCTGTAAACTGCCATCCCACATGAAGCCACACAGCCTGGAAGAGGAAGAGGAGAGGCTGAGAGTCCTTCCAACCAAGAAGACAGAGCAGGATTTTCCTCCATCTCTCCTACTACAATTAGGGCTGACACTGTGTATTTTTTTAGCTACACAAATGTATTACCATTTTTCTCTCATTGCACAGGAGTCTGTAAACTGAGAAGAAAGCAGGGATTCGACAAGTTCTTCTCTTCAGACATATCCTGAATCTATGGGATATGCATTCAGATTTGTTTGCTACTTTGCCTTCTTCCATGGAAATCACTTTAAAGGTGCTTTTTGCCAAGGGGCAGAAAATTTATTCATTTGGATAAAAGTGGCACAGGATTGTAAATTTCAGTGGCAGTCTACTGATACAGTGAGTTAAAGAATAGGAATCAGTTGCAAAGGATCATTTATTTCACTGCAGCTAAGGGCAAGCTTTTGCACATACACAGTTATCTACATATTGAAAGACATGGTACAAATGCATTTTAAAAGGTACTATCATTTTTCTATTCCTTTTTTAAAAAAAACACTACAATTTACAGACATAAGCCACACATGGGCCAAACAGCAAGGGAAGCAGCTGCAGACACAATTATACTGTCTTGTCAGTTGCCAGTATTGACTTTTTTGTTCCTAAAGCAGGGCTAAAAAGAAACACACTTCATAGCAGTGTTTTTCCAAACTTAACAACTTTAAGATGTGAAGACTTCAATTTCCAGAATGTGTGGATCTCAACTCCAGCAAGAAGTCCCCAGCCAGCAGCTGAAGTCTTCAAGTTGCCAAGTTTGAAAAACAATGCTTTACAGTAAGGAAATGTGTAAAGTTGGAGGGAAGTGGGGGAGCTAGCCAACTCTTTGATATTTTAACAGAAGATTGTGATGGCTGTCACAATATCATTGCCATATTGTGAGAGTCACCTAATCACAAAGCAGTTACTGTGATAGGTATGATCAATTACAAAATACAGCATTGTTTAGCAACCACAATTTATTGCAGGGAAATGGTACCGCTGAGCAAAATGATGACTAAATGAACCACATGACATAGAGAAATGCTGCACAGATCACTCATTCTATTTCATTCAGAAAAAAAGTTTTCACATATGGCACTGCCAGGGTTACTCTCCAGGGTGTATCGTTGTCAGTGCAGAAATTAGGTCATATGTGTACACATTGGTCAGAAACCGGCTTTTTTTTACTACTAACTACTACTGTCGTATTTGTGAGCAGCCATTAACTGCAGTAGTCGCTAAACAAGAACTGGCTGTTTCCATCAGGCCAATAAATGGTGATGCTTCCTGCAGAACCATTTACTAGGCTCTCAATGTTCTACCACCCTAGCTTACATTTTAAGATGGTGAAGGTTCGAAACCTGAAATGCATGCTAGAATTAAGTTTCAGTTTTGTAAATTGCTCAGTTCCAAAATTGCTCTGTTGAAGACATGGCCAGCTTTTCTTAAATTCATACTTTCTTCCCCACTTCTGTAATGTACTTGTAAGGGAAAGTGACATCAAGAACTTAAAAAAACAACAACTCTTTGTGTAAGTAATTTTTCTTCTTAGTAGGGGTTCCCATCATCTTTAGAGATACTATCATGTTGAAGTATACCATCATTACTGAAGTATCAATACTGCAGTTGCATACATGTTTAATTGGATGATTTTTGCCAGTGGGTCCTTCCACTCTGGCATGCCATTCAACACTTCCATCTATCATTTTCATTGTCTAATTCTTCCATCATCCATCACCTTCCCCAGACCTCAGATGTGTTAAGATTACAATTATCATATGATATTAGGGTGGGAGTAGTGATTAATATATTCAATCTGGACCTCTTTGTTTATGGTTATAGAAGCTTGCTGAGTCAGTTGCTACCTCCCAGTCACCCTATCAAGAAGATATGGGGAAAATAAAGGGGAAAGTGTTAGGCCTTGGACAATATACAAGATATAGGACAAACTTCTCAGCAGACAAGACTAGAGAAGGTATCCTGCGAGACAATCTTCACTTATGTATCTACTGATGCTCCCAGAATATAAAGATTTGCAGTTTATAAAGTGAGTGGATGTATTGAATGTCAAGAGTATAAGTACTGTATCTTGCTTTCTACTCTTCTACCATGTTGCAGAGCATGGCATTCCAGCTATAAACGCCAGAGTCTCCTGAGCAAAGATTATATAGTAAAGCCTTGGGGTTTCCTCCTTAATTACTTAATTAATTAAAACTGATTGTGGCATATGCCCTCATAGACGAGACCCTTTGTTAATTTACAAGGCTACAGTTACAAAAATATGTTGTAGTGCCAAAGCGAACTCACAAGGCACCATGGATATTTTAAATTTCTAAAGGAAGCAGCAACATTTGACAGACTCTATCAATGTAATTTAAAGTATCCCATAGTATCCTTGTTAATGTGCTGTTTGTTAAGCCAACGGTTCTGAAATGGCACTATGAGCCAAGAAAGTTTGGGAACTTCTGGTACAGTGTTATTCTAAGGCCAAAACGAATATGCATACATATATGTTCACCTAGGTACAAGGACACAGCAGGAAAATTAAAAACTGATTAAATGATAAAATGGCCATAGCTTGTGAATGTATGACTTAACCATAATTTTAATAAACGGAAACATTTCCATTACCAGTGTGTAATTTTACTGTGGTGGTAGATAACAAGCACATATAAAAGGTCAACACACTAGGTTAAGGAAGCTGATATACTAAGCCACAATAAGTTTTATTTGGTTGGCTTATTCTGTGAAAAAAGATGTATGCTATATGAACTTGGCCAATCTTGTAGGGTTAACTCTACAAAGCACTAACTTTCTAACAAATATGAATCTTTTCTAAGGTGTGTGTGTTTGTGTGTGGGGAAATCTGAAGAAATTTCTGGGCCTATTCCCTTTGTTATTACTATTCCTCTTGGTCCAAGTTCCTGGGGAGCCTTATGGCCAGTGAAAGGTTGCCATTCCTCATACGCATCAGCCTTTATGTAATACTTTTACAAGCTTTTTGGTAGAACAAATTTCCCTATCTTAAAAAATGAGGTGGGATACCTTTAAAAAAATGCATACTTCTATTATCATATACTACATGTATGTGTATGTTTAGATATATGAAGATTGCTATAAGTTTTATGATTGAATTGTCTCTATTTAACATGACTATGCATGAAATGAAAAACAGTATGCACTTTTATATACAGAAAGCTTGGGAGGGGGAAAATTTTGGAAATATAAAGTTTATAGTATATTAAAAAGAATTTGTAATGACTCAGTATGAATTAAGATGGAGAGTTAAATATGTTCTTTACTAATCATTCTGGAAGTTAAGTATTTGTGTTTAGTGATTTATGATAGTCCCAGAGATATGATTATAAAACTCTGATTTCTCCCAGATATAAAATTGCTTTCTGCAATCTAGAAAAAGTTTAATTCTGCACAATCTTTACAAATCTTGATTTTCTTGAGCAATGATCAATTGGCATCTTACTAGTGGAGTTGTATAGAAGTTACATAAGGTCATTTTGACTTAATCAGTACACAACTTACAATATGAGTTTTACGTATTGAGAAAAAACAGTAAATTGTGGCAGTCATGTGACTGGACCCAATTTTTCAATGTTTTTTGCTGCAGTCATTAAGTAAATAGCGCTATTGTTAAGTGAATCATATTTTTTTTCCAATGGGTTATTTTTACGTGAAACTGGAAATGCCAGAAACTGGCAAAAATATCACAATTGCGGTCGTGTGACTGCAGGATGCTACAAAAGCTGTAAAAGTAAACTGGCTGCCAAATGGACAAAATTCATTTAATTGACCATATCGAGGGGCAGAGTTGTGGCCATTACAATTTGGAAAAAAAAGGGCCTCAGTAATTTTTTGGGGGAAATCCGTCATAACTTAAATGCAAAGTCATTATGCAACAAGTTATAAATCGAGGACTACCTGCATATAAAGTATCCATGAAGCTACCACTGGCAATAGAATTTTCGAACAGATTCTGACCAATGAGAGGTGCCCTTGAAATTAACAGAAAATACACAGATAGAACAGTCCCAATAGAAAATATATAAAAGACCAAAGAAACTTTATGATGTTTTGTTAACATTATTGGAAAGATTGTCTGTGCCACATAGGGGTTTTCTAGTTTGTAACTAATATGGTACTGCTATTCTGCATGGCAGGTGCACCTCTGATGCGGTGGTATGGATAATCTTCCATCCAACAGGAAAGTCCAGTGAATAGAAAGTAGAGCTAGGAATAGCATTTCTAATACCCTTTAAGGATCGCACAGGAGGTAAAACATTAAGCAAGGGATTTTGTAAACTTCAGAATATGAATGAGACCATCCAGATGTTGAGACCAAGAGCCAGTGTTTCATGCTTCAATGGGAAAAACAGACTTAGACATATTTCCCCCGTCATTATTTTAGAACACTACTGCCCTCCTTTTTCCCATGGCCACCCAAGTCTCAACCAAATGAACAAAACTCTGCTTCAGGCATTTGATTTTTGCAAAGAAAAGTGTTTTTTTGTCATTTTGTTGTGTACACAGTATACAATGTGAGTTTTACATATTGAGAGAAAAAAAACGTCTGACACTAATAATAAACAATAAAAATATATAGGAACATCCAATAATACAGAACACAAATCCCATATCTCAGAACAATACCCTTGAGGCGCGAACAAGATACACAGAAATACACGTCGTAAAAAAGGGGGGCCTTTCAAGATCCAAATATAAGGGTAGGTGGCGGAGGAGGAAAGTCTCTTTTTGTCACAGGAAATTGAGCTGTACATGTCTGTGTGTGTTCGTGTGTATGTGTGTTGCACTTGTCCTTGATCAACTCAGAGTTGGGACTGTCCAATTTTGAGAGTTCAGGTTTGGCTACTCTTGTCCCTCCAACTGGGAGCGATGGTTTAGGTTCTGCATGGAATTGATGGTGCAAGTGTTTTGTCCCAAGAAGTGCCAAGGCTCTAGGCCCCTCTAAAATTAACCCTGTAATATGAAAGATCCCCCCAACTCTATTCTCTCATTTCCCCAAACCCCTGTTCAGCTAACCCCATTCCCACACTCGGCTATCTGTCACAATCCATCACTTCTAAGGCCCACAGCTACCAATAACCTGGTCTATCAGGAAAAGATGGCTTTTTTTTAATTAAAAAAAAACCTGAATTGCAAGGATCAAAATACTCAAAAGGAAACCCTCCCCTTTAGAACCTTTGTTTAGGGCACATTAACCAGGTTCCATCTTCCCCCTCAACCATGCATACTTCCATACACACATGCCAACCTTGCCTTTTCATCCGCAATAAATAAGGAGGGGAGGAGGAGACAAAATGAGACCCAACGGTATCGGAGTACTGGGAACTCTCACCTAAGCAACCAAACTGGTCTTAATACATTTCTCTGTTTGCTGATCCAGGGAGAGATTTGTCTGAAGTAGGTCTTTATGATGAGAACATCAATTCTGAAATGGAATTTGTTTCCCCACTATCCTTGAAGTACCTTTTCACACCTTTTCCTTGATACCCAAAATTTGGAGGGGGAAGTAGAAGATACTGGAGCAATTTCCATAACTTCTGTTGATTTGGGCTGGCAGAAAGAAACAGCAAGTTTTGGAAGTTCTAAGAATAGGAGGGCAATTCAAATGGAGGAATGTTTAGTGATGAAGGAAGAACACAGCTCTAGAGATGGGCTAGGAACAAAGGATGACTTGATGGGGGGGGGGAGGGAAGGCAAATTCATTCATTTCATTCAATTTATACAGCCGCCCACCTCAAAGAAGTGACTCTAGGTGTGAAAGAAGGAGAAAGAGCAATGGAGGAAGAATGAGGTAGACTTTAGCAAGAAGACAGGAATCAGACATAGGAAGATCTACATTCAAGTAAGGGATTGCTTTGGGAGGTTAGAGGAAGATCTGGGGTGAAGAAGGCTAATGGTTGGCCAAAGTATGTGTTTGATGTACAGGTAGTCCTTGATTTACAACAATTCATTTACTGACCATTCAAAGTTGCAACAGCACTGAGAGAAAAAAGACTTATGACTGTTTTTCACACATATGACTATTGCAGGATCTCCATGGTCACGTGGTCAGAATTCAGGCACTTGGCAACTGGCATGCATTTATGACAATTGCACTGTCCCAGGGAGGTACGTGATTGCCATTGGTAACCTTTCCAGCTGGCTTCCAACAAGCAAGTCAAAGGGGGAAGTCAGATTTGCTTAACGACCTCATGATTCATTTAACAACTGCACCGATTTGCTTAACAATTGTGGCAGAAAAAGTCGTAACATGGGGCACAACTCACATAAGACTGTCCTGCTTAGCAACATAAATTTTGGGCTGAACTGTGGTCATTAAGCCGAGGAGTATCTGTAATGGGAAAGATTACTTGGGGGGGGGGGTGGCAGACACACATGAGATAATGGATAGGTGGTTGAGGGACGGAGAGCCCACTTGGGAGTTGAAGAAAGGGCAATTAAGACAAGATCTTCATCCTCTGGCTCATTAGAGTTTATTTTATCATTTCAGTTTTAGGGTTAGAGAGGGAGCTTTGTTTTGGAGGCAGATTGGGGTGGGGGACATAAAATTTCCCTTTCCCCCTCAGTAACAACAACAATGATTAAAAAAAATTAACAACCTCCTAATGAAAGTTTCAGTCGAAACCAAGAACATCACAGCTACAGGTGAAAGGAGAGAGAGAGAGAGGGAGGGGGAGAGAGGGAGGGAGGGAGGGAGGGAGGGAGGGAGGGAGGGAGGGAGAGAGAGAGAGAGAGAGAGAGAGAGAGAGAGAGAGAGAGAGAGAGAAACTCCTGCGCATCATTAAGTTCAAGTTAGTCAAATACAATATGATACATAGACTTTTTTTTATCCTATACAGTATATACAGATGCAGGGAGGGGGGAGCAGAATCCTGCCTTCTCATACACTGTAATATGGGGAGAATGGGGGGGGAAAAATTATCCCTCCCTCACAGAAGTGCAGATCTACCACTGGGGAAGGGACTTATCTAAAGTCCTTTATACAATTCCTCCCATGATTCAAGGGGAGGGGGGGGGCGCTAATTGTGAAATCTGGGAGAGGGGAGGGGAATTTCAGAAGTTTTGCTAGTCTTGGCAGGCTGCTTTGGATGTCACAAGGCTCCCCTGTCCATATACTACTCTCAATTCAGAAAGTATAGGGGAAGTTCCACATACCCAAATGAGCTAGAATTCCCAATTCAATGGCAAAAAGGGTGAACCCCCCCCCAGCAGCAATTGCCCCCTGAAAACACAAAGGGAGGGAGGGAGAGAAAGGGAGGTTTCTCCAGAAAGAGAGAAAAATTGGTGCTACCAATTACGATTGGGAACATGGAGCTTGGCAATAAATATTCCTATTAGAAGCAAAAATAGAAGTGATCGCTATTAGTGTACGGATGGATGGCTTCCCTTCACTCCAAACAACAGTTATTTGGCAGAGATGGGATTAGAGTTGTTGGAGAACAGGGGTCGTACTTCCTGATCAGACCATGGATAAAAGAAGCTAGACACTGTATAAAGGGTGGCCAATACACCACCTCCCCACGCTCAATTCTCAACTCTCCCTAAGGAGAAGTAAAGTTCTTGATGGAAGAGATGGAGGGTAGAACTCCAGGAGAACCTGGTCCTTCTCTTTTCACCAATCTCACTACTGTCAACTCACTCCACGGTGAGAAACCGAGAAGCCCTTTGGCTCTAAATCACACCACACCACCCATTCCTATGACTTTCCAATGAGTTCCCCTACTCTCAATCCCTCCCTGAGCAGGGAGCAAGGCTGTTCAATTAGATATTTATACATTTATATATATAAATAATATTTCTCTGTACAGCCAGGGCAAAAGGGAAAAGGGTGTTCCAACCATCCAATTATTTGATGAGAACCCTCTTCAACATGTCCTGTCTGCCATAGCAAACCTCCACTCTCCACCACCATAGTAGAGGCTTGTCCCATGTCCTGTTTAAGGAAAAAGAGAAACCCCCAAGGAGAAGGGGGAGTGGTGGTGGTGGTGGTGTGAGCTGAGTCTGAACTCGTTGCCTGTAATGATACCCCTCGACTTTCCTCTCCCCACTTCCTGCTCTGGCTCTGCAGAGGGGCAGGCGTTAGGCGGCCCCTCCTGGGGCGTAGCTCTGATGACCGTGTCATGCACATTTGCTTTGCGCCTGAGTCAGCAACTCGCTGAAGGAGTCAAAGAGTTTCTCCAACCATGGCTGGTTGCGCATGCACTGCTGCACCACCTCCTCCTGGCCCAAATCTTCATCTTGACCCTCAATGGCCGTTGTCTAGAAAAGAGAAACGAAAAGGTTGAAAAATTAGCCAAGAAGTAGCAAAGTAGCTTAAAAACAAACAAACAAACCACAATATGGATTTTCTTAAATGAATGAATTTTCCTTTACAATGCCATCCCTAAGATGTAGAAACTGCTTGTACCTTTCTGGAAAGAGCCAGAATAGGTTAGTTTGTCTTTGATGCTGAGACTAATAAAAACAATACTAAAGATTGAGACTTTTAAAACGTTAACACTACAATTTGTAATTTGAATTATTTTCACAAACTGCAGCTTATACATAACACTACTTCTACATACTAGTGATGGAGGTGTAGAAGAAGATTTCTTCGTTTAAGAACCTACATATTGTGGTTATTTTTTTATTTCTTATTTATTTGTTTTACTCTTTTTTCTCCTATTTTATTGTATTGTTGTGAGCCACTGAGAGTCAGTTAAAATTAGGTGACACTGAACACTATTAGCCCTAATAAAATCAACATCAATCAATTGCAAAAGGCAGCTTTACTTGGAACAGCTTAGTTTGTGCCATGTTACCTTTAACACCATTAAACAACATGTGCTCCTCCTCTCCCCCCAAGCCCTTGAGAAGGTCGTGACAAGTGGATAAAAATGTCACATCTCCTTTAATTACCGTATCTGATTTACTGCAAGATGAACCATAATAATAAATGAATATGCTAAAGTGCTCTGAGACATCAGAAATAAACACAGATAAGCACCAGCCAGTAATACCCCCGACTTAACACCCATTGATAATAAAGACAAAACAGTCTAGATAGTGGATGTTGTAGTACCTATTCTGGAGACAGTGGAATAGAAGAGAGGAAAAAAAAAACTGGAGTAAATCACAAAATACAAAGACCTTCAAACAGAAGTAGACCAACTGTGGCAAAAGAGAGCAAAGATAGTAATAGGCATCCTGGGTACGATCACAAAACATCTGGAGTACCACTTGAACACCACTGGCATTGACAAAAATCACCAAATCATACTTTTGGTCATGCACTCTTCCTCAGCAAAACCTACCTCCCAGAATTGTTGTGGAAAAAAAGGGAGGAAGCAGTCCTATGCATGCTTGCCTTGAGCTCCTGAATGAAAAGACAGGATATAACTCTAACAAACAACTTGCAAATCCGAATGGGATCTACTTAGGGCTTTACTTACCTCATCTTTACAACGCAGAAAGGTGTGGTATTTGTAGTGGTGAAGGGAATGGTACAGAGTATAGAAAAAGGACTTCTCCACTTCCACATTGAATTCCTGTCATCAATAAGGACAGAGAGTGAAATGTTACATTTCTCAGCAACTTTATATTAGCCATGAAAATATTGAATATGAGCCATGAGTCTCATATTCAATATTTTGTCTCAATGTTTAATTAAAATGAAATCTAGGAAGTTTTTACCTTCTCCTTTCAGCCTTTATTAAACTAACAAAGTTAAAATCCTTTGATGCCTGTTGCATGGACCCAATCCCATCTCAATACCTGGAACTTCGATAGGGCAAATCAATGGGCCTGGTCTTTCTATGAAGGAGAATGAAGCCACAGAATCAGATCTTTAATCAATGTTATTTTAGAATGCCAGATACAGAGGTAGGGATGAAAATGCCATTGTAAAGTCAATTTTACAATGTTTCAACTTTTCCCTATTCCCCTCTTCCCCCCATCTCCTTTGGATTGACCTGCATTCTGCCACCCTGTCTGCCACCCTACACTATCCTCAGCTGGCCTCTGCCTTCCTCCTTCCACTGCTAACAAAGCATATCCCAAGGTCTCATGCTGTTGTGGCAGCCTCTTGAAGAGTTATCAGCAGCATTGGCTGGATTCACCTCAGCAAGAGTGGAATAAGAAGACAGTGAAGGTCAGTCGGTGCCAGCAGAGAGCAGCAAGGGTAGCAGAGGCAATGGGTTGCAGGTCAGTCAAAAAAACAGTGATGGAAGGGAGATGAGGAGGCACAGGACATTGGAGTGGAGATTAATGCAACACAAGGCAAGAGAGAGGCGCTTGGAAGGTATAGACAAAACACGGTGAAGAACTGGCTCCGAGTTGATAAAGAAATTAGACAAAATTCCCTACTCTCCCCTTATTTGTTTAACCTTTATGCTGAGTCTGTATCAAAGGAATTCACAGTAGATGAGCATGGTTTTAAAGCTGGAGAAAGAAATGTCAATAACTTGCATCATGCTAAGGACATTACCTTGTTAGCCCAAGTGCAAAGTCCCAATGTGAACAGTGAAAAAGTACAGTAAAAAATGGGATTCAAATTAAATATAAAGAAGATGAAATTAATGACAACAAATAGATCAAGCAGGCTCAGTATTGATAAAGAAAATATTAAAATGGTGGATAGCTTTTGCCTTTTAGGATTAATTACTGACAGTAAAGAATAAAGCAATCAAGAAATACAACAACCTAAAATTATATTATGATGCAGTAGCATTATCTGTAATTAGTGATTGGATTGATTTAACTAATGATAGGATACTTAATATCGAGGGGTATGATCTGGTATATGGCTGGCATGCTTACCTGTTATACAACAAAAAAGTGGACAAAAATTTTAAAAATCATATTTTAAGGAATGCTTTATTGCGTTTGGAAAAAATATCAATATAAATTAAATGATAAGATACCCATGTGGGCAATTCCTAGACATGCCGAGGTGGCGCAGTGGTTAAATGCAGCACTGCAGGCTACTGCTAGATCAGCAGTTCAGCGGTTCAAATCTCACCGGCTCAGGGTTGACTCAGCCTTCCATCCTTCCGAGGTGGGTAAAATGAGGACCCAGATTGTTGGGGGCAATATGCTGACTCTCTGTAAACCGCTTAGAGAGGCCTGAAAGGCCTATGAAGCGGTATATAAGTCTACTGCTATTGCTATTGCTATATGCACTAGAAAATATGAACATAGCACAAAAACAGGATATAATTACTTACAGACAGCTTCTTACCCTAGAAAGGGGTGTATTACAACTAAAATCCTTAGATGTATTAAAAGAGGAAAAGGTAATTCAAACATGATTCCAGTATGGACAGCTACAGGCCAGGTGGAAAACAGACCAAAAAATTGGTTTCATGCAAGTCGAGGATAATTTATTTAAACAAATAAGAGACCAAAGTTTAATGCATATAAAGAGGACATACAATGTATTAGTACAGATGGATTCTGAAACAGAACTAGTTAAAGACTGTATGATAAAGTGGGCTCAAAATATTGAAGAACTAATAATGTTGGATACATGGGAAAGAATTTGGGTAAGAAATGTAAAATTTACACAAGCCCAAAACCTGAGAGAAAATTTTTATAAGATGTTTTATAGATGGCATTTGGATCCTAAAAAGTTGGCTTCTATGTATCCGAATTTACAACCCAGATGCTGGAGATGTGGTTCTCTCGATGTTACATATTTTCATATATGGTGGACTTGCCAAAAGGTTAAGACATTTTGGATAAAAATATGGTGGATTATGCAAAATGTTCTTAAAAAAAGGATAAAGTTTACTCTTCAGTTATTTTTGTTAGGTATAATTACTGACTGTACAGCTGTAGAGATTAATTTGATTTTGCACTTAATAACTGCAGCAAGATTGCTGGTGGCGCAACACTGGAAGAAGGAAGATTTGCCTACAATTCAAGAATGGACATTGAAAGTCACAAATTTAGCCGAGATGGCTAAAATATCTGCATATCTTAAGGACCACTCAAACGAGAGATATAAACGAGACTGGAAAAATGGATTGATTATATACAAAATAAATACGGGACTAAGAAATTCCAGATAGCTTATGCTTAAGATCAGGAATGATTTAAATTGTTTAAAGTTAGTTTAGCAAGGAGGAGCTAAGTTCAATGTAAAGATGTTATCAATTTTTTATTCTTTTTTCCAATATATTTTAGACTGTTTTTGTTAAAAATCTATACCGTGTACGGGTTCTGGGAAGTCGGGGGGGGGGGGGAGGCTGTGGGGGTTGGGGGGAAGGGTGGGGGGAGGGATATATATCAGGTTTGACGAGACGTGTTAGATTTTAATGTAATTTGACTCCACATGTATACTGTTTTCTCTTATATTTTCATTACTATTATTATTATTATTTCTTCTTTAAAACTAGGATATGTTAAGCATATTGACATGAAGCGGAAATACACCAATGAGAGGAGGAGTGGGAAACAGAAGGGAGAAGAAAGATGGGAAGAGAGGGATAGGAGAGAGGGTAAGGGGGGAAGATGAGGAGGATAAGGAGGAGTGGAATGTAGAGAGAGGGGCAGTAGAAAGGAAGGGGAAGTAGAGTAGGAAAGGATGATGGAGGGAAGATAGAAAGTTGGAGAGAGATAGAAGAAAGAGGTGTATGGAGAGCAGAAGAGCTATAATGGGTTTTTATTTTTCTGGGCATTGTTGACAAGAGGAACTGATGTAATTATTATTTAATACTATATGATATGGGCTATGTATAGTATACATGTGAGTGTATGTTATGAAAATGGAAATAAAAAATATTTAAAAAAGAAAAAAGAAAAAAAAAAGAAATACAACACAGTTTAGTAGTTGGTAGAGCATCAGTGAAAATCCTGGAAAAGATAATCAAATGCAGCAGTGACTTATTAAAAAACAGAATTGGGCAAGTCGTGGAAGAAAAAGTTGGGCCTTTAAAAAAATTGTGTAGGAAGAATATTGATGCTTTTGAGCTTTGGTGTTGGAAAAGACACCTGAGAATATTGTGGACAGCCAAGAAAGCAATCTGATGGAATCAACCATGATTTCTCACTCAAATGACTAAATTCAAATTATTCTACTTCAGATACATGTGAAGAGCCAGCTTTCTGGAAAAAGCACTAATGCTGGGAAAGGTGGAATGAAAGAGAAGGATGGAATGAAAGAGAAGAAAAGAATGACCAGCACCAAGGTAGATGGACTCAGTTACAGTGGTGATGAGTGCATTATTGGGAGACTAAAAAACAACCACTTAGGGATAGATCATTGTGATGAAGATCTATATATGCAGTCATTAGGAACTGAAATTTAATGACATTTAATCAACCTATCAGTTGCTAAAATATGTTTAACAGTAAAAAAAAGACTCAATTTCCTCATCTCTCTAGTCCCTACTTTCAATCAAGTTTTCAGTCAAGATGAAGAATTGACACCCTTGCAATTATCTAGAGAAATGATTTACTGCAGAAAATAGGTGTGGGGTGAAGTTAATTGTTAATTGTTCTCTTAGGGGTTTTTGATATCATGGACCATATGATGGGATTGGGCCTCAGACAAGATTGTTTTCAATAGTTCCAGCCTTCCTTCTTAAGATAAGTTTGGAATAGTAATCAATACTTATACCAGAGTCTTGTGACAACGTTCCATTTTCCCTCCACAAACTGCTAGAAGAGATAATCTCTTTTTGGAATGAAACACTTTTAGAATGTTTTCTTGTTTCTTGGTACTCAAGCACCAGAAAAATAGTTGATTGCCTAAATTCAACTGGAGGCATGTGAAGCTAAACAAGATGGCGTCAAACACAGTTATGTCTTGATGGTGTCCATCTTGTGTGGAGCACCGCAAAAAGTTGACATTAATCACTCCTCAGTTATGAAATTCTCATCAATGCCCTATGGATTTATTGTTCACTTTTGCAATTTGTGAGTGTAAAGAAGATACGTAGGAGCACAACTTTTTTTTACGTTGAGCTCTCTAATGGAAAAGAGAGAAAAAAGTAATCAATGCAAATGAATACGTTTATCAGAGCTTGGCCACCATCTTCATCTGCAACACTTACCTGCGGTTTGGATACATTCTTCTTGAGTTTGTTGAGAGTCTTGCGGTTGTAAGGTTCACCGCCTGGGCGCAACTTAACAGTGGTATCACATGTCTCGGCATGGAGTTGGGGGAACATGTGGAGTGCCTCCTGAATGGGGAAGAAAATAAATGTATGAGAAGAAGCATCTTCACAATCTCCAGCTGTCGGGTCATTTATTTCCATTTTCTATTGTTACAAAATCCCAAGGTTTTAGACAAATCATTCATATATATATATATATATAAATATATATTTATATAAATAAATATTTATTTATTTGTGTTTTTTTATTTGTGCTGATTATATATATATATTTGTGTTTTTTTATTTGTGCTGATTATATATATATATATATATATATATATATATATATATATATATATATATAATATATATATATATATATAATTTGAGGATGCCCATATATATATATGGGCATCCTCAAATAATAGAGTTGGGGACAGCCATTGAAAAGACTTCAGAGACAACAAATTAGAGGTAAAGGGAGAACTACCACTCTATATATGACGTACGACTTTCTTTGAAACAGACAAGAGCATTATTATTAAACAGAATGCTCGTTTACTAGAAAAATCCAACTACAGGCTATTTAAGCAGCTGCCCATAGTACAAGATCCTGAAAATCATGTAATGCTCTTAGTCCAATATGCACTGAATGTCCATAGCCTGGGCAATGTCACACCAAAGAAACCTGTTTTCTCCTGTATTTGAAGATTTGTTTTCTTGTTTCACAAACTCTTTTAAGCAGAATGGGGAGAAATGGCTTTTCTTAGCCAGCTCAGGATCGGATGCCTCATGTTAAAAAAAACATAGAAAAGTGACCCTTTAGTTTTACTTGTCTGATCATTCCAACAAGGCATACAGGTACCTCGTTTAGCAACCACAATTGGGACTGCCAACTTGACTGTTAAGCAACATGGTTGCTAAGTGAAACCTTTGATTATAAGATTATTTCAGCTTTCCTTTGCTTTACAGATTTGCAAAGGTCACACATGTGATAATTGGTTGTAAAGTTTCATAACTGTTGGTATCTGTAGTAGCTAAATGAGGATAACATGTATAAATCGCCCTCCCAATATAATACATGCAAAGTTAAAGACAACTTTGTGTGAATTGCTAACACACACAAAAAAATATGGAATAATCAATCTCTCCAGTTTATTGTGAAATTTTGTAAAAAATATCTCCATGGCTAAGAGGACACTTTAAATAAAAAATATTAAAGAACTGGCCAGCAAAGTAATTCTAAATAGATCTTCAAAATAAAATACACTTGCCCCTCAAATATGGCTAAAATTCATGAGGTAAATTTCAGTACTGAGATTTTTGTAAAATAGGATCACTGAAATTTTGTGCAATGAAGGAATTAAGCTTAATTTCACTCCCATTTCTTAAAAAATGCCGTAAATTTCTGGCATGCCTGAAACATATATGATTGAGTACTAATCAAACCCTCCTGAAAAAGCTGCTGATACATGAATTGAAGGTCACACTGCAGAGCCATTTGGATAGCCAGCACAACTGAAATGTCCAAGGCAGCTTTGAGTCTCATTTTAAGAGTGGCTTTCATAATTATATATAGAACAGGATTCAACAGTCCATCTGGGCTGCTAGTCAAGGGCTTGGGTTCTTAACCTACCTGAATAGGCTTCAAACATTTTGACTTCTCCTTGCTCCTCATAGTTGTTGTGAAGGCAAATGAGATGGAAATACATGAGCCAAATCTTGGCAATAAAGCAAAATATATACTTAAAATGAATACCTTTTTTTTCAAAAACCAGTTTTTGGGGAACAGCAGTGTCTGCTTGCCCTCTTTTCGTACCTGTAGCGATGGATTCAGGGACACCCTCTTCAGCACCTTTTTCTTGTGGTCATTCAAAATCCCATCAATTTTCCTCATGGGCGGGAGATAAAGTTCATCTGGGATAGGATTGTCAAAACAGATGGCAAAGGTCACAAAAAAGAAAAAAAAAGCATCCAGGATGGGCAGGGACAGGAAACCTGCAACTGCAGGACATGGGCAGCCAGCGTCCTGCACTAAGGAAACCCAGCTGCAGTGGACTAAGTTCCAGGCAGGCAAAGGAAAGGAAGATAACAAGGTTTCAAATGCCACATTTTTTTTTTGAAGAGGTTGGAATTTCAGATTTTTCAAAATGCTACATGTTAATGAATAAATACTTGCTTAAGGATTACTGTAGCCCCAAGAAAACAATTCAGGGTAGAAGCACTTTTTGGGAGGAGGAGAGTTTATTAGGCTTCGGCAGGCAAAACTGAAACACTGTTAAAACGCATTCCCTGCTTCCCCTGGAGAACCATAAAAATTTGCATATGCAAAGCAAGGAATGAACACCAAAGAGCTTTTAGAACAATGGGTTAAACCCAAAGCTCTTGACATCTGTCAAAAACATCTGCCAATTGCAACTAGAGTTATTTACTTTTTATTTAGTTTTACACATTATTTCATTTCTCATTTTAAAGGCTGTGGGGTTACAACATTTGAGAACCCCTCCTCCAAGCAGCTCTTCATATCTGTGTAATACAAATGACTGCCAGAAAGGAGTATAATGAAACATTCAGTGGTGTTCCCTAGTCACAACTTATCAAAGCTGGGGAGTTATACGGCATTCTGCAAATCAGGCATCTTAAAAAGAATGTGGAGATGTTTATACTTTTTTTTTTTACAAAAAAAAAACCCCCAGTATATTTCTAGTTCTTAAAATGGCAAGCTAGAACAAGACTGTATATATATTCAGCTGATTCTGGCCCCAGGAATTTCATAAGCAAGAATAGCTAGGGAACAAAAAAGCTTTTATATTTCCAGAAGGCTAGCCACAATCAAGAAAAAAACATCAAGTGATTACAGCAAAGTGAAGGGCCACATGGTTCCTAAAGAATGGCCCTTGGAAACAAAAGCCAGTGGCATTTCAAATTGGCCTGTGAGCACCATCTACACAAGAATGCGCACCGTTTGTATCTTCAAGCGCTTGGATCATGTCTGGGTCAAGGGCAGTGCTGACCAGCATTTCCACGTAACTGCGGTACATCTCCTTCATGGCTCGTGTATTGAGAATGCGGCCTGTGGGCACACGTTCTAAATGGGAAATAGAGCATTATTTTATTATGGTAGACATCTGTAAGCCCTACTTTTCAAATAGATTCAAAATAGGTTAACAAGCAAACCAATGGAGAAGGCTTAGGATTATATTACATAGTTTTTTCTCAAGCATGACAACTTTAAAATGTGTTGACTTCAACTCCCAGAATTCCCCAGCCAGAATGCTGGTTGGGGAATTCTGGGAGTAGATGTCGGCATATATTAAAGCTGCCAAGGCTGAGAAGCACTGGATACAGTACAACCATAAAGAGGCGGGAGGGGGGAGAGAAAAATCATTATCTCTTTGATTCCTCTAGAGCAGTGGTCTCCAACCTTGGCAACTTTAAGACCCAGAGGAACTCTGAGAGTTGAAGTCCACAAGTCTTAAAGTTGCCAAGGTTGGAGACCACTGCTCTAGAAGTTCCTATAATCCTTCACTTTTGTAGACAGGGCAACTCTAGTCCTAACCCTTCTTTCTACTCCCTGTTATCAGCCTTCCGTAATTTCTTTCAGTCTGACTTTTATGGTTCATGATAAGATCCCTTCCTCAGGCTCCCAGACAACCATCGGCCTTTCAAAAATGGCTACATCCCAACTCCCAGAATCCTTTCCTTTTCTTCTCATGGGCTGGAACTGCTGGATTTAATTCAGATCATATGGAGGGCTTCAGATACTCCATCCTTCTAAATTCTCAGTTTCTCCTTGATCTCGTTCACACACACAAGGCAGTGAGCCACAGTACGCTTACCTATATGATCTGTTCAATGAACTCCCAATGGCTGGGTACGGACAACACACCGAACTACCATGAAACAGTGTAATGCAGCGTTTCTCAGCCTTGGCAGCTTTAAGATGTGTGGACTTGGAACTCCCAACCAACACCCGGAGTTCCTATCCACACAAGTTAAAGCTGCCAAGGTTGAGGAACTCTGTTACTATGTGTGATGCCTGCCTTTGGATCAGTAGCTTCGCCACATGTCTTGCCTCCCAGGGCTACTGAGGTTCTTGATAGTTTATTTCTTAGCTGCCTGTTTGTGACGCTCATCAAACCGGCGGAGTTTCTCCCCTTCCCCTCCTACTCACCCTCCTCACTCTGCTGGTCAGGACTGGAATCTGAGTCTGAAGAAGATGCTGCTTCCTTGAGCCATTTTTTCCTCTTCTTGGGGGGTGGTTCAGCTTTCACCTTGGTCGGCTTTATAGACTTGGGTTTAGAAGCTCCACCAGCTGGAGCAGCTTTTGTCACCACGGGCACAGGAGGTTCTACTTTCTCTACTCTGGGAGGCTTCTCTGCCTTGGCCGACTTCTCTGCTTTGGTGGGCTTTTCAGGCTTCTCCACCTTGGGGGCCTTTTCTGGCTTAGGCCCTTTCTCCGTTTTGGGAGGCTTCTCTGCTTTGTCCACCTTTTCAGCAACCTTGGGGAGCTTCTCAGCCTTAATAAGCTTTTCGGGTTTCTCAGCTTTCTCCGGGACTTCCGGCTTCTCGGGTTTTTCGACTTTCGGTGTCACAGGAACCTTGGGGGTAGAAGCCTTGGGCTGGCTTTGTCTCCTGCATCAGAAAAAAAACAGAGCACTAAGAGCTGACTTGGGAGGTCAAGCTTATTGCAGCAGGAGAGTTTGCGGGCAAAGAAATAGTGTAAATCAGTGAAGCAATGGGGCCCTGGGAAACTTTATGTCATCAAGCATAACAAAAAGTTCAGGCAGCTTAATCTAATTCACTGTTCAAGATGGATCAGAGGCGATGATGAGTGTTCCGAGGGAAAGGATCCCCGGTATGAACCGGTGAGGGAAGCAAAGGCACCCAGTCCCACCCACTTTAACTTTGCCAGCTACTCTAAGATTAACCAGAACAGAAAAAAAAGAGGCTCAGCCCTTTTGCTCCCTAAGCTGGAAGAGGGAAAAGGAAGCCAATCACCTCCATCTGCGAGGTGACATAACAGAAACGTAGAATTAAGAGTTTCTTGTATGAAAGTCACCTAGTTAATTACACACACACACACACACACACACACACACACACACTTCCTCAGCTGGCACTGGACTTCCCTTATGTGTGTTCACCTTCCTAATTCTTTACCTGACAGCTTGCACAGGCCGGTGCCAGGGTTTCTTGGAACAGACACGGACATAATCTTTCTTGTTGATATTCTCCAAGAATTTAACATAGAGTCGTTGGTAACGGTTCTTGGCATCACCAAAATAGCCCAGATACTGAGGGACGAAGCAGAAAAATAAAGAATTGAATAAAGAAAAGAAAGGGGAGGGGAGACCATCCCACTTGTAACTTTTCTTCTGGAAGTAATGAGGGAACAAGTGGAACTGGAATTGAAGTCCTTTGCCTGACACAATAATAGATCAAGCTAATTGCTCAACTTGACTATCCCAAGGAGAAAACTGGGTGGGCGGCGGGGGGGGGGAACAGTTACTCTTTTATCAACAGGCCAAAAAAACAGAAGTACTTCTGCATTTGGCTTGTCCCTGTGCTACCATACTTTCCCAGTATGGCAGAAGCATATTGAGAAAGAGAGGGGGAAGCAAAAGAAAGAATGAGAACAGGGCTTAAAGCTTGACTTTAATTTACTGATTTTGTATATTATCGTGTTGGTGAGATTCTCTCATTTCTGAAGCTCTGGCTTCCCTGCAATATGATGCTACTTAAGTAGATGGAGTGGAAACTCACATTGCTGGTTGCACAGAACTGTCGCTGCCCATCCTTAATTTCAGGTGTAAACTTCTGAAGCAAAGCTTTCTGTACTCTCCAGATTGGAGGTGGTTCCCGGCCAGTCTGAAGTGCAAGCTACAAAAGAACAGAGGAGTAGTTACAATGATATCAAGTATTAACAGTTAATAAGCTCAACTATTGTCTTCTAGCCAATATTCCCTAGCAGAAGAGAATTGCATGGAAGGACAACAAAAAGCACCCAGAGTTACTGCATTTCTTCACAATTTATTCTTCTGTATGAGGCTATTGATGATGAGCTAATCTGATTCTTCATATGTCCATAGATACAAAAGATATAATAGTTGTCATCAACCACCTAACATCATTTTAAAAGCGAAGTAACTTTGGGGAGTTACAAGTAATTTTGGGGAAATAAATGGACTTTTAAAGTTACATCTAGAACTAAGCTAGTTATACATGGGACCCAGTGAATTTACTTATACTTCATCTGTGGTTATTTTTTGTTCCTGATCTCAATGGTAACTAAGTGCAATTAAATTCAGTTTGATCTCCAATGACCATCATCTACAAATGCCCCATTTTAATTACACAATTTTCTTTCCTTCAAATATTTTCTGAAGTGTTCTTTTATGCTTAGAATTTCAAACTTTAAATGTTGAGAAATTCTTCTCTTAATCTGCAACACTGTGTTAATCTGTGTTGAGATGCAACACTAAACTTAGCGTTTGAGTTTGAAAAACCCAGTTTGCAAAACAAACAACTCCAAAACTCTCAACTAGCATGCTCCAAGTATTCGGAATTACAATTCCCATAATCCTTGGCCCAAACTTCAGCTAGCAACAGAGGAAGTCAAAAACACGCAGAGGGCATCCAGCCATCTAGTTCTGCTTAAGAGTACAATACTTTTCAATTTTAATATTTGAAGGGTTTCTTTAATGTACATGCCGTCAAGATTCATTACATACCCTGAGAGCCTGAACATCCTCAACACGTATGACAAACTCATCCCGCTCTCGGAAGATCCCCTCCCCACCACTCTCCACCTCCTCTTCATCTGTCTCTCCACAAATGGCTGCAGTCTCCTGCTTCTTAGCAAGGTGAAGAGGCCGTGTGTCCTCAGGGTCTTCGGGTTCAGGAGATTCCTGGGTTGGTAGTGGTGGTGGTGGTGGTGGTGGTGGTGGTAATGGTAGCAGTGGTGGTGGTAGCTCTTCAAGCACCGGGGGAGGCTCCTTGAGTGATGGGGCTGGGGAGATGGGTGGAGGTGGCTGCTCTGGTTGGACATCTGCCTCCATGGAAGGAGCAGGGCTAGGGGCTTTCACCTCCACTGGTGGTACATCTGGAAGAGGAAACAAAGTAGAAGACAGGAGGGGGTCATCCAGCAAGGAAATTAATTCTTTGGCTCTGGACCACTTTGCATTTGAGGAGATATTCTTTTGATTACCGTTTACCAACACATACTTGGAGGAAGGAATGAAGGAACCAGCCTCTTGATAACATCATGTATTTATATTACTATGCCTTCGACTTTTCAGGCATCCATGCCTGCATTTAATTCATTTAATTTTTAATTTGCTCAGACATTTAGTTAGATTTTAACCATGCTGCCAGGTGCAATTAAATATAAGCGTTCTGATGTGTAACAATAAGCTAGGAATCCTAACCTAATCAATCATAAATGTAAATAAACTGCAAATTAGTGCACTCGATTTATTTTCTCCAGTTCTGTTCCTCACTTTAAGCTAATGAATAAGCAAATTATATAAATACCAGATTTATGTGCCATGGATAAATTTAAATAAGCCATAATTTATAAACCAACTGCAAACTGTACTGCAAAATAGGTTTCGGAACGCTAGCTTATTGAGGAGCATTTCACTATGACCCCAGGTGGATCTTCAAACAAATTAATCCTGCTTGTATTTACTTGTTTATGTAATGAGAAGACTAAGCAGGAGTAAACAAGCTGAATGCATTATGGTAGAATGCCATCCAGTTCAGATTTGTTTAATTAGAAATCCCAGTTTGTCATTATGTCCATCTACTGTATATGTGTGTGTGTGCGTGTATCTATTTAAAATTTATATTTTTTCCCTTTCTTTTTTAATGTTGTATTTATATTTGTTTTATCTTTGTAATTTTTTTTCTTTTTTGGCATTTGTATTTAACTTTCTAAATAAAATAACGAATTATTAAAAAATATTGTGAGTTGCCTAGACTGCATGAGAATAGGCAGCCGTATTGGTCCTTTGAGTACATAAAATATTTCTGAACAAGATACCGTAGTGATTGTACAACATCAACGAAATCCTAGAAATATTGCCAACATTGTTAAAAGGAAACACCACATCAGAAACACTATCATGTAATGATCAACAAAAGAAGTCACAAAAAGTAAGGGACTCCATGATCTGAACGGGTGGCTCAGGCACTCACCACTGGGTTCTCCATCTTTACGGTCTGTGGGATCATAGAGCGCCGAGATGGCTGAGGAGATGCTTTTCTGCAGGTCTTGGTTCTTGCTAACAGAATCTTCCTCATCTGATGAGAATGAGGGCAATGTCTCCAGGTTACGCTTCAGCTCCTCGTCAAGCCGTTTGCAGGGGCTGGTACAACTCATGACAAGCCCAGCTGCATCTCCTTCAGGTCCATCCAAACCACCAGATAGCATTGGTGGTGCCATGCTAAAGGGAGGTTGGTGCTGGGAGGACGTAGCCGATGGTGGGTGCGACGTCTTGGATGGACTGCCTGCAGAAGAAACCACAGGTACCGCTGCACTGGAAGCCCCAATTGTCACTGCCGAGGAGATGGCGGTGGAAGGCAGCGTCTGACGCTTGCCTGACTTCAGGAAATCCAGGAAGGAGGCCATGAACCCTGACTTCATCTCAGGCTGCTTCTCTTCCACCTCCTTGATCTTCTGTTTGATCTTCTCTCTGGTTTGGTTGCTATCCAAGTTGCTCTCTTGGGTGGGCTGGTGAGATGGGGTTGGAGCTTCCAATTGAGAGCCCTCCAAACCTTTGGGGACTGGCAGTTTGAGCTGGGGAAGAAGAACGGACAGGAATTGAAGGAAGGGAGGGGATGGAAAGCAACTTCCTGCCCTAGTGGGCCTATGTGATGCCCTATTGATCTTGTCTTAAGGGCCCTTTTTTCTTTCATATTTCCCCCTCCGCTATCACCAGCTTTCCTTTGAGCCTTCAATCAAATCCAGATATATGTAAATGAAGTGCACTATACACATACCTATTTTTATGTGGCTTCCAAAATTGTTAAGTTTTAAAAAAGAATTTGGGTATTTATTTTTCCCAAGCAACTGGGTGATAGATGGAAAGAGCAGGGTAGCATTGCTTATGTCTTAAAGGAGTAAATCAAAACAATAGAGCCCTTTGGGCATTATCAACAACCTGTATCTAATCATGCTTGGTTCAACTTCACTTTTGTCCTTTCCTCTAGAAGTGCCAGATGAGGAATTATGGAAGTTGAAAGTTCCCAGGTTTGAAAAACCTCTGAGACTAGGCTGGGCTGCATAGCATTGCTTCATTCTGTGAAGGTAGTCCTTGACTTACAACAGTTCATGTAGTGACTGTTCACACAACGGGACTGGAAAAAAGTACCATATTACCGTTCTTCATGTAACCATGGCTACATCCCCATGGTCATGTGATCAAAATTCGAACACTTGGCAACTGACTCATATTTATGATGGTTGCAGTGTCCCAGGGTCATGTGATCATATTTTTAACCTTCCGATAAACAAAGTCAGAAGCCAGATTCACTTAATAACCGTGTTACTAACAACTACAGTGATTCACTTAACAATGGTGGCAGGAAAGGATGTAAAATGAGGCAAAACACATGAACAACTGCCTCACTTAGCAACATAAAAAATTTTTTGGGGGTGTCAACGGTGGTTCTAAGTCAAGGATTACCTGAATATATCTATTCATACACTTCGTTCAACAGCAAGCACAGTGGTTAGGGTGCAGTACTGCAGGCCACTTCAACTGACTGTTATCTGCAGTTCAGCGGTTCTAATCTCACCGGCTCAAGGTTGACTCAGACTTCCATCCTTCTGAGGTGGGTGAAATGAGGACCCAGACTGTGGGGGCGATATGCTGACTCTGTAAACCGCTTAGAGAAGCGGTATATAAGTCTAACTGCTATCTTCTTTTGCTGAACTGTGGCTGATGGATACATGAGACAGGGCATTTTCTGCCATAGCATTCAGAGACTCTTCTTTCTTTTTCAATATCTTCTTTTCAGTCAGTGGCCCCCCAACCCATGTTTATTCACTTCTCTTACTAGTTGTTTATTAGGTAGTAAAATTGAGTTTCCTTTTGATTATTTCCAATATTGCAGACTGCTTTATGGGTGGTTCATAGAAAAGCAGAGGATAAATGTTTTCATAAATAAAACATGAACCATTACCATTATACTTTTACAGAGAAGCAGAGGCATCTGAGATATAATTCTTTTTTGCATTAAAGCATAGCTAGGCGGCCCAGACATTCAGGAATCAAAATAAACTACCGATTTGTTTGCTGGCTGGCTGACTTTGGCCAATTATTCTCTCTCAGCCCAAACCTCCTCTCAGGGTTGTTGTTGTTGTTGTGAAGAAAATGGGAGGGGGAAGGAGTATTAAGAATGTTTGCCACATTAAAACTCTCTTTTTATTGACCCTGTAATCCCTTAATTTGGGATAGAGTCAGGGCAAATCGGTGGAGCTGAGCATTTACTGGCCAGATGCCCTTCCTGATGCCATGCAGTGTTCATGGCAGATATTTTTTTCCTTTGTGCCCTAGGAGAGAAACATCTGCTGCTACCTAGGATTGAACTCTCAACCTTCTGACTGGGAGGTGAGCATCTTCACCACTAGGCCACCATGGCACTCTATGTTTGTCACATTAAGCTACTTATAAACTAACAAAGGAGAAATAAAAAAATTCTAATAAACAAACAAATAAATAGTTTTCAAATTTGCACACTGTCGATACATCTCTCAAGAAATGACAACAATACAATACCAGGAAGGCACAATCCAGGAAATTGTGGCAAGATTCAAACAACTCAGCTCTGTATGAGCAGATAAAATTGTAGACCATCTACTGGAATCAAGGTGCCCTCGCACAACCTGTCATCTACTTGCTTCCCCAATGCAATGAATCACAGCAAGTCTCTAGCAGATGTTCTAAGATTGCCATTACAGCTGTGCCTAATGCCCTCAATATCCTGTTATTCCATAGCACTGATCTGTCACAGTGGTGTCTTGGTGCTCACATTTAATGCTGCCAACATTAAACCAAGCCGTTGGGTGGGGTGGGGGTGGGAAACCTGTTTCAGAATAGAATATAAATCAGCAAAAATTATGCTTAGTCTCCATTAAAAAAAAATTGGTGGCAGTCTTGTTTAGGGTGCCAATATCCTTAATTCACACTTACTTATCTTTGCAACAACAAGGAGTAGATGGAAACAAATGAACCCAAATACCAAAGAAAATAAACTACTAATTTTCACACAAACAAATCCTTAGCAGTGCAAATTCAGAGGTAGCTCTTAACTTATGCCAGTTTGTTTAGTGACTATTTGAAGTTACAACAGCATTGAAAAAAGTGACTAATGAGCATTTCTCACTGTTGCAGCATCTCCACAGTCATTTGAGCAAAATTCAGGTGCTTGGCAATTGACTCATGTTGGTTGCAGTATCCATGTGATAACTATCTCACCTTTTGCCAAACAAAAGTCAATGAAGAGGTCAGATTCACTTAACAACCGTGTTACTAACTTAACAACTATAGTGATTCACTTAACTGTGGCAAGAAACACCTTAAATTGGGATAAAATTCACCTAATAATTGTCTTGCTTAGCAACAGATATTTTGGGTTAAGCTGTGGTCCTAAATTGAGGACTACCAGCATCAGCAAAATGATTATATCCCAAATACACCCTCAATTGGAACACTGAACCTAAACACTTCTTGTGGTTTTTGCCTCCCTTACCCAAAACCCAGCTTTTGTGCCAATGGAAGTAAAAATACAGGTATTCCTCAACTTACATTAACGGAGCCCATGATTTCCATTCTAAATCATGACAATTGTAACTTGGGATATTCACATGTCCGGACTCGATTTTAGAACTTTGTGGTAAATCCATGTATTCTTATTGCCAAAAATGCTGGGAATTGACAAAATATTGTAAATTGTGGTCATGTGACCAAGGAACACTGTAACAGGCTGTAAAGGAGAGACAACTGCCAAGCACCCAAAATTTAATAATGTCAGTGGTATGTGTGCCTATTTGTAACCACTGGAGCTCCAGAACCAGATTGTAAGTAGCTGGGGGAGGAAGCCCATTGTAACATCTGATCAGATGCTCACTAAGCATCTGATCATTAAGTGAGGACTACCTGTACAAACACGGATATGATATCTCCATGAAAACTATCTCTGCTAGTTCAGTTCCTAACGAAACAAAGTCCTGAGGTATTATTATATCACTTATTATATCAGCGTGGTGATGTACGAATAACTCTCCAACTTCACTGATGCATCACCACAGATAACCTCAGAGACCTAAAACATCTACCCTTTTTTTAAATAGGCAGATGCTGTAATTCTGCAAGAGAGCACAACCTTTGCTAACATAAGCTTAGATTAAATCCCTGTTATCTCCAAGGACAAAGGCTCAGATACAAGTAAATAGGAGAAACTCGTACTTGAGACCCGTCAACACAAGAGTTGGTCAGAGACAGCACAACGGTGGTTTAGCTAGACACACATGAGCTTCCTACATTCCCTTACTGTTGCATTCTCCATTGAAGTCTCCTTAATAAGCCAATGTTCTATTACTATCCTTTCTACTCCGTACTCTTTCCAAAATTTCCTTTCTTACCCTTAGGCGCTGCTAGTTGACAAGCGCATCTCACCTCCTCAGATTCCCATCTTACCTTGAGTGGTTTGAGGGATTCCAAGCCTGTGCCTGGCTCAACCCCATCCTCCCCGGCTTTCTTGCCCCTCCCTCTTCCCCGGCCGCGGGGCTTCTTGGTGCCATCATGAGCCACACCGTGGGGAGATTCAGTCAGGGGCCGGATGCGGGGCCTCCCACGAGGGCGGGGTGGGCCCTCCCGCTTAGGTTTGGTAGGCTTGCGGCCTCGCCGCTTGGGCCCCTCCATGAGACTGCTGTTTGGTGGGCAAAAGTCTATGTCACCCATGGGGCTAAGGCTGGTCCGGTTTGTCCGGCAGCTGGAAATGAGGTCAGGCAGCAGATCAGGCAGGCGGCGGCTGTTGAGGCGGATGTCAGCTGGGACATCCTCCTTGTCCTCATCGTCTTCAAATTCATACTCCTGGGCATAATTTTTTTTGGGAGGTTGGAAAGATGGTTCTCGTTTTTTCAGCAAATGGAAGGAGGAAGTCTTTAGCAATTTCTTGGGCTTGGAAGAGCAGAAGATTGGTGAGGTCAGGCCTGACTTGGATTCTGAAACAGGAGCTGTCCCATGTTGGCCAGACTGAATCAGTCCCAGTTGTTCTGTGTTTACTGTAGAAGGCAACTCGTGTTTGACTGACACTGTATCTAACCCCAAGTGCTGCCCATCCCCACTTTCTGATTGGCAGTAACTCTGGTAGCCTTGTCCACCAGGCATCATATCGTAGCCTCCCCCTTTCATTCCTTCACCCCTTTCCATGCCCTGCGTGCCATCATCTGGCTTCGGGAACTCATCCCCTGCACAGGGAGGGGGCCCGAACATGTCCTCCATGCCGGGGAAGAAGCTACGATCTTCATCTTGTAACAAAGAGTCTGGGAAACAGATGGAAGTGAGGGGGACAAACCGTTGCTTGGCTCCTTGAGGACTGGGGCTTTCAAACTGGTCCTTGCCTTCAAGTTGGCCTTGAGGAACTTGCTGAGTGGAATCAGGGTCCAAAGAGGAATCTGGAAGAAGATGCTGTTGACTCTGCACTGTCCCGCCCTGTCCCAGGTGGGATTCCAAGCTCAGCTCGGGCTCTAGAAAGTCCTGAATCTCTTGGGACTGGGAAAGGTTGCCTTGGGGCATCACCTCCATGCCCTCAGATTGCATCCTTTCTGATTGCAGCTGGCCTTGGAGTTGGGGGGACTGCTGCTGCTCAAGAAGCTGGGCTTCCATGCTCTGAGAACGAACATGGGCCTGATGGAGGTGGGCTTCCAATGCCTGCATCTGAAGCTGCGGTGAGGGCGCTTCAGTCTGATGCATACGCTGAGGTTCCATAAGATGGACATCCAGTGGGGTGCGAACCTTTCCACGAGAGTGCATCTGGCTTTGGGTGTGAGTGAGCACTGACTGGAGCAGTTGGGACTGCTGCTGCTGCTGCTGCTGCTGTTGCTGGGAAAGGGAAAGAGGGGGCAAATCGGGAGGGGAGTCCATCATTAGGGTTGCACCCTGCTGGCCGGCCATTAATCCGTGGGACTCCATGGGATGAGGCTGGGAGGCGTGCTCAGGAGTCTTCTGCAAATAAGAATGGGCCTGAGATATTTCCTTACTGCTTGAATCCATGTGGCCACTCTGGAGGTGCTGCTCCACTGACTTCTTTATGTCTTGCCCATAAGAGTCTATAGAGCCAGCTTGATGGCTGAAATGGACCACGGAGGTGGCCAAAGACTCTGGAGTGGAACGCGTGTGGGAGTATTCTTTAGACCTCTCTCCTTTCTTTTTGTCCTTTAAGCTTTGCAAGGACATCTCCAGCCCTTGGTTGTCCAGATTAGAGTTGGTCCGAATCACACTCTGCAAGTGGTAACGCTCTTCAGTCTTGCTCAATTCATAGCCCATCCCTTTCCCTGCCCGCTCCTCACACTCCACCATGCCTTCTGTGGGCACCCTTGGTGGGCTCTGCGACTGCAGCAAGTGCTGGATTAAAAACTCTTCATCTTCGGTTCTCTCAGATGACAGCAGGTCCGAGTCTGCCTTGGCTTTATTGTAAGAGGATGCTCTCTCTAACCCACCTTGGGAACCCTGGTAACTTTGTGCGTGAGCTGTCTGCATGAATGAAGGAGACAGTACAGAAGTGAGATACTTCTGGGTCTGGCCAGGCGATGCCACACTCTGGGGCCGGTTAGTGGTGGGTGACTGGAGAGGACGGATGATTTGGGAAGGGCTTGAGTCTGGAAGGTTCTGCCCATGGGAGTAGCCGATAGACTGGCTGTGCCCTGGCATAGCTGGAGAATGGCCAGTGCTGTAACTCAACGAGGGGCTAGCTGTGGGCATCCCTTGAGAATGAGCTGGTACGTAGCTCGGTGTCTGGCTGACAGAAACATGGGGCTCAGTTTGAACACTGTACCCAACAGACGATAAGCCTTGTAGCTGCTCAGGAGAGTAAGTCTGATTTTGACATGTCTGCAGTCCTTGTCCTCCTTGCCCAGCTTGGCCCTGCTGGGCTTGTCCACTGCTGGAATAACTCTGAGCTTTACTCACACTTGTGAGGTCCTGGGCTTGGTTGCTGCTGAAGCCCTGTGAGGCCTGGCTAACTGAAGAGAGATTTTGTGGCTGGCTGACAGAATAACTCTGTGTTTGGCTCATGGAAAGGAGACTCTGAGGCTGGCCAGGCGAATAGGCCTGTGACTGGCTTGCAATGACAGAGCTGGGCTTGGGTGTGGATGAACTGTAGTTGCTTTGGCACTTGGGCGTGGCTGTAGAACGGGGTGGTTGGCGGGAAGCCGAGTAACTCTTGGATTTTGAAGAAGAGGTGGTACCAGAATAGCCGGGAGACTGAATAATGGGACGGTAGCTTTGAGAGGGCTCTTGCCTCGTAGCCTGAGAGGTTTTCTGCTGCTGAGAGCCTTCGCTGCTGGCGGGGGACTGATCGCCAAGGGGACTGCAGGAAAGGCTGGAGCGGTGGGGCATCTGCTGGTAGCTACCCCCACAGCTTAGATAATGCTGGAGAGAATGGGCAGCAGGCAGTTGCGGCTGGGCACTAGAAGGTCTCTGGTAATGTTTGATCACGCTATCTTGCCGGGGGATGGCCCGCTCAATGGAAGAGGCAGGGGAACTGGAGAAGACTGAAGTGTTGTAAAGCTGGGACGTCTGGTCAGATGGTCCCAGCGAGGATGACAAAAGATTGAACTGGGAGGGGAGGTGGCGGGAAGCTGATTCTTGAGCACTACGATACGCTGAGCTCTGAGAGGGCAAACCCGTACCCAATACCGCACTGCCCAGTCTGTCAAAACTGAGGGATGAAGGAACACTGGGCTGAGAGGATTTGATGTGAAGTAGAGGGTCATGGGGGGATAGTAGGCCATTGGATGTTGGGCTGAAAGTAGCATCTTGGAGTGTCAGGGATGACGTGACTGGGAAGCTGCGTCCGCTGAAAGAGGCCGGATGCTGGTAAGCAGAGAGCGCTGATGAGGAAGGGAAAGTGCCAGAACCTGGGAGGGCCCCTGAGATAAAGAGCTCAGCGGGCGCTGGAGTGTGCATGGCTTTAAAGAGAAAAAAAAACAAAACAGAGTATTTGTTTAGGTGCTTTGATATGATGTACCAAATTAAAAGCTTATCCATAAAGGCAATCTCAAACTCACAGTACTTACTAGACAGTAATGATGAAGCATAACACACTTAATCTAACCACAAGTTAACTAATTAAACTGTACTGTTTCACGTTACAATCAAAGAAATAATCATGTTATGGCTTAATGTAGTAATCAGATTTATACAACATAGGAAGATGATGGCTGAATTCCCATAACGTGCTGAATCACAAGCTACCTAATCCCATTTTAGCCTTGCCTAACATTCTGTGAAATTCACCCACTGCATGCCGAAGAGTTGATAAAGCATATTTCCTCATGTCATGTCATTATAAACATGATCCCTCATCCCCAAAGCTAATGTCTAGCTAGGACAATTATGATCAGGCCATATCTTAGTGACAAAGCACAACTTTTCAAGCAGAAGATTCTAAATTTAATTCTGTGCAATGTCCGTTAAGCTAGGGAGGAGAGGATGCTGGCCTTGGAAGTCTATAGCCAGTTTGATGGGGCTAGTTTAGTAATAGGCAATCAGGAGCCTTCCAGTTACTTTGGAGTACGAGTTCTATAAAACTTCTCATTGCTATACTGCCTGGGAATAAGAAAACCCAATCATAAAGAGGGAAACAGATTGCCCTTCCAAGCTGGATGGATTGAGAATCTGACTTAATGCCTGGGTATGCCCAATACATTTAAATAAGCGAATTAAAGGCCCAGCAGATGAATTTGCACTCTATGCTAAGGTGAGCTTTAATCTTAGATTTTTAGCAAGTTATATGAACCCAATCTTATTTTCTGCTTTATTATTTATTTATTAAATTTGTACGCCACCCATCTCACTATCCAAATATTCAGTCCATTACGCAAACTACCCAAATGGTTTAGTTCAATAATGTTGAGCGAGAGCACTCAGTATTTCATTAATTCATTCATTTGCTTATTTATGATGAACCTTGCTTCAATTATAGTATGGTATCCTGTAATTGATTTATAAAGCGATGTATAAAGCAACTTCACAGAAGTATCAAGAAAAAGACATCTGCGGTTCCTTCCGTGATGCTGACAGAACTCCAGAGACATTACCTGTTTGCCAGGATGGAGTGCGGAACTGGGACAGCAGGGAGGAAGCAGAAGGGCCCGGCTGTGGTGCCCGTGACTCTAGAGCTGAAATGAGGTTCATGACAGAGGCATCGGGGGTGGCACTGCTGGCATGATGGAGCCCAGTCTCGAATAAGCCAGAAAGACCTAAGAAGGAAATGAAAAAGAAGAAGAAATAAAGGATGTGAAGTGCTAAGAATCAGTGAAAAGGAGATGATAGATACAGCAAAAGAAAACAGGAAGAGGTTCATCACAGGGGACAGGCAAGGGAGCCCACAAGCTGACAAGCATTATGCCTGTCAGAGGAACTACAGAGAGACAAGACAAACATTAGACATCAAAAGGCACAGCAACTATAGAATACTTTTTTTAGTGCAGAAGGGAGGATTGCAATCATTCAAAAGCCAGGAACATACAGACAGAAGGGGGGGGGGATGAGAAACTATTGACCCAATAAACATCTGGTAAAGAAGAGAGAAGAGTTAGGCAAGCTGAATTGAAGAACGTATGAGGAACTGGGCGAAACTGGGGCTGTGTGACAGAAATACCAAGTCTGGATCTTAGAGAAGCTGAGGAACTTAGAACCAAAGTTCTCTATCTGAGCAGTATGCATCTTTTCACATCTTAAACACGGGGTACAGTTTTTGGTTAATCAATACCAGCTGCCAGAGCAGTTTGAGTCTGAGCATTTCATTCAAAGATGTATCATTGGAAAGAAAATTAAACAGCAGAAAATAGAAATGCCAAAAAAAGAAGAAGAAGAAGAAGCCCCTAGGTGGAGACCAGAAAAATTAAAGAAAGAAAGAAAGAAAGAAAGAGTCAACCGTTCTTAATTTTCCCTATGCCACTGTTCTGGCTGACAGTCCAACCTATGTTTTGGTTAAGAAAAGATATGTTAAGCATATTTAAAATATTAACTTGATATCTTGGTAACACAGAGATTACTCTTGGAACAAAAGAGGGATAGAGAAGGCAAAATAAATAAAGCGAAGCTGAAATGAAAGCAAAATAACATCACTATATCCAGATCTGTACAGAGGGAAAGAAAAGAAAAAGTGAGTAGGCGAGAGAAGGAAGAAAAGACATAGTTAAAAACATTTTATTGTTAAGGCTTCAAGGGAAATGGCAAGACAGCCACCATACCTGCTGGGTGATGGTTTGTGGCATAGCCCTGCAGAGGATGAGGAGTAGCATATGCTTGGCGGTGTAAAATATCTGTGTCTGGATGTGAGCTTCGGGATCCGCCGTACACCAAGCTGAATGAGAGAGAAACAAGGCTTCAGACATGGCAAGAGAGCTGGGATCTTGTAGACATTCAATATCTCAATGGAATACACTAAAAGTGTTCCTCCAAAGATCAGCAAAAGCAGGCTTGTTTTCCTGAAGACCTGTGAACTGAACCAAGGGGAACAAGGAGAGGCAATCATTCGGGAAGTATTGATTTTGAGTGCTAAGGAGCATCTAGTACTTGTATTCTTCTAAAGTCAGATTCTCTGTTCATCTATGTCCTCTTTACACCTTAAGCAATTGTAAGCTTAACTTCGTAAGTGTAACATCAATGCATTTCATTTTCAAGATGAACAAAATCATGATTTTGACTAAGATAGCTGAAGAAGGTTATTATTGGGAAATCAGAAATGCATAAATGTATGGTGCAACTTTCTTTCCCTGTTTTTGATGCTCAGAGCAAAAACTTGTCCTGGACAGGCTTCTTTGCCTGCATATGAGGAAAGAAGACTGGAATGTGTAATAAACAATGATGCATGATGGGAAATGTGGTTCCCGGGGCTTGGTTTTCTAATCCCTCGGTAATTGAGCTCTATCATTTCTCCTCCTATTTCCCTTGTGCAGGGAGACCCAGTTGCCTAGCCCAGAAGCCAAACATGTTGACAGAAGAACATCTTCAAGCTTACTCCGTTTCCAAGTCCCAGACACCCCCAAATTTTTATTGTCTTTAACTGCAATGCAATCAGCTCAGACCTGCTTTGACTTTTGAACATAAACTGCCATTCTATCAGTCAAATATTGCCCTGAATAAACTTCCCAAATATTTCCCCCCATTTTGTGTTATTAAAACAAAAGACACAAACTTAATTCCAAAATCAATTATGCAGCCCACTGATAGAAAATGGTACATCCAGAAGGTCTTGTATTATTCTTCTTCTTACATTAAAATACAGATGTCTGCTTTTCAATTTGTAAGGGTTTCTAAGAGGTTTCGTGGCCTGATCCTGAAAACCCAGCACACCACTTATGGAAACACATACATACCTGTCCCAAAATCCGTGGTACAAACTGTTAAGTCTACTCAAATATGTGCCCTGTTGAGTTCAGTACTCTGTCTGCATATGCAAATATATTATCCTACTCCAACCTGATGCCCCCTATTATGGGTTGAGAAGACAATTTCCAGAATTTCCAACTATACTTGATTTCTCAAGTTAGGGAAGGCTAGAACAGAGGACTGCAATGCAATCAGCTCAGACCTGCTTTGACTTTTGAACATTTGGATAGGATCTTTTTTAATAAACATGATCAGGTGATTTTATATGGGTTATTTCTTTAAAACAGAGATCATTTCCCCCAGCTCTTAAAAAGTATCTATATAGAAAATTTCAATTCTACACATCAGGCTATGCTCTTTTCTTCTAGACTCGCTTTGGGAGCTATCTGTGTATATAATTATATGCAGTGCCACCACTCCCATCCTTCCAGCACCAAACCAACCAGACACCGTTACTTATTCTATGACTGTGTGTTGAGGCATGTGCCACAATTATGCACGTGCCATGCAAGAAATGCAGGAAGAGCCCTGGGACAGGAGAAGCAGCATGGGGTGGTGCACCTCTCTGTAAAGAGGAACAGAGGCAGGCATGACTTGCAGATGACTTGCTAAAAGTAAGCGCGCCTGTCTCAGGAATGCAACTACCTGCAGGAAATTAGAAACGCAAAAATAAAAACAAAAAGCTTGCAGAGAGCAGAGAAAGTTGTAACAGCAGAATGAGAGTGCTGATGGAGGCCAACTGAATAAGCCGCTCTTTGAACACAGGTTGCTGCCTATGTCACTGTGGTGAGACAGTGGACTGCGTGCAGCAAACTGGAAAGGTACATTCTGCAAAGGGTTACAGTAAACAGGAAATAAAGATATATTTTCATTCATACAGTGAGATCTCAGTTCCTCCCTTGCTACAATGCACTGGATCAATATTGGAATGTAAAGCAGGAGGAGAAAGAATGGAACAAGAGATGGTTGGAATATAAGATATGGGCAGATCAGTCTTGGCATCTACTGGAAAACTTTATATTTCCCATTATTTCTCATGAGGAAAAACTTAAGTTAACAAAGAGACAAAGCAAGCACCTGAATGGTAGTAAAACAGCAAACAATACAGATGCTTGTTTCAATACCTGACATTGTATTACCAGCTATTGTAGTGTATTCTGTATCCAGGGGTGTACTGAAGGAAAAACCGGGTTTTATTTCAATTTATAATACAATTGTATTATAATTTTAATATGTTAAATGGTTCTGCAATTGTTATATTTACTTTCACAGACATCTCTGATGAAATAGGTCACGATTGTTCCTGATCATAGAGTGGAGTGGACCTCCATTTTTTAAAGCCAGATTCACAACATTGTAACCCAAGCCTCTGAATTAAATCTCTTCCTGTTGTTCCATGGCTACAATTCCTGCCATCTTTTGCATATTTTATCCAGTACTAAATGTCCTCACTGGTTGGAGATGATGGGAGCTGTAATTCAACGCATCTGTAGTAAACCAAATGGGGGGGGGGGATTGCCCTAAGCCTTGGATCCTACACACAGAAAATAGATTCACATAAATAGTAAACTGCAGAGCTTTTTAACCAGAAAGTGGTTCACACATAATCTTAAACAATACATCATGGATTGCAAACCACAAAACTTATTATCATACAACACAAGTTACCATACTAAGTTAAATCCAAACAAATTACATTCTAGTTTAATTGTGAGATCAGGTTCTTCTCCTGCCCCACATGAACACAAGTACACTCTGAATTAACACCAGCTTTTAACTCTCAGTGTAACTTGGAGATGAAAATGACAGGCACAGCTTACTACCAAGGTGGCGAGGCCTATACATTTTAACACATCATAATAAACATATCTAAGTGCTATGTCCCCAAAAAACCATTACAGTATTCCAAACTAAGAAACTATTAATGCAATTGAGTCAGGGGTGGGTTGTTGCTGGCCTTGCTGCCAGTTCGATGTGCAAATTTTTTTGCGTGCCTGAACTCACTTTGCTCGTACACTAGACATGTACTCCATGCGTGTGCGCATTTGCACCTAAAAAGATCTGTGCATGTGCACAACGGTAGAAAAGGGAAAAATACATTTTTGCAATGAAGATTATTCTGCGCATGCACAGAACCAAAAATCAAGATGGCGGCCCTGAGGATAGAACCGGGTCAAGGGCATGGCAGGCCTACTTGGCTGAACCGGTCCAAACCAGTAGGAACTCACCTCTGAATTGAGTGCCTCTTCCATGCTGACTCAAGAGCATATTAACATGGAAAAGGGAATAGAATAGTAACTGTTTAATCAGAATTACATATTCTAATCCTGCAATTTCTTTTTTTTTTTTTTAATTAAAAAGTCACTTGAGAACAACCTTCTCTATCCCTTTTCTAGGGTATCTTGACCTAAAACAATGACATGGCTTCTTGCACTCTTGAAAAAAAAAATCTTTCTGTTATGCTTTCTTTCAACATATGAATGGTGACCACTGAGGGTTTAAAAGATGTGGGCATTCAAACAAAGAGTAGTTTTTGAAGGTATGCAATCAGTTCCCTGCGAAATTGTGCATCCACAAAAATTAGCACCAATATGCAAGTAATATAAAAGAAAAAAATATTGCAACTTTCCCACAAGTTCTGAAAAAAATATAACAGAAGAAAGTAGGAATGGATGAAGAAAATACCATGGAAACATTCCAGGAGTCAGGGAAAATATTTTATGAGACTTATTCAAATAATTTTTGATGCCATGAGGACTAGGAACAAATGCACAATCACTTCTGAAAGAAATATGCTTTCTGTATTCTGTTGGCTATGGAAAGTCATATTATTTCCCTTGATGCAACAGTCTGCATAAATGAATGCATCAAGTTCTAACAATTGCTAATAGAATAAAGCCTATGCCAAACTACACAGGATTCAAAGCACTACCAATAAGCAGATCACAGATGCAAGAAGCAGATGGAATAAGGATTGCAAGCTACCGAGCAATGGGTGAGTGCAGGAAAAAAAATGCATGCAGCATCGCAGAGTACAACTGCTGTACAAAGTATTATCTGGCACACAAGGCAGCCAACCAATGAGATTTCCAGCCTTTCAACATGCAAAGTTATAAGCCATTAATGCTTAGGTTTTAGTCCAGTTGCTTGAGCTGCCATGCAAACATGATAATTCATAGTGGATGCAGAGCACAGCAATGTAGGGGCCTTACTGATATGAAGACATGCATCAGTTCCTAATAAAATTCCAGCAGTTAATGACAATGACTTGGGAATCAAAGGCTGGGAAGCAGTTGGATGACTTGTCTAGCTGGCTGCCATTTCTCTTTATTTTTTTAAACAATTCACAGTATATAAAACATGCAAAAAGATGTGAATCTGTATTATTTATATTAGTTATTTTTGAGTCAATATTTGAGTAATCTGTGTTTGTTGTTTTTAAATGTACTAATTACAAAAATCCCAGCAACAGACCCACCAGTACAAGACCAACCAGATTAGATAGAATACATGACTCATTAGAACAAAGTAGCAGAAAGATCTAACTGTATGATGTATGCATAGTGACATCATAGTATACTATGATTTTTAAGGGAAGAAATATTTACTTTTCGGGATCCAACATCTATATACATGCTGGTAAAGCATGCATGCCGACATCAATAACTTTATTTCCTAATTTTCAGGAGATTTGGGAAGGAAAGCATGACTCCTTAAAAAAAACTACAAGACATGAATGAGAATGAGAAACAAGCTAAACTGAGGAGGTCAAGTTAATTAAAAAAAAACACAAAATACTTTAATGATAGCCTTCTCAGCTTCTTCTCACACCAGTTTTCAAATTAAAATTACTAACAGCTGCTCCATTGTTAACTCTGATGCTTAAGTGCCTTCAGTACTCACACCAAAAAGCGGTGTTCATAAAGTAAAGGGGAGGGAAACATTACTCTTTTCTCTAAGGCTCTGTCTATTTAAATTAGTAAATTTTAGTGCATGGGTTGACACAAATGTTGTAGACAAGGGCTGTCAAACTCCTGGCCCGTGGGCTGGATGCTGGCCACACCCGTGCCTGGTTTAGCCAGGGGAAAAAAGTCCCGATACATCACATGACGACGCCATGACGACTTGAGTTTGACACCCCTGTTGTAGATGAATGACACTTATTTCCAAGACTACCTAAAAAACATCCGTTGACCTAACCATAGTACCAACTTACCTTTTATTCAGAAATAAAGAAAAAAAAGATCAGTCCTCAAAGCTCCCTGACCTAACTGCCAACTTTAGACTGATGAGGCCTTGCTGTATGGAAGCAGAAAAGGAGCAAAGACTGTCAAAATATATATTATGCACATGGTCTGATGTACCTTTTTACATAAAATCTGCTATACAGTCAATAGAGGGCACTACATCCGACATACGTCTCTATTCTCAAAAGTAAGAAAGCCTTCTTGATTAAATTCAAGAAAATCATCCACTCCACCCCTTTTGAAGGGAGCCAGCAAAGAGAAGATACACACAGAACTGCAAGCTAGATAATGGAAGTGTGTGCAGATCGTCCTTGACTTACAACAGTTCATTTAGTGACCATTCAAAGTTACAACACCACTGAAAAAAGTGATTTATGACCATTTTTTACAGTTATGACCATTGCAGCGTCCTCATGTTCACTTGATCAAAATTCAGAGGCTTGGCAACTGTGACATATTACAACAGTTGCTGTGTTCCAGGATCATGTGATCCCCTTTTACAACCTTCTGACAAGCAAAATCAATGGGGAAGCCAGATTTCTTAACAACTGGGTTACTAATTTAACAGCTGCAATGATTCAATTAACAATTGTGGCAAGAAAAGTCGTAAAATGGGGCAGGACTCACTTAAAACCATCTCACAGCAACATAAATTTTGGGCTCAATTGCGGTGATAACCTGTTTTTTAATACACACTAGCCCTCAAAGCCTCAAACTTTTTCTATCCCCTTCCTGAATTGCAAATACAGTTGTTCGAAACATTATGAATGAAGCTGAACTGATTGATGGATCACTTGGTCCCAGAAGCACACAAAAAATGGAGGAATATAATTTAAGGATTCCATTTGAGAAATTAAATGCTTAGAAACAGGAGAATTTTTCCTCCAGAGAAGAACTGTAGCAACCAGAGAGTTATAGACCAAAATTTGCTTTGTATATACAGATATGCTTATGCATATGGAAGATAGTTTTGCTCCAATTCTCATTTCAGATAGATGCACATTTTAAATTCATGTCCAATACAAAATTAGTGTGGTTGAATTCTGCTTGTAAGCCCAAGGTCTTTGTACTAGCTCATCTTGCTTGTTTTGACTGCAGCTTCAGTTCCCACAAAAACCAAGGGATCTGATCCTCAAAGCTCTGCAAACTAAGCCACTAGACCTCATTGTTTCTATCAGTGCAAGGTCTCAGTCTTCCTTTTATAAAATGCCAGGTTTCCCCCCAAAAAAGATTGTCATTATTTCAGATTTTCTTATCATGTCACCTTCCAGATACAGAGGAATCACATGTAGAATTCACAATTACTCATCTGTGGCTGAATGGCTAGCAGTTCTGAATGTTCTGATCTCAACATATCTGAAGGGGTCCATGTGATAAATGTTGCACTATGCATCCTACTGGTGCCACAAACTCATTTAAACGTGCATGTGCAAAGCCATCTGTGCAGTGCTAGCCTATCAATACTACTAGTCCTCTAGCCCTCTCACCCATCCCACAAATTATTAGCATCATATTGCTGCATACATGGATGCTAAAGTAACAATACGAGGCATGGCAGAGGCCTGGTACCACAGTCAATATATCCCTGTGACTAGGCCACATTTAAATCAAAATTTGTTACTCCTTTCTCACCAAAAATATTTCAACACATCACAACATCAACACAATGCATGCAGCCTTAGGCGAAAGAATCAGTTTGTTTTACATTGTGCTTAGGATAGCTGTCCCTGACCTGGCACCCTCCAGATGTATTGGATGGCAACTATTATAATCTCCATTTGTGGTCCAAAACACCTGAAGGGAAGGCTGAACACCATAGCAGGGAAGACTGACCTAGAATAGAGAACAAGATATATTCATAATAATCTCTTTCAAACATAAAATATAGATTCATATATGATAGTATCACTTAATTCCCTCACCTATAAGGTGAAGATGCAAATTAGAAATATGTTAAAATACCATAGATATTGCCAAAACAGATGAGTGTTGGACATTAATAAACATTCTCATGGAATTTTAAAATGTGATACTGAGGATTTAAGACTTAGCTTATTCAGAAAACGAACCAGAGTTAATAAGATTCCAAATTATTGGGTCATCTAGGATGGAAGCAAGGATGAACATATCAAAATAGAGATTCAGATATGGGTCCCTACTGAAGTAAATAGCTACTAAGTTAAGAAGTTGCTCTTTGGAAAATCTACAACAACAACAACAACAACAACAATTGTGTCTAGCAAACAAAAAAGTATGAAAAATTCATGTTTGGTCAAAAGAACTTGACCTCTCACATTTCTATATGAATAGGGAGATCAGATTTGTATCTTGTGGAAACCTTAAAAAACATCTCATTTCTTATACATGGAAAGAAGATTCCAGCCACTAAAGTTCAGAATTTTACATCAAAGTCTCAATCTCTCCCTTGTTAAGTCTATAGGATTTTGGGGACCAACTCTTACCTTCTGCATCTCTCCTCTGCAAAAGATGTCCTTACAGGCATAAATCATACAAACCACTGTGAACAAGTGTCCCAATTTCCAGGAAACATAAGGAGAGAGTTACAGGCCTGCAGCTGCTCATTTGTATATTACCTGATACACATACAAAGAATGGGAATACCCCGAGTTCCCAAAGTCAACAATTACCTTTTCACATTTAGAAAGAAAGACTTTCCTGTCACCATCACCATCTACAAGAGCTGACTTATACTCAGCAGTTTGAAGACTCCTTACCATAAAAAATAAGCTATCCTTTCCTACCTCCATATATTGGGGGAAAGAGATGCATGTTGGAACAAACAGGAGGATACATATGGATAAAGCAGATGCCTTCCCATAGTTAGAGAGAGAGAGAGAGAGAGAGAGAGAGAGACAGAGAGACAGAGAGAGAGATTTTCTCCAAATGTCCAATCTCCTTAGGTACAAGGAAAGAATATTAGTTTTCCAAAATAATGCTCATTTCCCCACTCCCAGATTATTTTTCCTGCCCCAAACCATGAGGCCAAAGCTTATTGCTTTGTCTCATATAGAGATAGGCAATGTAATGCAATGTCCTTCATGCCCTACAAAGAGCAGGAGAGGTGTCCTCCACGGGGCATCTCACTAATGAATGCCCCACTAGGGGTAGAAAACGAGAAACCACAAAGGCACCACACTGTGACTCTCACTCACCCTTCACCTGCAGGGAATCAAAGCACTTTCTCCCTGCAGGGCTTACCAGGTTGCTGTGCAGGAGGAGAACTGAGCATCAACCACCTTTTCTTCCTCCTCTGCCCTTTGTACACGCATTTCTGTCCCATATCGCTGCTGCCCTCGCTTCTATCAGCGCCCAAGGGGCTGCACACCTCAGTCGGGTCCCCCATCCCACCATAGCGCCCAGAGGATCCCGCACGGGCTGCCTCCTCTCCCACCCTTCTCATCTGCAAAAGACGACCCTTCCAGTGCAGGGACGGCCCAAAGATTGCACCCCGGTGCCATGCCGCTGGCAAAGGAGCCGGGTCCCGCCGGCATTCCTTTCCCCGAAAGGTTGCCCGGGTTCTGCCCCCCACTCTCCCAGCTCAATCCCACTTCCAGGCCCAGAGAAGGAGGCCTGTGCAGAAGCTGCAAGGAGAGATGGTGCCCTGCTTGATCCCCGCCAAGACCGGTCTCTCCGGCATTGCCCGGGAAAAGGGGGGAAAGAGATCCCTCTCCCTCCCTTCCACCTCCCCCGGCGGCCTGACCTGGCCTTGGCCGAGCGCTCGTAGCTCCATCCCGGGCCGGCGCCCAGCGGATCCCCAAAGCCAGCGCTGGGGTAGTTCCTATCCATGGGGAGTGGGCGCCGGGGAGCGGACGCCTGGGGCCGACCGCCGTCCGTCGGTCGGTTCCTCGACTAGTCGGGGAGCTCCTGCTCCTCCCCCCGCGGCGTCGGTCGAGGGGGGGCGATCGGGGAGGAGATCGGGAAGGGGTGTCCCTCCTCCTCCTCCTCCTCCCCCCCCTCGGCCGCTGCACTCTCCCACTCGGCCTCGGCTCAAGCCACGGGCTGGCGCTAGCGCTCGGGCGGCTGGAGGAGGAGGAGGCAGCGGCGGCAGTGGCGAGCCTCTGGGAGGCGGCTCATGGTGCAGCCATGTTCGCTGGGCGTCTGTCTGTGCTCCGCTCCGCTTCCTCCCACAATCCCGTGCTGGGGAGAGGAGGAGAGGGGGGAGCGAGTAAGCGATGGAGGGATGGTGGGCAAACGAAGGGACGACGGAAGGAAGGAAGAAGGAAGGGAGGAAGGAAGGAAAATACAGGGGAGAGAAAGATGCAGGAAATGGAGGAAGGAGAAGGCAACCAAGGGAAGAGGAAGCCAAGGATAAATGGAAGGATGGAAGGACGGAAGGAGTGGGCAAGAAGAGGGGAAAAAGACAAAGGCGCGCGCGGAGAGGTAGGGCGGCAGGAATGAGAACAAGTCAACCCGGCAGGACGGGGGAAGAAGAGTAGCTTGGAGGGAAAAGGGAGAGAGAATTAGATGGGGAGAGGAAGAACAAGGTGGAAGAAACGGGAACAGAGGAATGGAGAAGGCAATGGAGAAAAGGCTACAGAAGCTGGTGGGAACTTTTGTTGAGCAGTGATGCGTGAGATTGTTCCTTCATTCACGTGTAAATGGGCGAACTAATACAGAGGTGGACAGATACGGTATTACTGAGAACCGTTGGCAGAATGTCTCTATTGTGGAAGCTATTTTGCGGTCCATAATGTGGAATAAACATGATTTTTTAAGGTTATTATGGAGCCTAGAAATATTGGCGAACCCATGATAACTAAAAAAGGGAATCTGTACTTTAATATTTAGAATAATACCCTTGCTGCAGAAGAGATGGTCGCATCCCCATCACCGAGTGGAAGCATTTGTTTTGGCATAACTTTACTTTTTACTTGTCCTCTCCCCAGGTGTTCAAAGGTATGGAAAAATGGTACACTGGCATTTGCTGAGTGCTTAGTTCACTACTCATGCATTTGTTCAGGAAGTAGCAGGTGATTTCATAGTCTAATATTTAGAAGGAAACATCACTATGGACAGCTTGAATTATATATACACACACTAAAATGCATCCTTTCTTTAGAAGATATTTTGTTATAATAATAATACCGTGTTTTCCTGAAAATAAGACAGAGTCTTATGTTCTTTTGATTCCTGAAATAAGCACTTGGCTTTATTTTCGGGGAGGTCTTATTATTTTTGAGGTGCAGGAGGCGGTGAGCGTGGTCACCTCATGGCTGCTGCTGTGTTGCAATATTTTCAGAGAGGACTTATTTTAGCATATGTGCTCAAAAGCCTAATTTGGTTTATTATCCAGGGAGGTCTTATTTTCAGGGAAACAGGATAATAATAATAATAACAACAACAACAGCAATACTCGAGCTGTTGAGCTACCAACCAGCCGCAAAGGTTGTGAATCTCACCAAAGATTAACCAAATACTACTACTACTACTACTACTACTACTAATAATAATAATAATAATAATAATAATAAGTCCTTCCCTAACCCTAAGCATTTAGGCTCAGCACAACCATAATATAAGCACAATATCCATTGCATTAATCCATTAATGCAATACTGGTTTATGGATTACAACCATCTAAATTTTATTTCCAAATTAACAAAATACACACTCACCCTGAAATATATTCAAGGTCCATGAGGCAGACTAATCACTAAGTCATTCACTGCTCATGGCGCATCACATTAAGCTATACATTATGAGTGATAAGCCACAATCGCTAGAGTTGCACAATCCAACAAGCCACAAACAAAGTGTATTTAGGCTGCTTGTTAGTTGCAAAGTCATGTCTGACCCATCACGATCCCATGGACAACATTTCTGCAGGCCTTCCTATCCTCTACCATCCTCTGGAGTCCATTTAAGTTCATGCCTATTGCTTCGGTGACTCCATCTAGCCACCTCATTATCTGTCATCCCCTTCTTCTTTTGCCCTCAGTCTTTCCCAGCATTAGGTTCTTCTCCAGTGAGTCCTTCCCTAACCCTAAGCATTTAGGCTCAGCACAACCATAATATAAGCACAATATCCATGTCCTATGGCTTTTAATGCAATACTGATTTATGGATTACAACCATCTAAATTTTATTTCCAAATTAACAAAATCAGATCATGAGACTTAATATAGATTGAGCAAATTCCATGAATCCATCTTCTTTTGAAGGGGAGACCATTTTAAGGTTCAGGGATTTAAAAAATCATGGGTTAGAGCTTCAGTCTAGAAGGTTGTTGAGAAAGTGGTAGCCTCTCAACTCCGACGGTCCTTGGATGAAGCCGATTATCTGGACGCCTTTCAGTCTGGATTCAGGCCTGGCTACAGCACGGAAACTGCTTTGGTCGCACTGACCGATGATCTCTGGAGAGCCAGGGATGGAGGTCATTCCTCCATCCTGGTGCTCCTTGACTTCTCAGCGGCCTTCGATACCATCGACCATGGTATCCTTTTGCGACGGTTACGAGAGGTGGGAGTGGGCGGCACTGTTTTCCGGTGGTTCTCCTCCTACCTCTCGGACAGGTCGCAGTCGGTGTTAGTTGGGGGAGAGAGGTCGACCCCTAGGCCCCTGAAATATGGGGTTCCTCAGGGTTCGGTCCTATCCCCCCTTCTGTTTAATATCTACATGAAGCCACTGGGTGAGATCATTCGACAGCACGGGATCAAATACCATCAATATGCGGACGATACTCAGCTGTATCTGTCCGCCCCGTGCCAACTCAGTGAGGCGGTTGACATGATGTGGGTCTGGATGGGGGTTAACAAGCTTGTACTCAATCCAGACAAGACCGAGTGGCTGTTGTGTTTTCCTCCCAAGAATTTGGCTATTATTCTATCACTCAGGCTGGGGGGTGTGTGTGAAAATTTACGCCCCTCAGACAGGGCGCGCAACTTGGGAGTCCTCCTGGATCCACAGCTGACTTTAGAACATCACCTGTCGGCTGTGACCAGGGGGACATTTGCCCAGGTTCGCCTGGTGCACCAGTTGCGCCCCTACCTGAACCGGGAGGCACTCGCAACAGTCACTCACGCCCTCGTGACCTCAAGACTGGACTACTGCAATGCGCTCTACATGGGGCAGCCTTTGAAGAGTATTTGGAGACTTCAACTCGTCCAGAATGCAGCCGTGCGAGCGATTGTGGGTGCACCTCGGTACACCCACGTTACACCTATCCTCCGCGAGCTGCACTGGCTACCGATCGGTCTCCGGATACGCTTCAAAGTGCTAGTCGTAACTTATAAAGCCCTTCATGGTATTGGACCTGGGTACTTGAGAGACCACCTGCTGCCAATTACCTCCCAAAGACCCGTCAGATCACACAGGGTCGGCCTCCTCCGGGTTCCGCCCACCAGCCAATGCCATCTGGCTACTACCCGGGGGAGGGCCTTCTCTGTAGCAGCTCCGGCCCTTTGGAATGAACTCCCCGCGGAGATCCGGACCCTCACCTCTCTCCAGGTCTTTCGGAAAGCCGTCAAAACCTGGCTGTGCCAGCAGGCCTGGGGTTGATGAGTTCCCCTCCCCTCTCAACTGGTATGGCTGTGTGATTTTCGTGTATTTTAATTATGTGTACTGTTGTTTATGTTCCCTTTCCCCTTTGAGTTGTTCGCCGCCCTGAGTCCCTCCTGGAGAAGGGCGGCATACAAATAAACCAAAACTAAACTAAACTAAACAATTTAAAAGATTTTAACCTGAAATAAAACAAAGTTTACCAGAGTTACCTTTTAGCAGAGGCTTTAAATAGTTTGGCCCAGTAAAAAAAAAAGGCCAAAGTATAACTGATTATTGTTTGAATTTAGGCCTCGGGTAAAAGTGCTTGAAGAATTAAGGCTCCAAGCCTTGTTAACTTGATACAGTGTTTGACAACCATCCAGCAAAAGGATGTTCTGGATCACTTATAATGTAACTACAAGAAGTGATTTCATCCATGCTTATTAGCTTTTACACTAAATTATACAATTAATGTAGAAGCATCCACACCTCAAACCTCATGGTCTATAGTATTTAGATTACTCTTTTGTGCTAGCTCAGATTGTGTGTATTTAGAGCCCCCTTCAGGCAGGAATTAGCATTGTACAATATCAATTCTTTTGATTGGCAAGCAATATGAAGATTCTAGATTGGCCACACTGTCTATAAATACAGATAGTCCTCACTTTACAACATTTAGTGACTATTCAAAGTTAAAATGGCACAGTCACAGATGCTTGGCAACTGACTCATGATGGTTGCTGTGTCCTGGGGTCATGTGATCAACATTGTGAAAAACAAAGTCAATGGGGAAGCATGATTCATTTAACAACCTTGCTACTAACTTAACAAATGCAGTGATTCATTTAACAGCTGTGACAAGAAAGGTTGCAAAATGGGGCAAAACTCACTTAACAAATGTTTTACTTAGCAATAGAAATTTTGGGCTCAGTTACAATCATAAATTGACAGCTACCTGTACTCATTTAGAGGTGAGTTCACACCAGATCAGGGGTGGGTTCCTGCCGGTTCTAGTCTCTTCTGTAGAAGAGCTTCCACAAATCTACAGCGCCGTTTAGAACTGGTTCCAGTTCCCTTCCCCTGCCCATCTGCACATCATCAAGATGAAGAGCGAGAGGAAGAATTCTGGGAGTTGAAGTCCACAAGTCTTAAAGCTGTCAAGTTTGAACACCCCTGGGGTTATTTTTTTTCTAAAGAGTTAGGGGTGCAAGGGTCTTGTGACTTGACAGCTTTAAGACTTGCACACTTCAATGCTAGAGTTCCTGAGCCAACATGACTGGAGGAGGAATTCTGGGAGTTGAAGTGCACAAGTCTTAAAGCTGTCAAGTTTGAACGCCCCTGGGGTATTTTTCCCTAAAGGATTAGGGATACAAGAGTCTTGTAACTTGACAGCTTTAAGACTTGCGTGCTTCAAATGCCAGAGCCAACATTTTGGTTGCTAAGCAAGAGCGTTGTTAAGTGAGTTTCACCACATTTTACAAGTTGACCACACCCACCCAGTCACATGACTGTTAAGCCCCTCCCACCCCAGCCACATGGCCAGCAAGCCACTCCCACAAAGCAGGCCACACCTACAGAAGAGGTTCTAAAAACATTTGAGACCCACCACTGCACCAGATGTACAGGGTGGTTGTGTGAATGGGTATTTGAATAGTTAAGCTTGTTAGCAAAGGGATTAGGTGATGTGGTTTAGGAGTTTTTCCTTCTCCCAATGTTGTAGCATTTTTTGTAGGCCTATTTGCTAATATCACACAGGGAACATGCCTTCTGGATTCAAATTCATGTACTGTTCACTTCTTCCCAGGTCATCAATGTGAAATGTGCTTTTTAGGCTGCAGTGGTCAATGGAATGGCAAGGGATGCGGTGCTTCTACATTTAGTTTTTCATTTGTAACTTGAAAATCTTGTTACGATGTTAGCACCTGGCTAGAAAAGGAGGATTTCTTTAAATATCTTACTCACCAAGGTCACCATGGATCCTTTTCTGAAAAAAGTCTTGTGGATAGTATTTCCCTATTCATCACTCCATGGCCTATGCTTTAAGATAACATTAATTGACACCCATTTAGAGTAAAAGTGAACTATTGGAAATTCTTTCCCTTAATTCTCCAGAAAATTAGCATGTCTGAGGTTGCTTCTTGTTGGAGATGGAGATTTTCTTATATATTGGCTGGTTTCATGTGTCAAGATAAGCCACAAATAAATCACACAATGGTTTAGAACAATGTATGAGTGTTGTTTCTTTCCTTCAGTATGTATAAACAAAACAAACCGAAACACAGACAATCAGAATGCAGTAAAATCAAAGTGTGAGATTGGATATATTAGTATGCTAATAACCATTATTTATTTATTTATTTATTTATTTATTTATTTATTTGCTAATAAATGGAACAATCGAGTTTTCCATATTTCTGATTTCTAATGAATATGCCCCAATCACACAAGTTTGAGTCCAAGGCCTCTTCTTCTTGTCGCCTCAGCTATATCAACATGCTTCACTAACCGTGACCCGTCAAAACCGCGCTTGACTAAACTGCACCCGATTAAACCGTGTCGCTGACGTCATCAACAGGGCGACAACAGCCAACGCGGAGAAAGAAAGGCGCTTTAAATAACGCTTTGAAAGCAAGCCGATTCAACTTAAGGTAAGGGTTAGGTTTAGGGTTAGGTTTAGGGTTAGGTTAAGGGTTAGGGTTAGGTTTAAGGTTAGGTTAAGGGTTAGGGTTAGGTTAAGGGTTAGGATTAGGTTTAGGGTTAGGTTAAGAGTTAGGTTTAGGATTAGGTTTAGGATTAGGTTTAGGGGGGTTAGGTTTAGGGGTTAATTTTAGGTTTAGGGTTTACAGCGTGCTTCTGTCTCCGCGCTGTTGTCGCCCTGTTGATGACGTCAGCGACGCGGTTTAGTCAGGCACGGTTTAGTCAAGCGCGGTTTTGTGGGTGAACCTTCACTAACTATCCTTATATGTTTGTCTCCTTTCAGTCCACAGCTTTGATCAGATTTACATCATATTTAGGCATTCTAGTTTTAGAGTAGTGTTATCCCTCTTCCTCCAAAATTTTTGTGAGTGCAATTTAGCACATTTCACTTATGTGGCTGATGATAATGGATTAGAGCTGAGATTTACCAAACTCTTATTGGACATTCAAGCTGCTGCAAATCCCTTTACGTATTATCCAATGTGGTTGTTTTACTTGGCTTCCGAAGATATATCTGTCTGCATAATGCCTGAGAAGCCTTTACTAAAGCCCTTGTGAGAATTTTTGCAGGCTCCTTAATGTTATTTTGAAAGATCTCTAGATCTGTGATTAAAAAAACAGGATTATTCTTTTAAAAAAGAGCACTAATTCTGTGTGTCACCAGTTTAAATCAGAAAAGAGAGCTGGTTTCTGCCAATTGCACTGGGTACATTGCATGTTTTATACTACTTCAACAAAGTGTTTGGCACAACAATTGCTGTTTTTTTTAAATTTGATGAGGTGACCATTGCCACTTTGCTAACACCATGGGCTACTTACAGTTGCTGCTGGCAGTGACCATATTGTTACATCCTTGAAATCCAATGGACAGAGCTTGTTTTCAATCACTCCTTCCCACTTCACCTTCCACCCTCTTTCATGCCTGTGTCTTGTCAACCAGGCAATTTTGGAACACGTGTTTAGTATTCTTTCAGAAAAGCACTAGACCTCTCTTCAGAAGCAGTCCAAATGATAGGTAGATACATATTACTTTTGAAAGGATGATCCATTAGTTGGGCAACTTGACATGTGACTAAACTAGCCATGCTAAGCATCTTTCTGTGTTCTCCATTCACTACAGATTAAGGAGAGCAATAGGTTGTTGCTTTTCCTTGTTGGCCAACGATGCTTGAAGGAAGGGAAACTCTGCCAGAGTAATCCACCGTCTCTTGGAAAGAAAATGCATCATTCACTGCCTTCAATGCCCAGGCAGAATGGCAATAAATCATGGCAATAGGGCAATTTATGCTGGCATACTTATCTATCAGTTCTGACTGAGGAACACTACTTTAACACAGCTTTCTGTATGTGCCCTAAAAAAATGTAACAGAACTCCAGCACCCCCCTATGGTCTCTTCTGTGTTTAACTTGGTTTGGGTTTTGCTGCATCATTGACATTTATGATGAAATAAATCTATTTTTACGCTCTTTATTTGATTGATACTAATCACTGAATTTTGAGTTATGTGCTGAGAACCTTTGGAGAATACAAGGAGTCAACTACTTCTAAGAGGTCATTGCAGAAGGCCTCCAACAACAGTCATATTGTCTGGAAACTCTTTGAAATACCATTCTAGCATATTTGAAAGGCACCAATTTTGGGGAAGACACCTATATAGAAAAAATATTTGGGATTCACTCAGGAACACAGTGAAATCCCTATAGTTCTCCCTGGTAAATTAGAGTTCTCAGATTTGGTCCGTGATAGAAGACATCCCAGTTGCCAGAATAAATGAAAATGGGGCATTTGTTACATTGAAGTAAACCATACAGCTGAAATGATAATTATTCCATAAAACTGAAAAAAGAAAAAAAAGAATTCAAATAAAGGAAGAGCTCTTCGTTGGACAAAACTGGAGGGCTTATTTTTTTTTCAGAGATCTGTATTTCAGCACAAAGCTAAGGGATGTGCTCCTAAGGTTGGATATGGATATGTAGAAAATTCCTTTGTTTATATATAGATATTGGGAAGGGGGGACTTTTAATAGCAGCATATATTTATATGCCAAACAATAATTGTTATGTGTGATTGGGAGTCACCTAGAGTTAAATATAAAATGGGTGGCTATATACATGCTTTAAATAAATAAATAAAATAAATGCAAGCGCCATATTTATTTGATGAGTCAGTTATCAGGATTTATTTAATTATGTAGTTATCCTGCTTTTATTACTTTATAAAAATTCAATGTGGTGAGAATACATAATCCTCCTATTTTTCCCACAAGAACCCTGTGGATTGGCCTGAGAGAGAGTGACAGGCCCCAGTTAGTTCTAAGGTCAGATGAACCTCCAGGTATCTAGACCAGCACCTTCAACACTACACCAAACTGGCTGTTGAAGTTAAATTTTTAAATTTGAGACATGTAATACAATCAACTAGAATACCATAATACCTTAAGGTAAATGTGCGTTTACCTCCATTCCCAAAAATGGAACTACAGGAATAATGCTTAAAAGCAATGTTTCTTAATAATTAAGTGGACTTCAACTCCCAGAATTCTCCAGACAGCATATTTAAATTTACACATCTTAAAGTTGCCGAGATTATGAAACACTGCTTAAAAGGATGAGGGGGTGGGGACTATGCTCCATTAGTAAATAAGTCAAAGCACAAATATGACAAAATAATAAAAGAGTGGGAGTTTCCTGTACATGTATTTCACAAATCCACATTATGGCACAAGTGCCATAATAACAGCTGTTAAGAACATAGTCTAAATTCACAAAATAGTGCTTTTGGGGAAAGAAATTGAAAGATTAAAGCCAGATACTTTGCCTGCCCCCTTTACATAGATGATTAGCAAATTTGGCAATTGCGAAAGCAATATGCCAGTTGGGTCTTGGCAATCTAGAATCATGTGGAATCCTGTGGCTATCTTTTTCTGATGGATACATGAAATCTGTTCAAATTAAATCATGAACCAAAACGTCTTCTGATGAGGACACTCAGATGTATGAAAAACAGCTTTTAAAATTTTATTTTCCATAGAAATCATGTTAAAGGATTCACAGTTTACTCATTTAATCGGCCACATTATTGTTCGCCAACACTCAGCAAACTGCTTCTCCTTCCTTACAGCTCTGTTGGAGTGTTCTCTCTATTGTACTCATAGCCACGCAAACAATATTTCATGACAAATAAGTGGAAAGGCAGGGCAGATATGAATTTAACATCTGTGCTTATGGGTTTTTGTCCAACTACATCATCATTCTCATTTCATTCTCATCTTGTGCTCTAGACAGCTGTGCAATATAGCTCTTAGAAGTATTTATAAACATGTTTTGTTCCCACTCTTTCATGCTTACATCACTGCAGAGGTGCACCTATGTTCTGTGGTTGATTGGACTTTCTTACTTGTTTTCCACCTCTGGCTAAATTTCCTACTTGTCTTGAAATACCTGTGCTCCAATTTGCATTGCTAATCTGCCTTCCCTAATAAAATTCTCAGGACCAGTTTTGAAGAGTGCGTGGGCGTGTCTGTCTTCAGGTTAAGAGGGGAACAGAGCTTAGAAATGGGGAACCCGCTTTGTATAAAAATAAAATCAAACTTAATCCAGGCCAAATTTTTAAATGGATCAGGCAGCTGTGGAGGGAGAAGCCTTTCACTGCTGAGGCTTCTGGAGAGCAGATGTGAGTCAAGCAATAACACTGGGCCAAATGGTCAAATAACCTGATGTGATCTAAGTCAGCTTCTTCTATGTTCTGCTCTTAGAACAGTCTCTAGAATAGATCATGAATTTTGCTAAGTCAGTGACCATAACAAATACTATTCTTTGGAACAAGCAGGGGCAAAATGTAATGTTGCCAATGAATACATCAAGCTAGCCATTCCTGTTTTTTTGTACTGCATGCCAATCACAAAAGACAACTTGTAATATCTCTATTCTTTCTGTACTTGAATAAAAGTCTGAGCTTGTATAATCCAGAGCAGTTTCTCCAAACTGAATCTTTGTCTTGAGCTATTTAAGATTTTTTTATACCAGCTTGCAATTCCTATTATATTAATTAGTCTGCCACGATCAGTCATGTTTACCTCCAAATAAAACTATTTTTTATTTATCCTTAATATAATCCTTGCATAATCACATGTTGATAGAAAAGACGGTAATAAAAAATTCATTCATAAGATGAATGGAAGAGGGGGGAAATGGGAGGAGGAACTCTGTGCAAATTAGCATTTCACTTTCACATTAACCTAGTGATATCAGTCCTAATATGTACATTTGCAATTTTAGATTTTAATTTCTCAACCAAAACATGTTGCAATATCCTCTTCTGCACACACCTGCCACTCATACACAGTCTCCACATACTGCAGCTTCATATCCAGTATGCATTAATTGTCTGCTTCAAAGTCACATGTGCTCCCTGCCTTGGCTATGTTGCAAGGGTGTGCATAGTGTCTTTTGTAAAGATGAAATAGGTATTTCAAGAATATTTATCCGGCTGTTGAAAACTCAGGTTGGCCGAGTCAAATTGCTATTCCTGAAGAAAAAGAAAGACATGGTAATTGAAGAAAGAGTCATATACTGAAACAGGTGAATGTAGAAAAACTAGCTGGATTAAAAATATTCCTGAGAAAGTGAAGAGATGAAACATTAAGATTATGTTTGGGAATTCTGGCTCAGGAATTCTGGGACTTGAAGTCTACAAGTCATAAAGGGGCTCTCGTTCCCCACCTCTGGTATAAAGCAAAAAAGATTTTCAGCTACTCCACTGCTCCACTCAGCATATGAAATAAATCTGAGTAGTTTTTAGCCCACACTTGAATTCATCCAATGAAATAGCTCACAAGTTCCAATGGCACACTGCACTACTGCTGAATAGCATTTACCACTGCAGAGTTTTTACAAATGTTAAGTCAAATTCTGCTTGCCTACAATGTCTCTGCAGTGGGCATTGTTTCTGAAATAGCAGAGGACAAATCTGCTTCATTTCTTCATGATAGTCTATCAAGTATTGCTATCATATTTCTTTTTAATATTTTGTAGATTCAACATTGTTCTTCCAACAATTCTTTACATAGAAGTTTTACTACCTGAATCACCATCCTCTGAGTATGATCTAATTCCTTGATGACCTTCTCAAAATGTGGTACCCGTTTAAACTCAATGCTAGATAAAGTTCAGCCAGTGCGAAATAGCATGAAACGGTTCATTTCTCAAGTTGAATATTATGTTTTGATTAATGCACCCTAGAATTAAATTTTTAAAAGCTGTATCTGGCTCATCTTAATCTTATGACCTACTGATACACCTAAATCCTTTACATACAGCCAAGCCAATGTTTCATTCTATCCTTGCCCTTTTACTTCTGTTTATCTACAATTGTACTTTACATTTGTTTCAACTGCTTGGATATATGTATCTCACTTGTAGGTTCCCCAACGATCAGAGCTAAATCAAGGGTATGAGGTTCTTTTGTTCCGTTCTTTATTTTCCGAGAGGCAGAAAGACCGGGAAGTCAGGATTTTACTGAGCTGTTCCAGACTTTGTAGACTTACAGATGTTGAGGAAGTTCAAAATTCCCTATTAATACAATAACTGTCTCTGTGAAAGTTTTGCAACTGTTTCAGAAAAAAAAAACATAATGTGTGTTTTCTGTTGGCTTGGCAGCCTGTTCTATATTGCTACCTTGATAGAATTTTTCTCTTCCTTTTCTTCCTATCATCATCTATAGGCTTTCATCATAGCTTCCAATCTCAGATTTATGATTTTATCTGGAGGCTTCAGAAGCCTTACATATAAAAGCTCCTCTCCTTCCTCCCCCCCCCACTCATCTGTTCCTTTTGAGCAAGATATAGACTGCAATAAAGTCATCCATCAATGCCAATCATGTTGAACCACCTTCAAGACTAGCCTTCATAACCACAGGGATCACTCTGAAAATAGCGCCAGCCTCTGCTGCTTTCTCATATATGTCAGATTTCAACCCTAGTCATGGTCCTGTGGAGAAAGAGCCAAGTTTAAGAACTGAGAATTCTTAACGCTTCCCTCCTTCTTCATAATATAATATTTGTGTTGTACTTACCCCAACATGCATGCTGCATGGGAATTCTGAAGATGATAGGGCAACACATTTGAAAGATGTGTGATTGGAAAAGATTGGCCTACTCTAATTAAATCTGCTTAACACTCCTGCACTTTCAAGACCATTAAAGATTGAAAATCTGGGTCTTTACTATTGTGGCTAAGGTTATCTTCATTTTGCTTTATATTTACTCCTTATCTGTCTCTAGTGCCTCCAGTGTTGAAGATCCTGAGCTGATCTGGTACTGGTGGTAGCAGCAAATACTAATTTAAGTTATGTGCAATATTTCATGGTAACACTGCAATGAGGACATTGTGAGTAATTTAAATGGTTATTTCTTCCATCAGAGTATTTAAGCATATGGAACTAGAAATCCAGCAACAGCTTAAATATGTTAGGTAACCACACCAACGCTATCCTGCCTGAAGAAAAGGTATGCTGGAAACTTTGATCGTAAAAAGCAACACCCAATTATTACTTTTGATATCCTACCCCTATGGTGCATATCCGCCTACAATTTTTATGACCCCCACCAATTTTATAGTGCTAATTAAAGAAAAGGATGCTGCTGTTATTTTCATGTATGCATGTGTATATCCACATCCAGACAAATAATAAAGTTTTTTTCAACTTTCAATTTAGCAGATGAAAGTTACATTTTCTGCTGCCGTTTCATACTATGGTAACAGCCTGGCATTCATGTCACTTTTAATTGCTTCATATTTGTTTTCTACCTGCAAGGAGCTCTGGGAAGTGTATATGGATTTCCCCAATGATCCTAGGAGGTATATTCTGGGGGGGAAAAGTGTTGCTAAAAAAAAGTAGCAAATTCTTTTGTCCTTTAGCTTTGTGGAGCTCTGGACAGAATCCATGATCCATAAATAGTGCAGAAACTGAAACTGGAGCAAGAAGCTACCTGTTAATGGATCAAAGCAAAATTGCTAATGAGCAGAAGTCTAGAAGAGATGGAGGTTATTATACACACATTGCCTGGGCTTGGGAGTGGGGAGAATAGGTAATTTTAAAACTATTCTCTTTTTCTGACTGTAGAATGAAGTAGTAGAGTGAATGAATGTAATGGCATTTTTTTTCTGCCAGTTCTCTAGAGCAGTGGTCCCCAACCTTTTTATCGCCGCGGACCAGTCAGCCTTTGATAATTTTACCGTGGCCCGCTGAGCGCGTGCAGGGGTGGGGGGGCATTGTTCGCGACGACACATTGATTGTTTATATATCACGTGCATACCAGCGCGGGGCTCTCTTCCCTGGAGCCTTTGCGCACGGCCCAGGAGCTTTTGCGCACGGCCCAGGAGCCTTTGCGCTGCAGCGATCATGTCCCCCGGCCGCTGCAGCGATCATGGCCCCCGGCCGCTGCGCGGCCCGGTGCCAGGTACTCCACGGCCCGGCACCGGTCCGCGGACCGGGGGTTGGGGACCACTGCTCTAGAGACACATAGAAGGGAAAGGAAACCTGTGTCTTCACCCCTATTCACATGCGTTTTTTGATGTTGCTAAATTACAACTCCCATCAGCTCCAGCCAGCAGAGATAGGGATGAAGATTTCTGGAAGTTCAACATCTGCAGTTTCCCACCCCCGCATTGGAGGCTAACATGAGCTCTGTTGGTGATTCTGAACTTCCTGTCAACTCCAGTACTGCCTTTCCTCTTGAGAACAAAGGTCTTTGGTCTGTTGCAGGATTATGCAGATTTTCCATGGGAATAAGGCTTTCTGTATAATCCAATGCTCTTTCCTTGAAAAGGTTTTCCAAGATTCAATTCAGATAGGATCTTGATCTTTATTGCACACTCTCTTTAGACAGCCTGAGTCTCAAACCTTCCTTTCTCTCTATATCCAGTTCCCAATCCCTAGATAATGTTGGAATTTTGAGATAGGATCCCAATGATAATTCTACCTGTTGTAAGGTGGGGGTGGCGCATCGTGCACCCCTGAAGCTGCCATTGCTTGCTCATAAGAAGGAAGCCCAGGTGCAGATTCCGGCTTGGGCTCATCATCAAAGCAGGTAAGGGGAATCCCTGGATTCAAATTTTCCTGTGTTCTTCTAAAAGGAAATGGAGATGGAGGTAAAACAAAACAACAACCCTAAAAAAATTCACAGGCTTTTTGTCTGTAAGCCTAACTTAATCAAAACAAAAAATTAGCAAACTTTTCACCAGCTGTTTAGAAAGCATACGGGCTGTTTGGAAATTAAGGGAATTTTAGTCCAGTAACTCACACTACAGGAAAAAAGTTGAGAAAACTATCAATTTAAAAAAAAAAAAATCATTTTGCTTAATATCCATGAAAGATTTCTGTAGGATGGAGATGCTGGAAACTGTAGTTCAATGATGTATTTTTAACAACTGTGTAAAAACATCAACTTCAAAAAGATATACACATTGGAAAATATGCACGCAGCTAAAAATTATCAGATTTATAGTTTAATTCCTCTAGAGGTCAGCCGTGTTTGCAGAAGGCTGATATAAATCCCCATAATACTGTTGTTCTTTTCATTGATGCCAATGTTAATTCTGAATCAAATGCTTTTGACCTCATGTTTACTTGGTGACAAAGTGCTAGAATTATGTTCCCCTTTCACTTTCTTTATTACATAGGGGGGCGCAAAACACCTCCATGTGGTTCCTGACACATACCTGGATCGATTTCTCTCTTTAGCCCGATATTTGATACAATACATGGCCACAATTATAAACATGACAATAGCCACCAAAGCTGCAATCAGGCCAGCCACCAGGCCTGCCACATCTATTCCAGGATTTCCTATGAAAACAGGTAGACAGGAAGGGTTACTGGGACTCTTGTTGCTTAAAACAACAGGAGATCCTAATTCTAACATCCATGCTATATTAGGGCTTGCCTCTTAGAACTGGGGAATCTTGGGGTAAAGGTCTGGATCACAAGGTTTTGGAATAAACCTGGAACAAAAGCTTTAGCTCCAGGTCAAATTTGTCAGGACAGTCTGGATATAAGGATGGCTCAAGGGTAAGTCCTCCATACTTTTTGAGATCCCAAAGCCCCCTTTAATCACGTTGCCAAATTGTAGGTGCACCAGTGTTGAAAATCAGCAATTTTGGTTTTCTTGGTCTGGAAATACATGGAAACTGGAATATGTGTCCTAAAATATCTTTAAACTGGTTTTAAAAAGGAAAGGAAGCACCCTGGAGAAATGGAGAATCTTGGCTCACCTTGTGAATGTCTCACACGCTTTCCTCATTACCTTTCAATGCAGTTTTCTCTTGTGAAAAAATGTGTAGTCCCCAATCATCAAAATTTTACCCACCCGAAGTTAATCCTAAACACTAATGATAATCACTGAGAATTCCCAAAAAGTTATTATCTGTCACATTAGTGCCCCACTTGCAATAATTACAATCTGAATTGGTTGATCTGGTATAAGTATATGGCATGCAATGAGGTGGAGAACAGATTACATACATCAACATACAGTTTTAGGATGGATTACTTGATTAAGCAGGAGAAAGTCGTATAAGCACATCTTTGTAGAAAGGAAAAGGTATGATAGGGCAAGGTGTTTGCCCATTACAGTAGAATACTATAATGTCCTTAGATCAGCATTGCTTTTTCATATCTTGAGGCTACAGATCTCATTCAGAGGCATTTGGAGAATGGAAGGTACAGGAACTGAACCGTGGCATTTTCATTCTACTGAGGCTACTTTCCGACTTGTAATTAATAGTTTCACCCAGCCATCCCTGTAGCAATATAAAGCCACTCTTTTTTGTTGATATTTCTGAGCATAGCAATGTTTGGGTGATACTAGAAGACACTACAATAAAGCCATCTTATATAATTTTACAGCCTTTCCTCATTTGCATCTAATCCACTATAAACACCTGTGGCAACATTTTCATGCTGCCATGTTCCCATGAGGCTGTTTTCATCTTGTCCTTGAAGGCTACTTACTTAAATCTCAAGTGTTAAACCACACTATTCCTGCTTAAGCTGCCACCATCCAATAGCAGCTTTAACGGTATCTGAAAATGACCTTAGGAAATAGGAGGAAAAGCTACAGACACCTGGATGTAAAAAATTTCTCAGTCTAAAGAAGAAGAAGAAGAAGAAGAAGAAGAAGAAGAAGAAGAAGAAGAGGAGGAGGAGGAGGAGGAGGAGGAGGAGGAGGAGGAGGAGGAGGAGGAGGGAGGAGGAGGAGGAGGCATTAAAATAATTTCAGAAGGGTTCCTCGGCAGTTATCTGGAGAGTAATAGGGAGAACGAGAGAAATACTTTGTTGTGCAAGATTTTGTTAAGATAAAGTTAGCATTAATAGTTGCACTTCTTATCTGGACTGCCTCTAAGGACTAACAGAGCTTTAGGACAGGCAATTCCAAACTTGGCATCTTTAAGACTTGTGGACTTCAACTCCCAGAATTCCTCAGCCAGCCATGCTTAAAATATTAGAATTGCCAAGGTTGGAGAACTTTGCTTTAGAACATGACAAAAACCTTTAGGCCTTGTAATTCATTTCTTCAAAAGGAAGGCAGGTGGCTGCGGTGACTTGAAGCAAAGGCAGCAGAGGCAGGATGAGGATCAATAATGGGGTAGCAAAATTCTTATTACAGGGAGGGATTACCTCAGGAAACTGGAAAGTCTTTTGTCACCTAACTAATGCTGAAGGGACAGAATGCCCAGCCTTGTTACTATTAAATACACAATAGTGGTTGGAAGATTTTAGAAGTCCCTACGAGTTATTAGTTACCTATAAAGGTAACACTTGATTCAAGAAGGATAATGCAGCATTGGAAAGCACAAATACATGGAATATCCCATTGCTGTTTTGTAACCTTTTCGTAGCCTTACTTACCTGCTTCTTTTCTATAGTTCTTCCAAAAATTCATCTGGAGGGAATATCAAAATAGGAGAATAATGTTAACATGATAATAAAAGTCATTTGTTCGTTTGTTTGTTCTATCTCAAGTTGCCTGATTCTAAATGACTTGCTGGACAGTATCAAATGTTTCTGAGTATCCAACAAAACATAACAAAAAAATACAAAGGTTACTTTTATTGTCTTCTGTTGTAGAAGGTAATCAGTATCTTCTACAAATGACTTTGGGCTCTTTGCTTAAAGTTTCTCATCCTATGTGTGAGATAGAAAATAAACCAGCCTAAATTTTGCTCTCCTCACTGCTAATCCCAACTGCCTAGGCTCTGAGTTGAAGTAGGAACTGCTGTGGGTTTTTTTAAAAAAAAAAATCATTTTGAGAGATGGCCAGACTTATGAGTTCAGCATTCTGTCAAACCTGCCCTTCACCTGCCACCTCACCCAGCTGGGAAATGTTGGCACTGCAAGAGGAAACAGATAATGCAGGAAAGGAGGACCACTGTTGGCCTCACATCTCTCAGCCAAAGCCTGAGTTGGAGACCTGGATCGACCTGAACATTTGGCAGTACAAATAACAGTTCATAAGCTGATGGATGGGATTTGCAGAGGATCCTTCCCTCTCTTATGCTGGATACATTTCCTACTGCCACTGCTGATCAACTGCTGTTTCATTGATCCAGGCTGTCCAAGAACAAAAGTAAACCTGATTCCCATTGTTCAAAATGCAACAATACCCAGGGTCCAGAGGGAGAGGGCATGCTCATAGGAGACTAAAGCAGTTAATCAGTGCTGAGCAGATCCCACTACCTAGGAGTCACCCAATAGCACCATTAACAAATGATGAATGAAGCATGTTTTATTGTACCCATGATATAATTTTGTACAATGGCTTCCTGGTTGCTAAAGGGGAAAACACAGCTTTAGCTCCAAAACAGCAAACTAAATCTTATTTGCCTGTGGTGATGCTATTTTGGGCACCTGGACCTAACTATCTTCCACGAATGTAAGCAAAGGTAGATGTCCCAGGATAATATTGCAAGATACAATCTGGGATGGTCACAAGGACTAGAGTCTTTAGTCTTCTGAGCTTTTGGACTCATGCTGGAGCCAATCCTCAGGAAATTTCTCTCTGTTGGCAACTATTAAATATTGTAAAGGTAAAGGTTCCCTTTGTACATATGTGTTAGTCGTTCCTGGCTCTAGGGGGCAGTACCCATCTCCGAAGAGCCAGCGCTGTCCGAAGATGTTCCCATGGCTGTCATGACTAAACGGCCAAGGCGCACAGAAAGCTGTTACCTTCCAGGGGTGGGTCCTGGCAGGCACTACTGCCAGTTCACTCGTGTGTGCGCTTCGCGTGTGTGCGCTTGATGTGTGCTGTGCATGTATGTGCAGTGCAATTAAAATGAGAACTGAGAACTGAGAAACAAGATGGTGCCACCAATGGTGCTGCCTGGGGAACTGGTTCGGGGGCGTGGCAGGCCTGTACCGCTGCCGGTTCCAGTGGCCCAGGCCGCCAAATCAGTCTGAACTGATAGGAATCCACCACTGTTACCGTCCCACCAAAGTGGTTCCTATTTTTCTACTTGCATTTTTTATGTGCTTTCGAACTGCTAGGTTGGCAGAAGCTGGGACAATTAACAGGAGCTCACTCTGTTATGCGATGCTAGGGATTCAAACTGCTGATCCTTTTGATTGACAAGCTCAGCCGCTGAGCCACCGCGTCCCTTATTAAATATTGTACACTGACCCAAAATGACAATAAGTCAGAGACATATAGAAAATTAAAATGGTATTGGGGAGAATCAGCAGCATGGTTGGCCAGCTGTTCAAGAAGACTAAGTGCTGACCACATCTCTATTTTAGGACACAAGAAAATTGCTCTACTATAATCCCATGGGACTAGATTTCTCAGGAATCCTAACTTGAATCTGATACTTGCAATTCATACAAAGTACACTAGATGGCACTGTCCTATAAGAAAAGAAAACCTGCAACAGTCAATAAATACAGTAATCAGTCTATAATAAACTCACAAATGTTTGAAAATCAAATACTTTTCGGTTTGATTAAAAAACTGACCATTAAAAAAAAAGCAAACAACTTCTCTATTTCACTAAATAAATACAAATCCACAAAGAGGCATTCTTTCTCTATCCAGGTGCTGAAAACTATCTAGAATATAGAGTAAATTATATTGTTGAATGCAATAGATATATAAATTGTATAAATTACTATAAATAGGCAGACTGGAAGATTTTCTTGATAATGCAGTCTTATCCAATTCCATGTTTTGTAAATGTATGAGAGTTAAACTTTCATCATCCATGTGATTATACACAGGAATTAGGAAATAGGTTACCTGACGCACATGAAAGACAGCATAAGATATTGCATTGCTGTATCTTAATGAGTTGTTCGACCTATAAATACAAATCGAGTACCAGCATTCTTAGCTGTCCTGCCTGTACATGAACATGAACGCACTACAGAAATATATCTCATGTCTCCAATAATGCCTTTCAAAAGAATTTCCATGCTCTTTATAAATAATACTCAGCATATGGAATAGTTGTGTGTGTTCCTAGCATTGTTGAAAAAAGCAAACAGAGTCCTGTGTTAACTGGAATCCTTTGGTAGCTATTACTCATCAACATTCCCCCACAACAACAACCTTATGAGGTGGGGTGAGCTGATAGAGAATGATTGTCCAAAGTCACCGAGCTGGTTTTCATGCCTAAGGCAGGCCTAGATCTCATATAGGATTCTGGTTTGTAGGCCAGCAACCTAATCACTACATCAAAGTGGCTAGAGGCATCAACAGTATTATCTATTGATTTATTATTTAAATTTATATGCTTCCCATATTATTCTGCAAAGCAATTCTGGGCGGCTTGCAATAAAAATTGTTAGAAAGATTGAATGCATGCGTGAATGAATCCATAACACTCAATTGGACGAGAGAGTTTCTTTCCTTTTTTTTAAATTATTTTAAATCTATTCTAAAACCTGTTTTATGTCTCACACTTGTTTGCATACGTGTTCTGCTGTGCTGCATTTCAGAATCAAGACCCACAGAAAAATGAGGGTCAAGAAGCATGTTGCATGCGTCTTATTAGTTCTGTTTATGTAGCTGTGCTTTAAAATTATTAGATTTATTGTTCCTTGAACTACAGCTAATTTCCTTGGATGTATAAATCATTATCTCCGATAGACAAGGCTCATTAGTATACAAAAATGGCATTAATATGACAATTCAGTTGAGATCTGACAAGTCAATTAAAATTTAAATGGAAAAATATAATGATCATAATAGTCATAGGGAATACATAATCATCCTAACATTCTTAAATTACCATATATATATACTGGGGCAGGAATCATAACCTCTATTGCCACAAAAGTCTAATGTGGCTACTGAGTCCCATACTTAAATCAATATTCATCTGCAAAAAATCATGGGAAATGTCATGTTGCTAACCTATTACCTATTATAATTTAAATGTCTTAAATATTTTTATTTATTGACCAACAATATGATTGCTAGCTACTTGCACTTTGCTTTTGAGAACAGGTTAGTACAAAATAAATTTTACTAAGTTAAAAGCATAAAATTGAACACTACAAAGCAATCAATAGGATAATTATTACTATTTTAATCATATTCACAAAGATAATGTCACAAAATGAATCTGTCTGTCTGTCTGTCTGTCTATCTCTATCTTAGATTTGTGTGTCACTCATCTCTTCTAGAGGTGACTCTGAGTAGTTTACAAACATTAACCTTACAAACATTAACATCACAATAAAATTAAAGTAAACCAGCACATTAGCTTCAAATATTTTTTATTGGACGCATTAGCTCTTTAGGGGCCAATCAGAGTGCATTCAAATCCATGTTTGCATGCACTGGAATTTCCCTGGAGACTAAAATGGCCTGGAAAGCTGGCCTTGAAAGAGTCAGAGTTAGTTAATTTGAGACAAATTATATACTGTCAGTCTCTGTCCCTAGGGAAAAAAAACACTTTGTCCAGTTCCCACCAGATTATGTTGATATAAAGCACTTGCTGGCTGGGGAAGACTGAATGAGAATATCCTTTATTAGTGAAATGGTGAGTCTCCACAAATACCAGTTTTCAAAAAGGTAAAAAGATTTGAAGAGAAGATAGAGAGGCTGGTGTGGAGTAACATACATAGGCATGAATGGAAAACTCCCAATATAGCAGCTTATTTAGTCAGAAAGAGGTCAGTGAATTGTACATTTTCTATTAGGAAGAATAATCTAATAACTAAGTCCACATTTTATGTTAAACTGTTTAGTAAAGAGATACTCGGATGGATGAAACCACCTGCTGTGTTTTGTGAAACTTTATTTACTTATCCATTATATTCTAAGCAAAGCACTAACCTATTAAAACAAGATAAATAAAATCGAGATATGCAGACAGCATTCTAGAAACTTCAAAAACTCCACTCAAACTGTTCTCCTTGTTTGCTGACACACATATGACCTGATTCATGCAAAACAATCTGGACTTAACAAACAAACTTGTTTCTCTGCTAACTATTTGCTATATTGGGAATTTTCTATTCATGCCGGCTTCATTTCCCCTCTTTTCAAGCCAGAGATTTCTCTGGCACAGTTTAGGAATGATCAGTCAAGATCTCAATCAAGACCTTGTTGGTGGTTTACACAATAAATCTCTTCTGAATTTTCCACGAAAATCTGACAAGGGGATCTGACTTAGTCAACTAATTCAGTGGTCCTCAACCCCCGGTCTGTGTCCCTTTTCTGGGCCACAGCCCATTTGGAACAAGGCCGTGAAAGTGATGGAGAGTGCATGGGTGTTTGGCATGAACACAAACGTAAAACCAGAGGTGGGTTCCTACCAGTTTGGCTGAACTCATAGTAACTTGGCGGCCTGGGTTGCTGGAACCGGCAGCAAACCAGGCCTGCCACACCCCTGAACAGGTTCTCCTATGGCGGGACTCTCTTGATTTTTGGTTCTGCGTATGCACAGAACAATTTTCATTGCAGAAATGTAATCCCCCCATTTTTTTGTTTCGCCCATGCACATAACTTTTTAGGTGCAAATGCGCACGTGCATGGAACACATTTTTTGCGCTCTGAATGGCAGTAATGCACAGCAACCCACCCCTGCATGAAACCATCCTACCACTGCCATCTCTGCTGATCCACTGACCTGGAAAGGTTGGGGAAGGCTGAACTAAATTACTTTGCAGCTTTGGAACTTTAACGGGACAACCAGAAATAGTGATAAACTGCGGTTAACCATCTCTGTATGCACCTGCTGGTTTATTCTCTATTATCATACAATCAGAAAGAAGAATTGAAGGCCTCTTTGTTAAAGGAACAGAAATTTGCAATGTAATCTGAACCTGACAGAGCACAGTAATCCTTAAAATGGCCAACTCTATAAAGCTACAAATTCTGAAGCTGACTTGTTTCAATAAAGCATAATAATGATTAACTTGTATTTAAGAATCAAATGACAAAGTACTAAGTGGTATTAATCTGAAATGCAAGTAGAAATTACCAAAATTTTCTTTGCATTCAAGCTCAAGGAAAGAGTGTTGAAGCTCATTTTTTATAATCCTAAACCGTGATCTATGACCGTTGACATGATTGTTACATCTGATGCAATGGTATATGCAATACGAATGAAGGCAAATACAGGATAATGTTGCAGGATCCAATCGTGGTCAGTCACTGGGACCAGCAGTTTTTTTTCCTTCTGAGCTTTTGAACTTATACTGGAGTCCATCTTCAGGGAACTTCTCTCTAGCAAAGTGTGTACTTCAAGCTGTTCTGTATGTAATATTTATATGGTCCCTGTTGTATGTTTAGGTGTTGAGTGGGGTGTTGATGCTGGCTATTAAAGTCCTTGGTTGTTGTTTGCTTCGGTTCCACCACAAAACTGCGTTCGACTAAAGGGCGCTCGACGAAACCACGTAGCTGACGTCATCACAGGGCGACAACAGCGCGGAGACAGAAGCACGCTGTAAACGCTAAACCTAAAATTAACCCCTAAACCTAAACCTAACCCCCCTAAACCAAATCCTAAACCTAACCCTAAACCTAACCCTTAACCTAACCCTAAACCTAATCCTAACCCTTAACCTAACCCTAAACCTAACCCTTATCCTAACCCTTAACCTAACCCTAAACCTAACCCTAAACCTAACCCTAACCCTAACCCTAAACCTAACCCTTACCTTAACTTGAATCGGCTTCCTTTCAAAGCGTTATTTAAAGCGCCCTTCTTTCTCCGCGCTCGCTGTTGTCTTCCTGTTGATGACGTCAGCGATGCGGTTTAATCGGGCGCACTTTAGTCGAGCGCGGTTTTGTCGTGCCACGGTTTGCTTCTGCTGCCAAGCTCTTGCCCCCTAAGTATTTGATAAGCAAGTGGTAAATCAGCACTCCTGTTCAACAGAATATTCAACAGGATATTGAAGAGAATTTGGATAGTGACCATTGGCATATATATGCCTATAAATATTACTTTTTGCTCAGCAAATATATGGAATAGAGAAAAAGCTTTAAATTTGATATTTGAAATCTGATATTTGAAACAATGATGATGTTACCTATCTTGATAATAAAGCATCTGTCAGAAAACTACCAAACTCAAGAATACTAAAATCCCCACCAAACTTTAAATGTTTAGACATTTAAAATTTAAGAAGCTGAAAGAGTTACTGTACAGTTCATACATCTGACCATGATTATGTTCATTATGATTTACTATTGAAACCATGACTTAGAATGATTTGTCTACAGTAACTTTCCATCTTCTCTCATGATTCAGCTTTATAAGCTCATAATTTAACACTGTTGTGCAACACACTTAGGGTCACAGATCAGCTATAACCACTTTATCTTTGTCCATTTAGACATTATGTAAAATCATAGTTAGGACAATAGATGCTTTGTAAGCCCAGTTCAGTACAGGATTTCCAATTATGATTAACAAATAACCATTAACCAAATTTGTATTCAAACCTCACATCCATATTTCATTTATTATTTCGGTTAAATTATGTCTGAGGAAAATATCTACATTTTAGAATAGATATATTTTGTAAAATAAGAAAATGATGCTTTTTGGACCAAAGATATTCACTATACCTAAATTCAGTGTTTCCAATCTGGTACCTGTCAAATGTGCTCTACTGAACGGAGGTTCTGAAAATTGTACTTTAGTAGACCCAGAGAGGAGTAGGCTAGAGATGACTAGTTTTACCTACCCTAAATCAAGAGGATAGTTACTAGTGTGACACAGAGTCAAAAGTGCAACATCAGATAGCTTGAAAATCGCAATATAGTACTTTAAAGAAAAAATTCCCAAACTTGGCCATTTGTAAATTGTAGACTTCAAATTCCAGAATTCCCCAGCTAGCATGGCCATTACTGAGAATTCTGGACATTGAAGTATGCATATATAAAGAGTATCCTTTGGGGAAAACTCCACTTTATAGATTACTATGCTTATAGGCTAAGATCGCCATTTCTTCAAGTTTATAAAGGATTGCCCTCCATTTGAAAACCTGCATTCTCTAATGGAGTCTCCAATTTAAAAGTAAAAAAAAGGAGAAAAACGAAGAGCGTAAAGATGTCTAATAACAGGATCTTTGGTTACTCCCTTCCTTTTAATACAAGGTATGTTACATTTCCTTTAGTGTGTCATACTTATACAAATTTTGGAACAGTGCTCCATCCAAGATCAGGTCAACACCAATGTTACTATAGCTCAGGGAGATCATGCAGAGAGTTCACTCACCGAAGGGAACATTTATTGTTAGTAATGTTTGCTTTGGTGTGTCAGTAGCTAGACGTCAATCATTTGAGGAATTTAATTAGTTTATTTTTCTTTTAATGCTTTCTGTTTTACTGTAAACTGCTCAGAGTCTTTTTGAAATGGAGTAGCAAGTACACTACATAAATAAATAAATAAATAAATAAATAAATAAATAAATAAATAAATAAATAAATAAATAAATAAATAAATAAATAAATAAATAAATGTTTTGCGGGGGCATGCCCTCTTTTTATGCATGACCTGTTAAAAGCGCGAACGTCATAAGCGCGCCGACAACACCGCGGCGCTAAAACCGCGATTTTAAAAGCGCACCGACAACAGCGCGCCGACAGAAGCGCGATTTCCTTTAAGGTAAGATTTACAGTTAGGTTTAGGGTTAGGTTTAGGGTTAGGGTTAGGGTTAGGTTTAGGGTTAGGTTTAGGGTTAGGTTTAGGGTTAGGTTGAGGGTTAGGTTGAGGGTTAGGTTGAGGGTTACGTTACAGCGCGCTTCTGTCGGCGTGCTTCTGTCGGCGTGCTTCTGTCGGCGTGCTTTTGTCGGCGCGCTTTAGGGCTAATTAGATGCTCATTCGTCGCATGGTTTTGTCACCGCGCTTTAGACACCGCGGTTTAGTCAGGCGCGCTTTTGTTGTGCGCGCATTTGTGGTGGAACCCTTTTTATGACATTATGACATTATGACAAGTGGCCACCCTAAGCCCATCCAGTTCCCCATACTCAGCTGTTTTTATGTCGTCTTCGAAGACTTCCCGAGCTTCTTCATAGCTGCAAACTTCTTCTATGCATTCACGCTCCAAGTTGTCACGCACAATCAGCTCAAAATCCCAGTGGTTATAAAGAATCTTACGGCTCAAGAATTTCTTTGCAGACGTGGCATCCAAGAACACTGGGAACAGGAACCAACAGACATTACCCTGACATTCAGAGCAGGCACGAAGTTCTGTGAACAATATCTCTTAGTTCTCAACGAAAGCGTATAAGATCTAGAGCAATGCTCCTGGACCTGGACAACTTTCAGATGTATAGGCTTCAAAAGTCAGAACTCCCTGCTGGCAGGGCAATGGCTGAGAATTCTAGGAGTTGAAGTCCAAGCATCTGGAAGCTGACCAGGTTGCAAACATTGTTCTACAGCAGTATTGAAGATGCACTTCATCTCCCAGAATTCCTCAATTCTCCCAGAAATCTGGGAGTTGAAATCCATAAATCTTCAAGCTGCCAAGGTTGACAAACATTATACTATATTGTTATGCTGCAGAACTAGATGCCTGTTAAATAAAGGAAGCAAAAAAACCCCAAGAACTACTATATGCCATCTAGCAGTCTTGACTTATGACAGAAAGACTTTATTTCCATCCAATTTCCTTTACTTTTACTTTAACATGAGTAGAAGTAAAGAAATGCAGAATTTCAGAAGGACCAGCTATACCAGGGGTGTCAAACTGTGGGCCAAATGTGTCACATGTTGGCCATGCCAATTCTCGGTTTAGCAAAGGGAGGGGGGAGAGTTATGATATATCACGTGACAATGTGACACCACGAGTTTGGCATCCCTGAGCTATACTGCTAAGACACTATAACAATGGGTAAACTTTGTTTTGCCAGAAGTTACATTTCTTCAAGGAAATGCTTCTTTTTTTTTAGCAACCAAGTGCCACAGTGAGAAGTGACATTTATGTTACTTTTTATTCCCAACAGGATTTACAGAATATTTTTGAGCTATTAAATTTAAATGAAGCTTAGGCATCACTTTTGCAGTTTTCCTGAAGAAAAAAAATGACAGGAAACCACACCAGAGATTTTCACTGGAGTGCCAACAAAATTTGGCTGCATAATTTTATTCGGGGAGGAGGGAGCAGAGGTCATCCAACAAAGTGGACTGGAAATCACATGAGCCCTGCAGACAATCTACCCCTGTTTTTGAGGCAACATCTGTTGTGGGATCAGCAGCAGCTGTTTTACCCTTTCTCCTACTCTCCAGCCATTTTACTCTGCTGGAAAACAGTTCCACCAGCCCATCTCACAATCCTGAAATCTGGAGAACACCACTCTCCTACCAATAGTACTGAAGTTTGGTTACATTGTTGGAAGAGAACAATCTTGTACAAGAAAGAAGGGAGGATGGGTTGGTGCCAGTTTGACTTTGGTACAAGCAGCAGTTCTAAATAAAATAAATTTGTGGTAACGCCATTCATATGTAATCAGACTGGAGATTTGGGGGAGTTTGGGAGAGAACTTGTGGTGACTATTCTGCCTATAAGATTCTATTCCTTCCTCTATTATCAGATCTTTCCAGATGATCCCATCATAAACACTATGAATAAGTCTTCGTAATTTACCCAGTCACAATCCCAAGCCTTCCCTTTAAGAAAGAGCGTCAAACCACTCAAAAGCTTATTATTTGCTCTTTGTGGGAAGGCATGGCGTCCCCCCCCTCACTCTGCATTCCCTGCCACATATGGAATGTGGTTCTGCAGGACTTTGAGAAGCACTAATTGTTGGTTATTTGGGAAGTAGATGGATCATTAGCATTGTGAGGAGAAGTGCAGACAGCTTATACTGTGGCAGTTATTGAGTGCAATGTCTTGCTGGTTTTAGCTACATTACATGTTTAAAGCAGAAGAGGCCAGATGATATAGAAAGTGGAGCAAAGATTAGCGAACTTTTTTTCTGTGAGAAACAACAGATTAACCTATGATAGTAGATTGTTGCTGTTAGTTGCAAAGTTGTGTCCAACTCATTGCAACCCCATGGACAACATTCTTCCAGGCCTTCCTGTCCTCTAGTATCTTCCAGAGTCCATTTAAGCTCACGCCTAATGCTTCGGTGACTCCATCCAGCCACGTCATTCTCTATCATCCCTTTCTTCTTTGCCCTCAATCATTCCCAGCATTAGGCGCTTCTCCAGTGAGACCTTCCTTCTCATTAAGTGGCCAAAGTATTCGACTTTCATCTTCAGGAACTGGCTTTCTAAAGAGCAGTCAGGGTTGATCTCCTCTAGGACTGACCAGTTTGATCACCTTGCAATCCAAGGGACTTGCAGGAGTCTTCTCCAACACCATAGTTGAAAAGCCTCATGAGAATAGATACCTCTATATAGGCAATCTTTGTTTAGCAACTATGACCAGCAACACAACAGTTAAGTGAAGCAGCGCTGAATAAAACTGTGACTGTGCTTACAATCTTACTTCAACTTTCCTTTGTTTCACAGATTTGCAAAGATTCTAAATGTGAAGATTGTTGGTAAAGTTACTTTTTCTACCACCATTGTTACTGCAAGCAATCACTAAACAAGGCAATCACAAAATGAGGACAAGTACAGGCGATCCTTGTTTAATATTCATTCATTCAGTGACAGTTTGAGATTGCAACAGTGCTGAGTGGTAGTTACCACCATTCTTCTCGAAGTTATGGCTGTCACAGCACCTCAGTGGTCTTGTGATCATGATTTGTGACATTCTCTGCTGGTAGGAAGTCAGAAGTTGCAGTCATGTGAGGTTCTTGCTTAACAACTTTTATCATATTCACTTAACTTCAACAATTAGAATTGCTGGAACTACCCATTGCTAAATGGCAGAATCACATGATGTCATGCTTTATGACTGCAATACTTATTGATGGAAATTCTGGCCCGAATTACCTCATTAAGGGAGGATTTTTTTTAATGTAATAATTATGCATTATTACATAAAACAAAACAGTGAGTTTGAGAGGTAGGACAAGTCAAATAGCAGATTGAAAAGTGGTGCCTTCCTGATCCATGGTCTGCCCACTTCATTATGCCAAAAAGCCCTGCTTCATAAAGATGTTTAAACAAATTCTCCAGAAAGATTGTCAGACTGATGCCCAGGGATGAAATTGCCACAGTTTCCCTGTTGTGGCTCTGAAGTCCAATCAGAATGGCATATATGTAGCAATTGGGAAGAAAATAGCTTAAAGCATGTGTCTTGCCCCAGATAGAAGATGCATGGGAAAATGTGAGATGAGATGGTTTTCAAATGGTCTTCCCAGGTCAGGCAACCTTGGGTTGCTATGACAGGCAGGTCGAAGATGTAAAAGATGGGTGTAAAAATGAAGATGTAAAAATGAAGAAATTCATCTTCTTTCTACCCCTCTTCCTCCCTTCCCTAGTTTTCTAACTTCCTCCCCTTTTTGCCAACCTATTGCAGATAAGAGCAACCTACTTTCGTTAAAACCCTGAATCAATCTCTTAAGAGATTAGAAATTAGGACCGAACCCATAACTCCATATGCCAGGTTTCAAGGGCTGCAGGCAATATTAGTTTGCAGATTGCACACCCTTCTCTTTAGAATACTGAACCAGGAATATTGGGCAACTTTGGGCAACTAAAGAAATCATCATTGGGCAACTTGAATGATGATCTCTTTAGTTAAATGACTTTACAGGATTGCTATTTTGCTTCAACATTCAGGAACACCAGTTTTCCTCCCTCCCCCCTTCCTTTTCTATTATAATCTTTAATACAATTATTTTTTAAAAAAAGAAAGAGAACCCATATCTAAAGGTCTTTTTATAAAATTGGTTTAGTGAAGGCTTCTTTAGAGGACATTCCTTCTACCATTCATGGCCCCTGTTTTTCAGGAGCATTTGCATCTAGGAAAATGGATGTTGGGTTATATTACCTGGGAATACTTGGAAGTTAAAATAGAAAACTGACTGAGCTTTTGTTTATTTGTTGCAGTGTTACATAATCTGAATTATATTAAAAGAGACTGGAGGAGATTAGCTAGCATTTCTGTAGTCCGGATGTGAATTTCAGGGGAAAAGGTGCTTTGAGATGTCCACCCTATAAAACACCTTTGTCTTTTTCTAGCACTGTATGGCCACCTTCTATAGCTATCACACAATCCTGGGAAAAGAGACATTTGGATTCTGTAAGTAGGAGTTACTTGAATGTCCCCATGGCTTCAAAAAACAAAACAGAACAAAACATTTTGTCTCTGAGTCTAAAATATTGTTCTTGTACTCTATTGCCTAGTCTTAACATCTTCTAATACTCCATATGCAGAGCATGCAAGCATACTTCTCCATAAATCTGCCACTAAATTTGGATAACAACCCCCCTATTCCCAGTTTCTTTTACCTTCTTCAATTTGTTCCTGGTCAAGTTGTCTATGGAGGGAGGCAGCAAAACTAGGGACTAGAATTTTGAACAGGAAAAGAAGACATAAAAAGCTCCGCATGGTAGATCCTGGGGAGAAAACAGGAGATAGTCGCCAAAGGACTAAATTAAAAGGCTGCTAAAATATAGCACTCCCCACTAATATGTACACACTGATAAAAAGCCTCCCAGCCCTCAGTTTAGCTGGAATGGAGGGGTAAATGTAACCTTTGGCCTAATCAATAAAGTGGTCAGGGCAAGGAACAGTTCAGATCTGAGTCAAAAGCAAAATCATCCCTATAACACTGAAGAGTTGGCAAAGTTTTGGGCCTGGAAATATCAGTTAGATGATCTGTTAGTTTTTCTCAACCTCAGCAACTTTTAAGATGTCTAAACTTCACATCCCAGAATCCTGCTGTCCAGAGGCACACAATGTAAGTTGCTGAAGCAGAGAAATTCTTTGGGGTGTTAAAATAAAGGCAATCACTAGGTGGAAGCAAATAATTTTCTGTCTATTGATTTGCTGCTTTCGTGTAGTCCAGTGTTTTTCAACCACTGTGCCGCGGCACACTAGTGTGCCGTGACATAGTGTAAGGTGTGCCGTGGGAAAATTACTTTATATATAGTCAATATAGGCACAGAGTTAAATTTTTTTAACATTTTCTAATGGTGGTGTGCCTCATGATTTTTTTCATGAAAAAAGTGTGCCTTTGCACAAAAAAGGTTGAAAAACACTGGTGTAGTCAACACTTCTTTGCAACACAGTTCATGATTCCTGCAAAGCCCCTATTTCCATGAAGGTGAACTTATGGCACGTGTGCCACAGATGGCACACAGAACCATATCAGTAAACACATAAGCTCAGCTCCGGCACATGTGCATGCCAGACAGCTACTGTGGGCCCACCAGAAGTCAGGAAACAGGCTGTTTTCGGCCTCTGATGGCTCTCCAGAGGGGGTGGAGAAGGCCGTTTTTACTCTCCCCAGGCTCCTAGAAAGGCTCTGGAGCCTGGGGAGGGTGAAAAACGGGTCCACCGTGCCATCACGTGCCAAAAGAACATTGGGGGGGGGTGTCGCACACATATGCCTCCGGTTGCACATGTATGTGTGGGGAGGGCACATAGAATTATGGGTGTGGGCATGCACATGCACAACCCCCTGTTCCCTCCGCTTTTGGCACGCGATGGCAAAAAGGTTAGCCATCCCTGCCCTATTTACTGAAAGGCAAATGGGAGATTTCCCTCTGGTCTGCTTTCAACCATCCCAGATTTACAACTAAGTTGGTAAATAGACCTACAACTATTCAATTAGCAACCATTCAAAGTTACAAAAGCATTGAAAAAAGTGACTTCCAACTGAGCCTCACACTTACGACCATTTTCAGCATCCCCATGATCATGTGATCAAAATTTGGGCACATGGCAAAAAGCTTGCATTTATGGTTACAGCATCGTGGGATCACCCGATTGCAACCAGCTTCCACGCTGGTTTCTGACAAGCCAAGTCAATGGGGGACGCCAGCTCTACTGAACAACTACACAAATCGCCTAATAGCTGCAGTGATTTCCTTAACAAACCTAGCACAAAGCTCATTAAATCAGGTGCAATTTACTTAACAGCTACCTTGGCAATTGAAATTCTCGTCCCAATTGTCCTACGTTGAGGACTACCTGTAATTAGTTCCTGCCCCCATTTTTCAAGGGAACAAAAGAATTGTGGTTACTAGTCCTTTGTTTTTCAGAGCCTTGGAGCTCTGTGTGGGACCTGAAGGAATGCTTTAAAAAAAACAGATTGTGTCAATTAACAATGCTGCAGACAGAAAGGAGTTTGAGTTGAACAAGTCTCAATTTCACCTTTTAAAAATTAAATCCATCTTTTAAAAAAAAAATAAGGGCAAGGGACCTGATGAAAAGAAAAACTAATTGGATGTTTATATGCCTTTTTAAACTCCTATTTAAACTCCTATACTCCTACATGAAGCTCATGTAGCATGCCCTTGTTCCTATTATGCATGAATCTGACTAAAACAATATTTTCCTGCTTGCTACCTTAGTGACTGGGGTGAGGAAAGCAGGATCACCTCCCCTATCCTTCCAACTGGAGGAACAATTGATGCCTAACAAGGGAGCAAGTATTGTGTTATTTTTTTTAAATTTGCTAATATTCCATAAAGAGAACAGGATGAAAAGATGATTAAAAAGCATTTCAAGGGTCCACAACCAGATAATTAGCAGTAGTCTCACTTTGTTTGTGTGCTTATCTTTCATTTAAAACAAAACAAAAAAAAAAACATTTCCGTAGAGCTGCAATGTATTGCAATTTCTCAGGTACTGGTAGCTATTTTTCTAAAAGAAATTTGATTGGCTTAGCATTATCATCTGGTAATTGTATGAAAGCATATTCAAAAGCTAATAACTTAGTTATAGTTTTAGGCTGGGATAATTTTTAGCATGCAGAGATGTGGATAAATAATCTTATTAAGAATTCTGATCCTAATAAAATTCAGTACAAAAGTAATAAAAATAAAAGATAAATGTTACAAGGAAAAAGAAAAAGGGAGAAGAAAAAAAAGAATCAGTGTAAATATACAAAAATATTGTCAGCCTCTGCTTCGCTACTTGCTTTCTGCTGCCATTGAAACGTGGAGCGGGAGGCATGGTATTTGGGAGGGGAAGTTTTCAGTACAGGAGTGATTGTAAAAAGGGAGTTGTTCTCACCATCTACTGCGCATGCTGCAGATAGTGGATTTGCCTGCTAAGGCCAACTGTCTGGTGTACCAACCTGATTATGCTTTTTGAAGATGACACCCACATGACACCTGAGGGATGTGCTGATTGGACTATGGGATGGGGTTACAAGTGGGAGGGAATTGGGTCACATATTGATATCTATGATTACCCGCGCTTTTGCCTCAGATCTTGCTTTGCTTAGCTGCTATCTACTCATGACCAGTAAAAGTACTCTTAATTCTGCAAAATGAAGTTGAGTGGTTTCTTTCTTGGTTACTGAGGGAGGCTGCCTTGATATTAAGCAAGGTCTGAGGCAAAAGCGCACGTAATCATAATGACAAATATTCTGACAAATATGATGAAGAATGAGGAAAGAACTACATAAGGAAGTGACTTACAACTTTTGTCACAAGTACGGTATACACAAATGTAGTAATTCTTTACCCGCTCTAAGGTTACAAACAATTATTCCATATTGCATGTCTTATCTATAGGCAAATCCATGAAATCCAATTTATTTTATAGATCCAATGAAGAATCCTTTTCTAAGACATTCTCTTGACCTTCCGGTATCTTCTTTTGATACAATCTCTATCTTGTCAAATAAAATTTGTTCAATGTTTGTAATTTCTATAATTTATCCACAGACGCAGACATCAGTATAGACATTGTTGATATTGTGCATACTAATTTCTCCATTCTTGAAATGTCTTCTTCAATATTTTCAGTGCTGTGAAGTGCTATGGCATTTCACATTTTATAGGTTTCCATTTTTTTCTCCATTATCTAAATAGTTTCCTGGAGTATCCAATTTTTAAATCATAAAATTATTTATCTCTGCTATATTTTCCAAAAACCAAAACAGATCTATTTCCCACAAGAAAATGTTTGTTCTTTCTACATTATTTCAAATATTGTAAAAGTTTCGATATTCCAAATTCCACTACATTCTTAGTCCATTTATAATTTTCTAAGATCATAACGTTTTTGGTTTTTTACTATTTCAGATTTTTTAACTTCTTAAGATCATGAATATTTTTTTTCTTTCATACAGGATGACTCACCAGGCATTTTGAAACTTGTTCCAAAGGTGTCTAACTGCTTAGAAGTACTGAAGTTAAGTAGCAATTTCTGAAAGTGATTAGAAAGTGAGGATTGTGAACGTAATGCCCTTTAAAAGACTCCACTGTGGTTGTGAGCAACATGGTTAATCCTGTCTGATACTCTAACTCATAGAAAATCACTATTCTATGGGTTTATATGAAGAGAAACTGTCAGGAGCACATGTAAGCAATCTCCCAACCTCTCCTTATCACTTGAGGTTCCCTAGAAAGTTTTGAATATACAGAGATGAATGCATAATTAAATATCTATTGAGATTCTGAGTCATCCAGGTCATGGAGACTGTCATGGCTGAAGAAGCTTCTTGGATGAGAAGGGAAATGTCTTCAAAGAAAACCAGAAAGTCCAACTGCCTCTTGAAAAAACACAACTATGACCTGGATTACTCAGAATCTCCATAGACACAGAGATTAATCCTTTCACTAGGCCTTTTCAGGCAACTGAAGCAAGGATTCAGCTAATGGTACCACTAGGGCAGTGGGTTAAAAAAGAGTCAAGATGACAGTGGTAAACATGCAATTGAAGTTCTACTACTTTTTGCCACTTTCACCATCCTTTCCTCCACTTAGTATTCTCCAGAACTAGTTTCCAGAACCAGAAACTGCAAGTTAAAGAAGACTCAAAGGGAGAGGACAGAAGCTGCAAAATGGAAAAAAATGAGGATGTAAAAGTTTCTCATTGCTTCCATATTTCGAAACATTTTGAGCAAGTTAAAAAAAAAACTAATGTAAACGTGTTCATGTTATTGTTAAGAACAGAGTTATAATACAGATTTGAGAAAAAATGCACTTGTTGAAATTTCCTTCTGTATCCAATCAAAATAGGAGCAGCAGAATCATGTTGTAATGACAGCCACACAAAGAGCTTGATTCTTGCCGAAGCCAACTCCTTCCCAGAAATATTTTACTATTATTTATTAACAAGTGTGTGTTCAGAAGACCACATGAGAGCTAAAATGCTTGAAGCTTGACTTTTGCATTCCTTGGGAATCAAGTTAAGCTAAGGACTTTATGGATAGAGTATGAAGTGGTAATAAAGCTTGTGTGAGATTGGCTTATCAACTTGTATAGATTTAATTGCTACATTTGTAAACCTGGATGGATAGTTTCAGTAAGCCATGTTGAACCATTATGGCTAAAAAAGTGGTGCCCAGCAGGTTTAGAGCTTTGGGAGACAAGGAAATACCCCCCACCCCCACCCCCACCCCCTAATCACTATTAGCACCTTCCAAAAAGGTCACTGTGTTTGCATACTTAATTGCTTGTTAACTACTTTTCAGCTATTAGGAACCTTTGAACTGACCCGTTTTACAGCATCAAGTGAAGTTTTATCAAATGCAGGAAATCAGGAGTCCAGGCAGTTCAAATGAATATATAGGTTTATTGTATGATAAAGCTAAGTAGAAGAATCTGACTACAGGGAATTTAGTGGAAATTAGTCAGTGGAAATTAATTTAGTGGAATTTAGTCAGTGCAATTTAAGTTGGGCTGGACTTAGATTGCTTGTGAGGGATTTGAGACTGACAACACATTTGATTTCTCTCTCAGGCTCAACATCATCTCCTACAGGTTTTCTTCAATCTTTAGCAAAAGAAAATTTAAATACAAGTTTAAGAACTTATTATTTTTTCCTTTTGGAATAAACCAATAAAGGGTAATTATAACTTTGGTTTTACAAAGTTATAAATAGACTTAAGGGTCCAAATGGATTTGAAATAAGATTTTTATTCTAATTAATCAGAATATTATAAGAATTAGACTTAATTATAAGAAAGTTTTCTGTGGAAAAATCTTTTGTTTTGAATTTTCTTTTTAAAAACATGATAGAATGAGACTTTGAAAGTTGGACAGTGGAGAAAATCAAGAGGAACGAAAAATTACAATTAAAGTAGAAGATCACTTAAATTTAATTTATTAATACAGAATGGAGCAAAATATCTTTTACAATGGACATACTGAAGGATATTTCTGGACAATTGATCCAAGTTAATTTTAAGAATATCATCTCTATAGATAAGACTGCATTTAAAAGATGTTATGAAAGTGGAACAGGTTTTACTTAGGGCAAGATTGAGATTGAGTTAAAACTAGATTTAAAAGGAATTTACAAATAACAAATCAAACATGACCTGAATAGTTTTTCTACAATGGATTTACAAAGGAGACTTGTTAAAACTTTGAGGAATGTTGGGAGAAGAAACAAAGAAAAAATGAAATCAAGTTCTAGAACATTATTTAAGAGATTGAAGATCAAGATTATTAAAAGTGAAAAGAAGGAAAATAAAGTTAATTCTTGATCAAGGCTAAAATAAATATGTTATTGTCTCTGGTAACCATTGTAGAAGAAATGCCATCTGGGTTTAGTTCCAAGTGCGGGGAAAAACACTGGATTCATGGAAGTTGCTTCCATGATGGTGGACAGGACCACATGGTTTGAGGTCCTGGGGAAAAAGGGGGTCACATGCCTTGAAGATCTTGAAGAAAAAAGGAAGAGATGCTCAGAGAACCTGAGTTTTATACCCTCTCTTGGGCCCCATCTTAGAGTTTCCAGTCCCTATCCAAGAAATGTATCCCATTGGCTGTCAGACTCCCAGAGGGACGGGGTGGTGGTGGTGTCTTAGCTAACTTTGTGGGCTGTCTGTGTCCCAGGCTTGGGTGATGCAATCTCCCTGATGCCATGTGGTGTGATCTGTTGCTAGATGGGTAGAGTGCTAATCATATCATGTCTGATGGCCATTGTCTTAATCCCATCACCCTGGAGCTGGAGGGGTGTTGGGGGAGGGAGATGCAGAAAGCTGCTTTGTCTTTAAAACATGTTTCTCCTTTTCTCAACCAGGGAAATATAATATTCTGCCTTTTTAATATTTCATAGGATATTTCATTTTTCTAGTAGAGGGGCGGGTGCTAACTTCCTTCACCATTACTAGATTTTTGCTAACTAGGATTGAACAATGAGGAGATTTGTTACAGATAAGAGTTGGGGTATGGGAAGAAGGGATCATTTGTTCTATTTTAAGAGAAAGTGATAAGTTACTAACATTGCTTCAGGGTGGGTTCTGGCAGTCACTGCTTCTGGTTCGCTCGTGGATGTGTCCCACACGTGCTTTCCACATGCATGCGCAGAGCAATAAAATTGTTCTGCACATGTGCAGAAGCAAAAAACAAGATGGTGGTGTCTGAAGAATTGGTTCAGGGGCATAGCAAGCCTGTGTTGCTGCTGGTTGCAACGACCCAGGCCGCCAAACCACTACCAATTCAGCCGAACTGGTCCCACTGTATTGCTTATACTTGTCATGATGAAGGGCTGAGCCCTTCTTTTCCAGTATTTCTAAGCCCAGTATTTATTTTTTTAAAACTATGTTCTTATTGTTTCTTTTATATTCTATTTTTTCTTTTCTATGCTTTCTTCCCCCCCCCCTTTTTAGTTTGTATTCAGTATCTTTTTAATTGTATTTTTAAATAAACTTATTATAATCTCCTGCTAAGTCTTAAGGAGAAAGTGTGTTTTTTGCACAACCAAAGAGGCTTCGGTATTATATTCCCTAGACTTAGATTCATTTAATCCTAAATTCCTCATGTTCTATTCTTGGAGATTCCTTGTATACGTTCCTGAAGTTTTCTTGGGAGGTTCTCAGAAGTGGCTGCCATTGACTCCTTTCCAGGGCTAAAAAAGTGTGACTGGCCCAAGATCACTCAGCTAGCTTTGTGCTTAAAACATAATTAGAACTCATAGTCTCCCAGTTTCTAGCCTGTATGCCTTAATCACTACAATAAGTGGCTCTCTCGTGAATTCTTAAATAAGGATAATTAGCAGAACAAATTGCCTTGTTTGGGAGTCTATGAAAAAAAGTCCTGTTAGTTGAAATTGAACCAGGATGTTCTTTAGCCTCTTGGAATTTACCTCGCTTATTTATAAAGGAAGTTAATAATTTGCCATTTTTTCCATGCATGGTTACATACATGACTGTTCCAATGAAATTGGAACCTCTCCTACACTGTCTTCTGATTATCGAGCTCTGCATGATCTGAGTCAATAGAATTATCTGCAATACCATGATGATAATGCAGTAATTTTTTAAGCTGCGTATTTCCTTATGACAGCCATTGGAACTGTAGTGTTGCCCTGATATAATTCTGACTAATGTGTACAGGATAGCAGTCTAAAAAATAATCACAGTGAGATTAAACCTGAAGAACACCTGACATTTTTGCTGCTTACATTGTTCCCAAAGAGATAGCCTCCTCCCATATAAAAAACTAAATATGAGGATACACAGCCTTCCAGATGCAATACAATACAATAGCAGAGTTGGAAGGGCCTTGGAGGTCTTCTAGTCCAACCCCCTGCCTAGGCAGGAAACCCTATACCATTTCAGACAAATGGCTATCCAACATCTTCTTAAAGACTTCCAATGTTGGGCATTCACAACTTCTTGAGGCAAGCTCTTCCACTGATTAATTGTTCTAACTATCAGGAAATTTCTCCTCGGTTCTAAGTTGCTTCTCTCCTTGATTAGTTTCCACCCATTGCTTCTTGTTCTACCCTGTTATTGTTGCATTATAATCTCCAGAATTCCTCATGATACATTACACTCTCCTAGATATTTTTTGTTTTTTGCTAAAAGAGCTTAAAATAAAGGTTCCTCCGCACATGCTTGCTAGCCATTTCCGGCTCTAGGGGGCGGTTCTCATCTCCGTTTCAAAGCTGAAGAGCCAGCGCTGTCTGAAGACGTCTCCGTGGTCATGTGGCCGGCATGACTAAATGCCAAAGGCGCATGGAACACTGTTATCTTCCTACCAAAGGTAGTCCCTATTTTTCTACTTGCATTTTAAATGCTTTCGAACTGCTAGGTTGGCAGAAGTTGGGACAAGTAACGGGAACTCGTTCTGTTACGTGGTGCTAGGGATTCAAACTTGTCTGTGCTGTCATATTGTTTTAGATCTGGCATGTGCTGATAATTCAACCATTTTTCAGTGCGCACACATAAAAACTCCTCCAAAGCTTGCCACCGAATAGTAAATTACATATGACAAATGTTAAACCATTAAATGTTATTTATTTAGAAATTTGTACTTATGTGATCGTAACTTCCTTTACTAAGCAAGTCCATTGTTAAGTGAGTTATATCCAATTTGACAAACTTTTTTGTCCCTGTGGTTAAATGAATTGCTCCATTTGTTAAGTGAATCATGTGATCATTAAGGAAACCCAATTTCCCCAATTGGCTTTGCTTGCTGGAAGCCAGGTGGGGACGCTGCAAATGGCATTTACATGACCCCAGGGTGCTGCTGTAAATCTATGCATTTATTTATGCCCTGCCTTTATTATTTTTATGAATAACCCAAGGTGGCCAACATATCTAATATTCCTTTCTCCTCTCATTTTCCTCACAACAACAACAACCCTGTGAGGTGAGTTGGGCTGAGAGAGAGTGACTGGGCCAAGGTCACCTAGATGGCTTTCAGGGCCAATGCCAAGCATCCAAATTTTGATTATGTGACCGTGGCAATGCTGGAATGGTTGTAAGTCACTTTTTTCAATCGTTAACTTCGAATGGTCAATAAATGAATGATGGTAAGTTGGATACTACCTGTAGGCTACCCTGTGCGATAATGGGCTTGTGTGTCTTTCAAGAATCACTAACTTCAATTTGAAATACACTATATTGTTGGTGGCATCATTATTATTCCTGGAAAAGCATAACAGGGACAAACAAACCTCAATTATAGAAAGATGTATTACTTAGAACAGCACATATATTGTGATGTCATTAATTATCCCAAGATCCTTGAGGAAAATTCAATAGTCTAATAGTCAAAACTAGCAAAATCGGTAATAACTATCTGGTATACAAAGAATAGTAAATTAAAACATTTTTATTTTTTGCCTTGGCCTTCCACCTTTCTGAAATCTGGCAAAGTTGCAAACCGTTGCTATAAATCTTACAAAACTTCTATCAGTTTTGTTTTCACTGTGATAACCAGTGCTATCACTAGATCCAGCAACGCTTCCCTGGTACCTATCAAATTCCATTTTCATTTTATTTAACATTCTTCAGTATATTAAACAGGAAATTATAATACTGCAAAGCATTTGTTTTAAGCACCATTTTTCTCCAAATATATATAGGTCTTACATAGACTATAGAAAAAGAATTGAAAAATTGAAATGTTAGCTTTGGTTAGAACAGCATCCACCTGCAAGAAAGGAAAGGCAACAATAGGCTTAAGGAGTAAGAGAGCATTCTCAGAAGTTGGTGGGGGTGATGTAGAGAAGTGTTTTTCAACATTGGCAACAACTTTAAAATGTGTTTAAAATGCAATTGGCTGGGGAATTCTGGGAATTGAAGTCCACATAATATATTTAAAAATTGTCAAGTTTGAAAACAGTGATGTGCAGCAACCTTAACATGCCCACAATGGCAAAAATTGAATGGAAGTGGTTATATCATGTTCTCAAAATTCCCATTCAATGTGGTCACCCAGAGCCCAAAAAGATCAAGGACTCTTCCCTTAAGATACGAAAACTATCACCTTCAGATAACTTTGTAACCTTGTAATTAATACTTTAACAACTAAGGTATATTAATAGAATTTGGAAAGAAAGTGTGATGTATTTGAAGAAGGAACAGTAGGTAGACGTAAGATAGAGACCATTGGCTCAACAGATACGGTGAAATGAATATGCCTACGTGATAAATAAGTACACATTCAAATAAAGCTGGGAATTTCCTGCAATAAAAATAGCTCCAACACAAGAATGAAATGAAACTGATACTGATTTCCTGCTTCTTGATCATTAATCAGCCTGGATAAAAGACAGAGGGGGAAGGACTGTGACTCTGGAGAAAGACATGGTTACTTTACAATTTTCCACCAGAAGTTATTTGGGTTCTCATGCATATTCTAAATCATATGTTGCCCTTCAAATTCAGTTTTCCACACAGGTCCAACTGCTTTCCATTTTCATGAACTATAAAATAGTTAATGGACTTGAAAACTGTTCCTAATAAATTAGTTACAGTCCAGTGAGTTATTCATTCTTTTGATAAGGTGAAATCTCTCTCTCTCTCCCTCCCTCCTTCCCTCCCTCCCTCTCTCTCCCTCTCTCTCTCTCTCTCTTACACACACACACACTTAAATGGTTGCCTAAAAAGCAACAGGACTTACCTATGAAGTGTGGAAGGGGATGAAAATATGAATAGTTGTGATTCCTGTTACTAGAACATTTTAAAATATTAAGTTGACTGGATCTTGATACAAATGTTGTTTTGTTGCATAAAACTTCACCAAGTGTTTAGCTGTCTGGTTGGAACTAAACCAGCTGCAGCTAAAAAAGAAAGTATAAAAGAATAAAAATTCTTTCCCTGCTATAAATTCTAGAGCAGAACCTGTTTGATCTAATGAACCCCTTTTCCTGGTCTAAATGATACTACACCCTAAAAGGAAAAAAAAAGGACTGTTATTTTAGACAGGAATCTCAGCAGTGGCAGTCGCAAATAGGATCCTCAATGCACAATTACAAATCGCTCCATTATACCCAGGATGTGCTCAAATTACCCTCCTAATAATTACCCCCAGTTTAAAAACCACTTTTCTGGAGAAAGCCAGATCCAAACAGACAAGGAAGAAAAAGGAAGTCACACATAGTTTTGGAAAACAAACTGTTAAAAGGAAAAGCTAGGACATTTTCCCCCCCATAGCTGTCCATGTGTTCAAGTAGCTGCCCAACTCACCTGTATGGAACGAGTGGAAAACAGTATCTTGGCAGAAGCACTCGGCTCTTCTTGAATTCCACTTGCTTGTCCCCGTTAGAAAGTCAGATCTGAACTGTCTGAAGGCAAGCTTTGCTTTAGTGAGTGATAGGGGGATAAATGCATCCTCATCTATGGCAGCAGGCCAGAGAGGAAAGGTTGAAATAAGAGCAAGCGTCTTCTGAGTGGAGTCAGGCGCTACCAAAAGTTCAGATCTGAAGGTGGGTGTGACTAAAAACATCACATGGAGGAGGGGAACTAGGTAATGGAGGAAAGGGAACTCCCACTGCAGCCAGCAGCATTCCTGGGTGTGCCTCTTCTATGTAAATGTCCAGTAGTCAATTTCACTGAACATATTGCTTCACTCAGTCCACAGAGAACTCCTGGGTGCTCTGATGCATTTCTTCTTTCTGGTATTACACAAGACTCCTAGGATTTTTGAAACAAGATTTTAGAAATCAAGTGGTCTGTCTCAGTGATTCTAATTCATTGATTTTCTGATGGCCTCTGTTTGATGTCCACTTTTGCAAACATTTTCAAGTATAGTTAAATAGGAATCATACATAAGTGATAAATATACATAAATTACTCAGCCTATGAAGTAGGGCAATAGGGGAGATATTAGGAGATATTAATGATCCAGAACTTGGAAACAACATTGGATCCTGAGAAAACAGATATTTCAAATTCCTTTGTTGGAGTTTGTGGGTGAATTCCCCCCCCCAAGGTTTTATGATCTAATATAACTGTAGTTGCTTGATGGACTGTTCTCTTAATATTCTAGGCTATTTAGATAATCACATGGGTGCAGAAATAAATTTGAAAAATTCTGATTATTGGTATACAGTTCATTTTAAGCTGTTATATGTGTTTTATTCAGTTTTGGTTCAGTGTGTTGTGAGAACTCAGGGACTGCAGTTTATAAATAATGTTTAAGCTTACAGCTAATGGTCATTCTGCTTGGAAAAACCTTCCACATCTGGAGCTGCCAAGTTGGAAAAGATGTATATATCTGGTCAACTGTTACTATGTTAATCACATTTAAATCAATACACAGTCTCAGGCTCTCATTCCTTATTTTGTTAATCTGATTTGAATCACTTCTGTGGCATGTAGAACATATTTTTTTCATAACCTTTGAACAATTGTAGCTTTTAACAGATCAAGTACACTGATAATAAGAAAAGATAGCAAGTTCCATGAGTCACCTGAATAGGGATTACCTTTGTAAATCCACTTTATATGGGGAATAAGACATGAATTTTATTAAAAGAATAGACATGGACAGGCCTTGGCTCTAACTGTTCTGGTTTAAACAATTAAAATTTCCTTGTTATCATTAGTTTTTCTATATGCATTGTTGCAATATTATATATATATATACTCCCTGCCTGGGAGGCAATAGAGCACAGGTTTGATTCCCAAAAAACTTGGGTATGGCTAGCTGATGAGAGCTAAATAGCTTGAAATAGATCTATACTAGTCTCCCTTTATTTATTTATCAGCATAAATATAACAAATGTAACAAAAAAGGCAACAGTAAAAAATATTGGGTTTCTGTCTGGATGGTCTCTTGTGACGAGCCTAATGACAGAGAGTGGAAGTGTGACCTTCCTCCCATACTTGGGCATACCAGGGGTTGTGACTTTAAAGTATATACCTCCCACCCTGGCTGGCTGATAAAGGAGTCGTTCTCTGTAGCTCAAATGGTTAACTCCCTGCCTGGGAGGCAATAGAGCACAGGTTCGATTCCCAAAAAACTTGGGTATGGCTAGCTGATGAGAGCTAAATAGCTTGAAATAGATCTATACTAGTCTCCCTTTATTTATTTATCAGCATAAATATAACAAATGTAACAAAAAAGGCAACAGTAAAAAATATTGGGTTTCTGTCTGGATGGTCTCTTGTGACGAGCCTAATGACAGAGAGTGGAAGTGTGACCTTCCTCCCATACTTGGGCATACCAGGGGTTGTGACTTTAAAGTATATATATATACTGTGCTCTATTGCCTCCCAGGCAGGGAGTTAAGGTTCGATTCCCAAAAACTTGGGTATGGCTAGCTGATGAGAGCTAAATAGCTTGAAATAGATCTATACTAGTCTCCCTTTATTTATTTATCAGCATAAATATAACATATATATATATATATATATATATATATATATATATATATATATATATATATATATGTTATATATGTTATATATGTTATATATGTTATATATATATATATGTTATATATGTTATATATATATGTTATATATGTGTGTATATATATATATGTATGTATATGTATATATATATATGTATGTATATATATATATATATATATATATGTATATATATATATATATATACACACACACACACATGCATACACACACACACACACACACATATATATATATACACACACACACATGCATACACACACACACACACACACACACACACACACACACACACACACATATATATATATATATATATATATATATATATATAAAGTCACAACCCCTGGTATGCCCAAATATGGGAGGAAGGTCACACTTCCATTCTCTGTCCTTCGGCTCGTCACAAGAGACCATCCAGACAGAAACCCAATATTTTTTTACTGTTGCCTTTTAGCACAAATATAACATACATACATACATACATACATACATACATACATACATACATACATACATACATATATATATATCCCAAAACACAAGATGAAACATTAGCCCTTCTTTTAAGTGCATTATATTTTATTATGGTGCATCACTTTGAAAATAATTAATTTAGTTCACAGAGGCAACATATTTATAGATTATACATTTTGTCACAGATACCAGAAAAAATAGGAAAAATATTAACTGAAAGGTTATTTATAAATTAGTTAGTTTATATTGTGATTTAAGAATTGGTAAAGAAAAGCCGGGAAATATACAGAACAAGGAATAGGAGAAGAGGTAAGCACAAATGAGTTACAGGAAGATAAATTGGAAAAAGAAGAATTGAAAATAAAATGCAGATAGAAGATTTCATTGGGATTTACAGTCACAAAGAAAAAGCAGAGAAAGAAGTTCTCCCAAAAAAGAAACCACAAAATAGTAAGGAAAGGAAGAGAACAGGGAAAACCCTGGGGAAAGTTACTAGAATAATAAAAGTAAATACTCCGAAGAAAAGATACAATAATCACAAAAATGGGGGGGGGGGGGGAAAGAAGGGAAAGAATTAAAACTGGAATTTTTGGGAGCCCAAGAGAAAACAGTTAAAAGAGGAAGAAAGGGAAAAAGATTAGTAGACTAAAAAGAATAGTAGTAAGATTTTTATTGTGATGTAACTAATTAAGAAATAAATGATAGTATATTGTTAATTGTAGAAAAAATGTGAAAGAAATACTCTCTATGAAATTGAATTAGAGAATGTATGATGCTTATAGCAAAATATATCAATGGAGAAAATAAGAAAGGTAAATTTGGTGTGACTTTGAAGATATTGTTTTCATATTAAAAATAATCATAAATATGAAAAATAATGGAAGAGAATAATTTGGCAGAAAGTGAAAATGAAACTATGATGTAAAAAGGACTATGTAAATGAGAGGATGTAAAAGAAAAGACAACTCTTTGTTCCTATAATATGTATAATTTGTATTAAAAATAAAAAATCTTGAATGAGAAAAAAAAGAACTGCTTTCATTGTTGTTACTGTATGTAATATTAAGAACAATATATAAAATAATTTATTTGTCAAATTAATATATGTTACATTAGAAATATTCAAGCAGTATAAAAGAGAAATTGTGGACAAATGACTGGGGAAAACCACTTTCTTGCTATAACTACCAGTATATATTTTCTTGCCTTTTGCTCACCAATCTTTCCCAGCCAGCTACATGTCAAGAATCACACTCTTACTAAAAATATCAGATGTATTTCCTCATTTCTGTGTCACTAAAACCACATATTACTCTTTAGTTCCCTGCTAAACAAGGGTGAAGCGTTTCTTGTCCTTTGAAACTTTTGTTTGGTTTGGGTGATGTCCTTCCTACTCCCAATTTACTTCAGTGTCATAACATCACATGACTATAGAGATTTGAAAGTTGACCTATTTAAACTCTTTGCCTTGTTCTACTCTCCACAACTGCTTACAATCCTAATAACGTGTTTGAGGAGGTTATGGAAGGCACCTTCAAAATGCTAGACTCCAGTGACCTCATGAAAGTAAGACAATGCAAACAGGAGTAGGTTGCTGCCAGTTTTACTACCAGTTCTCAACCCATTCACACACGTGTGCGCTGTTCAACGTAAATTATTCTTCGCACATGCGCAGAACAATTTACAATGAACTGTGCATGTGTAGCAGTGGTGGGATTCAGCCAGTTCGCACCTATTCGGGAGAACCGGTTGGTAACTTTCTAAGCAGTTCGGAGAACCGGTTGTTGGAAGAAATCTCCTTTTGTGTTTTCACCACTTTACAGGGCTAATCCTGTAAGGAAGGCAGGAAGTTGTTTCTAACCTAATCTTTATTGCCCTGCTTTCAGAAACTGCCTCTTCTGTTAACCCTTATTACATTGTAACAGCTAAGGTGAAGCGCCCATTGACCTGAGTGACATTGAGTTGACCACACCGACCCAGTCACAAGACCACCAAACCATGCCTACCCAGCTGGTCATTAGGGCAGAGGACTGGTTATTAAATTATTTGAATCCTACCACTGATGCATAGTCACTAAAAACCAAAATGGTGGCACCAAAGGAACCGGTTCGGGGACGTGGTAGGCCTGGGTCACTGCTAATTCTGTGACCCAGGCTTGAATTCCACTACCAGTTCGGCTGAACCTGGCTGAACCTCTGAATCTGAATGCTAAAGCAGGATCACTTTATGTATTTCTGGCCTTTGCTGAATTTATAATCTCAGCAAAGTCATTGTTTTATTTACATTCTGAGCCTGCAGATGAACAAGCTTCTCTTTTGGTAAGGTCTCTTACCTCACCCTGCTTCTCCTTGAGTTTGAGAGCTGAAGGCAATCTCCAAATCTCAGGCTGAAATAGCAGTTTGCCTTTGATCGGTTCCCGTGAAAGATAAAAACAAACATAATTCTGGTCAATCTTCCCCTGGCTTCCTCTGACTATTATTTATGAATTGTATTTATTAGAACATTTATATGGCTGTCCATCTCAAACAACATGACTCTAGGCAGACTATAAATTAATTAATCAAAAATTCAAAATAAAAATTACTGATACCTCTAAAACAAAAAAAACCCGCCAACACACAAATTAAAGCAAAATCAGAACTAAAACACACTCTTTTGTATTAATTAGGAACTGTATCCTGACCCAAGTGCCTGAAGAAAGATTCTTTCTTAAGTGGCCTTTTTAAAGGCCTACTATATACATACATAGGAAATTGGAAAGGATCTGCAATCTATTAAAGCAGCTTGAATTCATAAGGTGGTGTTTTCTCCTGTCCTATGGCAACAAATAATTATGTTAGGAAGTATGATGAACAACACTTGGTCGCATAAGTGCTAAGGAACTATTTTGCTTGCAGTCACTTTTAAAACCGTGTGTGTGTGTGTGTATCAGTGTTGGGTTATGACCAGTGCGCCCTGGAACGGGCGTACTGGTGCCTGCCAGGAGCACTGAGTACCGTTCCAGTACGGTGCTCCGGAAGGCCCACCCGTCCACGTGTGCTCCTTACCAGCATTTGAGCTCTTAAGGGCTTCCGCGCTCAGAGCATTGCAAAGGCATCACAGAGCATCCCAAGCAGTAAATACGCATGCATGCGCTGCGCTTGTCCATGTGGAGGTCGTCGGGCCCTGTTGCACTGTACTGGTTGCACTGGGATCTGGAACCCACCACTGGTGCGTGCGTGTGTGTGTATGTGTGTGTGTGTGTGTGTATGTATATATGTATGTATGTATGTACCGTGTTTCCCCAAAATATGATAGGGTCTTATTTTCTTATGACCCCCCAAATAATTGGGAACTTTATGGGGAACTCTTATTATTTTTGAGGTGGAGGAGGCAGCAAGCATGGTCACTTCATGGCTGCTGTTGTGTTGCAATATTTTCAGAGAGGGCTTATTTTGGGGAGAGCACTTATTTTAGCGTTTGCACTCAAAAGCCCGATTGGGCTTATTATCCAGGGAGGTCTTATTTTCAGGGAAATGGGGTATGTGAAGCCTTCCCCTCAAAAAAAGAATGAAATATTTTGAAGAATATTTAAAAAGACAGAATATTATATTTCTCTAAATGAGAAATGGAGAAACAAGATTTTTAGAGGCAGGAAGCAGCCCCCAAGTCATTCTTAATAGCCCACAGCAGATGCCTACGCTTAAGAGATAAAGAGCTTATTGAAAAAGGAAGACAAGTATCTAAATAGCTCTATTCATAAGCAAAGCAAATACTGCAGGAAGAAATCCATTCAAGACAGGATATTTTGAACTCTCTGCAGCAAAGTTGGAACAAAGGCAGAATGGTAGGATTAAAAGCAACCCCTCATCCAAGCAACCCCTCCTCCAAGATCCACTGGTTGAAGGCCGTTAAGCCACAATAGGAATTGCCCAACACCCTTTCAGAAGACAAACCTCTTCATTGCACCATCCCAGAGCAGTCCAATAAACCAAAGGTTGACAAAATTAGCTCAAACAAACATTTAGGATTTGCATTTCCTCTTTTGCCTATAGAGCCAGCTGTGACCCCTACATAACCCCTACATAACCCATAGGAATTTGACAACAGCCAATAGAATTAAAGGACATGTTCTTGCACAGGAACAGGAAGCTCAAACACAAAGCCCAAAGAGGGTATAAAAACTCCCCACTTTCAACTCCATTCGGTCAGCTATACCAGAATTCTAAACGCCGTTGGTTCTGTTCATCATTAAACTATTTTTCCAATCAGCCTCCATCTTTCCAGTGTCTTTCTCCCAGCTTGGAACTGAACCAGATGGATATTTCTTCCAATGTATGTATGTATGTATGTATGTATGTATGTATGTATGTATGTATGTATATAAGTAATGTAATGTATGTATGTAATATATGTATGTATTTCCAGCCTTTATTAATTTTATAAATAATTCAAGGCAGTGAATAAACCTTCCTCTATTTTTCCCCCAACAACAACCCTTTGAGGTGGGATGGGTTGAGAGAAAGTGATTGGCCCAAGGTCATCCATCTGGGTTTCATAAATACCATGTGTATACCATGCAATGTCGAGAATGTTTTATTTTGTTGTAGTAGCATAGCTTGGAGGATTTTCTTTTCTTTTCTAGGTGCTGTGGTCTCAGCAGATTTAGCATCAACTGAATGGGGTTTTTTTTAATACTCTATTGTTCTCTAGCTGTTCACTGTGTTTCAGGATTGGCAGCAATGAAGACTATCAGAGTTGGCGTCAAACTGTTTTTAAAGCAGAGGGGTTAAAAATAGTTGTGGAAATCTTTAGAGTTGGCTAATTTGTGGCTTTTTTATTGGACAAATCCAACAATATGTTTCAATCTGTTTTGCAAATCTAGGCAATTGAGCTAATTCAGTAAACCACTATGTCAACACAGCCCTGGTGTTTCCTGTCTTATTTGGTTCTTTATCACAAGATCAGTACCTTAATGGCATACAGTTCAGTTTCCTGAAAGACAGGTTCATCCATACTTGTAATCTTAATATGCAACCACAGGGAAGTATTGGGTTATTTATTACACAAAATAATAACGGGCAAAATGAACTCCAAAGAACTGATATAATCAATTGCTCTGTATGTGGCAGAACATGCTCTGGAAAATACTATGGTCTGCCAGACCTTTCCAGTCTGGGAATGTCACAAGCAATAAAAACTACAACTCCCAGAATTCCAAGCCAGCATGATCAGAAGCAGTTCCTAGCCTACACCTACAACACCACTGTAGTTTGAACTAAGCTGCTCATGCATAGGAAATTTACAATTGACACTTGACAATTGATTTATTTTGGAAAGCAATTCATGTAGAAGGTTTATTTGTTTATGGGAAATAAATACAAATGTTTTTCACAAATAATTCAAGGCAATGAATATATGCAACACACACTCACACACCCCTACCTTACCCAGAACAACAATCTTGTGAGATGATTTGGGCTATGAGAGTTACTGGCCCAGCTGGTTTTCATGTCTAAAGTGGGACTTGAACTCAATGTTTCTTGCTTTCTAGCCTGGTGCCTTAACCACTAGACCAAACTGGTTCAAGTTGTAAACAACTCCATCAGATGCTATTGAAGTGATCAGGATGTGATTTTTTTTCCTCTGTGGTCATTTCCTGATTTTCCCCTAATCACAGTTGAACATCTGTTTTCTGCCCTGTCTCCACAATGTCATCTTAATCATGTTCCCAGCCCCTGAATAAGGCAGGTTGAAAATTGTACTTCTCTTCTTATTTCAACCATCCAGGGAGAGCAAAAACTATTAGGGTTTGTATCCAATCACCTTGGTAGGAAAGGAGAAACTACCCAGCAGTTAAAGGAGGCAGGAAACAGTTCAGAATTAAAGGTAAAATTAAAATTAAAAATTAATTCTAAAGTGGCTTTGATACTATCTTAGAGATCTATTTCCTATCCACTCAAGGCAGTCCTTGACTCAAAAAACAAATGGTAGCCTTGGAAAAGTGGGGAATGACACACTGACAATAATCATGTAAATTCTCTCCCAATTGCTTATGTGACATTATCCTTCACTTGAGAAAGAATTAATTATATCCCATGTGGGTCAACCAACAGAATTTAGAGAGTTAACAATGTGTATCTTGATTACATAAGAAAGAGTTGTGATCATTAAGAATCCTTTCTCTAGAAAGGAAAATGCATATAAAAACAAAACCAGGATATGCATTTATTTAATTAATATGTATGTAATTAAATATGAATAAAGCAAAAAAAAATCATCATGCACAAATTCCTCCTTTTAAAGATTCATAGCACCTGCATTTTGTTTGTAAATATTATAAGAACCAGTTCTGGCTAGCTGAGGACTAAGATTCATTATGAAAACATGTAAGGTTACTAGATTCTTTTTTTTCAGGATACCTTTTTCAAGACTGTTAGATTGGGTAAGAAGGCACACAAAGGCTTCAGTAACAACAGCTCTTTATTGCAAGTCAATGTAAACATCCGCTGAAGAAGGGTCGGACAGCATCCCCTTTTAAAGGGATCTGTCAGACCTCTTGACCAATGGGAATTGGTGGAAACCTCTATCTGTGGGCGGGGGATATCTAACATCCCTCCCCTCTTGGATAGATGAATCCAGCTGGTGCCGTAGTCACGCAGGTAGGTGGGCTTCTGCGTAGCTTTGCCTGACCTGCGCAGTTCAGTGTTAGTAGTTTCTTCAGGCAAGTCAGATGGACTTGTTTGCTCTGCGGTTCTGCCTGATGGAAGCTCCTGGAACTTTCCACAGGCCGCGGCTGGAGCTTCTGGAGTTGACTCACTCGGAGCTCGCTGCGGCTCTGCATTGAAGTCAGATAAGTCTTCCAAGATTCTCGGGCTTGAGTTTGAGGTGGAGGGGTTGTTGTTTTGTTTCGTGTGGTTTTGATTGTCTCGTGCAGGAGTTACTGTTGGTTGTCTAAGTTTGGAATTGGAAATCCGGCTACGGAATTGGTCGATTGCCTTCTCCAATATCGACCGTCCTCGAGCTCTACTGCATATGATTGAGGACTGGTAATTCCATTGGAGGCCAGATGGAACGACGCAACCAGGGCATGCCTGATTCCCAGAGATGCTAGGAAGGTCTCGAATGGCATGGCCATAAAATGGGGGCCAGTTCAAAATTTGCTTTATTTGTGGGTCCTTTGCAGAGTGGCGTGCAATGTCACTACAGGAGACGGTCCATTTTCCAAGCAGTCAATGAGGAGGACCATCATTTCGGGCGTGGCTCGGCGAGGACTTTGGGCAAGGGGCAGCGGCTCAAGGCATCCGCGTGCCCTAAAGTGGAGCCGGGTCGGTGAATTAGGCTCTAGGAATAGGCAGCTAGGAAAATAGTCCACCTGGTCATTTGGGGGGGTGGATAATGATACTGGAGTGGGACGATTCCCCAGCCAGTAACCCCAACAAATGTTTATGGTCTGTGATCAGTTCAAAATCCTTGCCGTAGAGGTACTCATGGAACCTTTTCATTACGGCAACTGCAGCCAAAACTTCACAGTCCAATTGGCTGTAGTTCCATTCTGCGGCAGAAAATGTCCTGGAATAAAATGCTATGTGGGCTTCAGTTCTGTTGGGCATGCGTTGGCTGAGGACAGCAGCAATACCAAGTGGGGAGGCATCACATTTGTGTTAGATATCCCCCTCACAGATAGAGGTTTCCACCAAGGTCCTCTGTTCTCTGTAAAGAGCAGTTGTTACTGAAGCCTTTATGCGCCTCTTTTACCCAATCTAACACTGGCAACGAAGGTGGGATTGGAAGACAACTAGGTGAACAAAAGAGCAAACAGAATCTTGCAAGTACTTCAAGCCATCCAGCCGGAGAATCCTGTGTGGCATCAAGTAAACCATTGCTGAAAACGAAATTAAATCAGGATGGCTATGCACGCCCCACCAACTCCATATTATCTAGCCACTGAGCACTGGGAATCATACATGTTACGATTTGAGTGCTTCCTCGAAGCGAACGATCTCACGGGCGTTACAGAAGCTCATAAGAAGAACATGTTCCTGGAGTACTGTGGCTGGGAAGTGTTCGAAATGGCGAAAAATCTCTTGGAACCAACTCCACTCCAAGCTGTGTCCTGGTTTGCACTGCAACAGACACTGAAGACTCACTATGCGCCCAAGCCGTCCAAATACGTTCACCGGCACAAATTTAATATCCGGAAACAGATGGAGGGCAAATCTATCAATGAATATGTAGCAGCGCTCCAAAAAACCACAGCTTACTATGAGTTCCAAGACCTGGATGAGCTGATTTTGGACCGCATAATTTGTGCCGTACGAGACATTACTCTGCAGAGGAGGCTACTCATTAAGTCTAACCTCTCTCTGCAGATCACACTAGACGAGGCTAGGGCATCTGAATCAGCTGCCATATTGATGGAAACCCTACAGCGCCAGAGCCCATCTCAAGACGTGCGGAAGAGTACCCGTGTACATCGCGAGACTACCGAGCCCAAGAGCATAGAAAGTGGGGAGGATGTGCCAAGACGGTACGAAAATTCAACTCACAAGCTCCACCCTGCGCCAGCTGTGGAGGGGACCATGCCTGAGCATCCTGCCGTTTTCATGAAGCAACTTGCCAGCGATGCGAGCGAAAGGGGCACATCACCAAGGTGTGCCGCAGTGACTTCCCTACTGCCACCAGACAGCCGAGAGGTTCACAAAGCTGCCAACAGCGGTCCAAGCCAGGGGCTTGGCAGAATAGCAATAGCAATAGTAATTAGACTTATATACCGCTTCATAGGGCTTTCAGCCCTCTCTAAGCAGTTTACAGAGTCAGCATATTGCCCCCACAATCTGGGTCCTCATTTTACCCACCTCGGAAGGATGGAAGGCTGAGTCAACCCTGAGCCGGTGAGATTTGAACCACTGAACTGCTGATATCAGTCAGCTGAAGTGGCCTGCAGTACTCACTGCGCCACCTTGGCTCTTCTGCTTGGTACCCACAAAAGTCAGAAAGTCAGATACACGTCTGTCACACAAATCTGCTCTGGGCGCCTAAGAAAGCTAAATGTCACTGTCCCAGTTAGACAAATCCATACCAGTGCCCCAAAAAGCTGAAAGTCACTGTCCTCATTGAGGACTCTCCATGCGAAATGGAGATCGACACTGGATCATCACTGATCATAATTCCATGGCCAGTTCTCAAGCAAGAGATCCCAAAGCTACAGAAGCATCACCTCCAAAACCCTGATGTCCACCTGCATGACTACCAGGGGAACCAAGTCCCCATCATGGGCCAAGGCACCTCACGGGTGAACTACAAATGATTCAGAGGTACTCTCCCTGTGACAATGGTCAGTGGAAACCTCCAAAGCCTCCTGGGGCTTGATTGGTTCCAAGCTTTGGGGATGGAAGTGACTGGAATCAACTCCATGAGGGACGAAGGTGCTGAGTTTGAAGACATATTCAGCACCGGCGCTGAACCCATCTTTAAGGAGTTCGAGGACGTTTTCAGCACCGGTCTTGGTAAGTACAAAGGAACCCCAATTTCTTTTAGCTTGGACCCCACAATAGCCCCAATTAGGTTAAAGCCCAAGAGAATAACTTTCGCTCTCCACCCTAAAATAGAAAAAGAAATTGACAAGCTTGTGAGCCAAGGCATCTTAGAACCAGTCGATCACACATGCTGGGAGACGCCAATTGTGACACTTGTCAAGGTGTCGGGTCTGTCTGCATCTGCACGGACTATAAATGCACAATTAGTAAAGTGTTACAACAAAGCGCATACCCTGTACCCATTGTACAGCACCTTCTTCATTCGCTCGGCCCAGGAAAAATCTTTGCAAAATTAGACATGGTACAGGCATACCAATAATTGCCAGAGATGGCACTACCGCAGAGGCCCAAACCATTGTGACACACAGGGGTGCATTCAAATGCCAACACCTGCAATTTGGTATTAGTATCGCCCCTGGACTGTTCCAAAGTGTCATGGAACGACTTTTGCAGGGGATTTTCCAGGAGTCATCCCCTATTTCGATGACATCTTGGTGTCTGCTGCAAATGAGGTGCAACTTTTAAAATGCGTATGAGCAGTTTTGACCAAAATTAGAGACAAGGGTCTCCGCCTCAAAAAGGAAAAATGTCAAATTAATGTACCAAAATTAGAATTCCTTGGGTACCTGATCGATGAGTCTGGGATCCACTTGACCTCACAAAAATTAAAGCTATTAAGGATGCCCCCACACCTCGCAATCAGACCGAACTGCAGGTGTTCCTCAGGCTCCTTAATTTCTACAGCGTCTTTCTCAAACAGAAAGCCACTGTTGCTAAACCATTACATTGCCTCCTAGCCAAGAATGCGAAATGGTCCTGGGGCAAAGCTGAGACCGCCACATTTAGGGTAGTAAAACGACTTGTCAGTGGATTCCTTCCTTGTACAATACAGCCAGACCCTGCCATTAGTGTTGACATGTGACGCCTCCCCATTTGGTGTTGGCAATGTCCTCAGCCACCGCATTCCCAATGGAACTGAAGCCCCCATTGCATTTTATTTCAGGACATTGTCCGCCGCAGAGCGGAACTACAGCCAATTGGACCGCGAGGCTTTGGCTGCAGTTGCCAGAGTGAAAAGGTTCCATGGGTATCTCTACGGCCGGGATTTTGAACTGATCACAGACCATAAACTTTTGTTGGGGTTACTGGCTGGGGATCGTCCCACCCCAGTATAATTGTCTCCCCGAATGACCAGGCGGACTATTTTCATGGCTGCCTATTCCTACTGCCTAATTCACCAACTTGGCTCCACTTTAGGGCACGCAGATGCCTTGAGCTGCTGCCCCTTGCCTGAAGTCCTTGCCGAGCCCACTCCCGAAACGATGGTCCTCCTCATTGACTTCCTGGAAAATGGACCTGTCTCCTCTAGTGACATTGCACGCCACTCTGCAAAGGACCCACAAATAAAGCAAATTTTGAACTGTGTGTGTGTGTGTGTGTGTGGTGGTGGTGGTGGTGGCCCAAAGAGCCTGTCTGGGCTGAATTCAAAATATATTTTACCAAGCGTGATGAATTGTCAGTTATTAACGGGTGTTTGTTGTGTGGGGACTGAGTAATTATTCCCAACAAACTATGCATCACAGTACTGGAAGCATTACATGTAGGGCATCCTGGGATAGTCAGGATGAAGTCCTTGGCAAGGAGCTACGTATGGTGGCCTAACATGGACAGGGAAATCGAGGAATGGGTGACCACATGCACATCCTGTCAGGAATCTAGACCGCCCCCCTCGAAGCGCCCGCTAAAGAGTGGAAGCAACCACAAGCGCCATGGTCCAGGGTACACATTGATTTTGCAGGACCGGTACATGGCCAAATATTCTTCATTGTGGTGGACACTTATTCAATATGGTTAGATGTAGTCCTAATGACATCAACCACAGCTGAAGCAGTAATCAAAGTTCTACGGAGACTTTTCTCCATGCACGGTTTTCCTGATGTCTTGGTCTCTGACAACGGCCCCCAATTCATGGCCATGCCATTTGAGACCTTCCTAGCATCTCTGGGAATCAGGCATGCCCTGGTTGCGCCGTTCCATCCGGCCTCCAATGGTCAGGCAGAGAGAATGGTGAGATCTGCAAAAGAGGCCCTCACTAGGATGGGTCCTTGCGATTAGCAAACATTAATCAATCACTAACTATTGATCCAACACATCACACCCAGCAGCACCACTGGGAGAAGCCCCTCTGAGCTCCTCATGGGCCGCCGCGTGAGGTCTCACCTAGAACGGCTAAATCCAAATTATTCCACTACATTACCCTCCGACACCACAAGCAAAGTTCGATCCTTTTCCATAGGTGATTCAGTATATGCACACAACTACACAGGGAGAACGTTGTGGATTCCTGGCACGGTTATCGGAATTTCCGGTCCTCGATCATATACAGTAAAGCTCGAGGACAGTAGCAGTGTTATATCGGGTAAAGGAGGCACACAAAGGCTTCAGTAACAACAGCTCTTTATTGCAAGTCAATGTAAACATCTGCTCAAGAAGGGTCGGACAGCATCCCCTTTTAAAGGGATCTGTCAGACCTCTTGACCAATGGGAATCATCCTCTGTTCCTGCCAGAACAGAGGACCTTGGTGGAAACCTCTATCTGTGGGGGGGGGGGATATCTAACAAAGACAATTTAGTTGCTATCGTTATCCTCTTATTAACCAAATTTATTCTATGAAGCAAGTGGTTTGAGTTTGATATACTTATACTGCAGCAAAGAAGTTCTGAAGATATGCGTTATTAACACATTTTAGTAACTCAAGAAGATGGAGATAAAACTTATGGACTGCAAAATGTTTCCTTTTTATTCCTGACAGACAGGATTTATCAACGGCAAAATTCCACACTGCATAAATCACAGGTTATAAATACGACAGACAAATAATAGAGAAGGCAACCTATGTATGAAAAATAGCCATTGTACCGGAAATAGTAGATCTAATGTTTACTTGTAGCCCTTTATCCTAGAGAAGTAGCTTCTATCATGTGGCAGGTATTTGATGGCAGAGTGGTGTTCACTGTAACACATACACTGACTGTAATGCAACACTTTTTTAATAGTGAGATATCATCTGGCAAGGATCCAGCCACAGCTTTTCTATATTAGCAATGCATATAGCTTTGCTGTCACAGTTGTTTGCTTAGAAGCATTAACACTTTTCAGTTTTCATTGCTCAATAGTTTAACAGGTTTTCTAGCCTAAGGGAAGAAAGAGCTATAAAAATGAATTCTGCTTATTTGTATTTCAAAACTTAGAAACTTCATAAGCTTTAGAGTGTCAAGGGAATTCAAAGATAGGTGGACTTTCCCCCTCTTATTTATTTATTTAGAGCCACAAGCCTGCCAAGATTGAGATGATGCACTTATGATGCACTCCAATTCATTTATTCATATTTGCCACTTGATCAAGGCCACAACAAGAAGACATTTAATGATGACTTGCAGAAGATGTGTAAACCTCTACTGAACAGACCACTCATTCAGACGTTTAGCTCACCTCTTGGTTCTTCTTCCAGTTCTACTCTATCACAAGAGGCATATGCCTCCAAATATCAATTTAAAATTTGACAAGTTATACATGTTACCTTCAGTGTAGCACTAAAAGGCAAGTCTTGCAGGGACATATAATTTTCATCTTTAATAGAATAAACAAATGGCAAGCTTGATTGTTGGTACTATTCTCACAGTAGCATTCAAGCAACAATTCATTATGCATTATTATCTGAAGTTAGGCTTCAGCCTAACTTGCTGAATGTGTACAGCAAGATCTTGTGCCCATCCACTAATATTAGTGCAGCAAATAAGGCTAGTGTAATTCTTGATGATGTACTCCTCAGTGCTGTACTGGAGGAAGTAGTAGGTGCTGAGGAATGCCTGGAAGCAGGTATTTCTCACCACCTACTAACTCCTCCAGTTCAGCACTGACCCTTCCTTTGTTGTGTGTTTGATGATGGGCTCATTGTTTTGGCTGTGTGAAGAATGCACATAGTAGCAGACACAATCACCAAAAGCTTACAAAGCAGTCTCTGCAGAGTGGAAATGCAGCTCAGCAGAATCTCGGGATGCTATGTTTTGCATATCTGCATTCTTCTAGCGCCTGAGGAGACGTGCCTGGCTATAGGCAATGGCAATGCACTGTTGGAATTATATTGTAGGGAAATGCAGCATAGTATAGTAGTGTACATATAGGCAGGAAGCAGACATATTAGCAGGAGGTGGGGTTCAGCAATACAGCCTGTATTGTAGCAGGATGCTTCTAAAAGAAATATGTTGGCATAGCAGATGGGATGCAAGTCAATTCAATGTAGGTGAGGTCAATGTATGATGAATTCCATGGGGAGAAAAATATGATATACTAGGTCAGAGGAGAGCAAAAGAGAATTGTGAGCAACTCCCACAAGGAAGAAAGGTTTACATGAGCCTCTAGGATAGCCAGAAGTTGGTATTTGCTCAAAATATTTGGGTTTACCTCTCCTCTATTATATCCACTTGGCCCACCAGGACCGGAAGGCAGGTTATATTATAGGTATATATGTACATTTGGTGATGGCCATTTCTCTACGGACCATCATTCCACCCACCTCCTTTGGTACAGTTGTTACAGTTGTTGGAAAATCCACCTGGTTGAGATCCAAGCCAGGAATAAAATGGATGCTGATTTGAAAGGAAGTTTAATGATGAACAGAACCACAGACAAAGGCAACATGCAGTTCTGGGTCAGCTGAACAAATAGCTAGATGAGTGCCAGGATTTTTATACATGTCCTGAAATGCTGCAGATATGTGCGTGTGTGTGTGTGCAGTGTGTTCTTACAGGGTGTTGGGCAATTCCTAATGGCTTTTGTCCTGTGCTGGGTCTTGGGTAAGGGGTGCTGTACTAATCCTGATCTGTCCCATAGGCCTTTTTTGTTAGCTGTCAAATTTTGCTGTAAGTTTTGAAATATCCTGTCTTGAATGGATTTCTGCATGCGGTATTTGCTTTGCTTATGTATAGAGCCATCTACAAAGTTGGCTTCTGCTTTCAATAAGCTCTTTATTTCATACGGCGCCTGCGCAATGCTCTGCTGAGCAGCTGGAGTGTTGCGGGCGGTGGGTATGCATGTGCGTGTTGCGTGTGTGCTGCGTGCATGCATATGGTGGGCGCCCGGCACCATTGCACTGTACTGGATGCAACGGGATCCGGAACCCACCACTGGGAGCAACCTAAAACTAAGGCAGTTGAGGCAGAGAGCTGGGCTGTGGCTACGGCATGGTAGCCCACAACGGAAGGCAGGCAAGCTGGCTGGGCCATGTGGGAGGCAGCTAAGCCGGAACTCGGGCCTTGCACGCAGGCTCACCCAGGCAGATCAGGGCCATTCAGCGGGGAAAGTGCCATGTGGGATGCAGCTGTGTTGGAAGGCAAGCAAGCTGGCTGGTCTGCAGAGACTGTGTGGTTGAGGCAAGCGAGGGAGCCAGACAGAGTGCAGCAGTGATGCCAAGTGAGATGAGGAGTGAGGGTGCAGGCGGGGCGGAGCCATCCAGTGGTGGGATTTGCGGGTTTTCTGAACTGCGTAAAATCTGAAGAACCGGTTCGCCTGAACTGGCTGAATCCCTCCCTGAAGATATTAGACAATCAGTAGTCATTCAGCATGCACCAAACATGGAAGAGGCACCAATTTTCTCCTTATGAAGTTCTTATCCAGAACGATGCTCAAATACAGTTCTGTTAGGGTTCACCAGCTAGTTTTTTTTTTCTTTGTCCAATAAGGCCACATATTGGGAGTCCATTGTATATATGAACAAGGAATGTTCAGCAATCTTTGGGAAAGTGCTAGATACAGCAAGAAAATGAAATTGCACAGAGCCAGTTTGTTCTAGTGATTAAGGCACCAAGCTAGAAGGCAGGAATATGAGAGTTCAAATCACAACTTAGTTATACAAGACACCTGGGTGACTTTAGGCCAGTTACTCTCTCTCAGCCAAATTCATCTTACAGGGATGTTATTATAGGGAAAATGGGAGGAGGAAGGTGTGTTGGATATAGTTCCTGCCTTGAGTTATTTGTAAAAATAAAAAAGGCAGAATAGAAATAAATTAATAAAATTCTAAAGGATAAAGTACAAGGCGGGTTCATTCAAAAGATCTACAAATAGAAACTATGTCCACAAATGGAAAGGAAAGAAATTGATGCTTGCTGTGTCTGAACAGATTGGAAGGGAAGAAACAGGGAAATCTATCAGTTGGGAGACACAATAATAGCTATGTGCTCAGATCATCTGGCCAATATTATTGCCAAAACAGAAGAAACAGCAGTTTGTTATATCATTTTTATTTTCAGCTGGTTGTAGCATGTGAGATAAGCATCTCAAGACTCGCAGGCAGAAAAGTCTTTTTTCTCCACGTTTCATGGGAAGTAACATTAAGTTTTTCAAAATTGCTTCCATCTTATAATTAAAATTTTCATTTTGGTGGGAAGACCAACTCTTGGTTTTGAAAAAGGTACACAGTGCCCCCTAAAGGATCTGATAAAGTAACCCATGCTGTGAGGTGTGACTAGATGACAATTAGCTTTTGAAAATGGTTTTAGTCTTTAGATTCCTTTTGATTTGCTGTTTGGAACCGGAGCATTTTTGGGGGGGAATATATTTTTATTATTTTTACATTTAAAACAATGCAGTACCGTGAAATCAAAGTGACCATACATTTATATTATATACATGTAGTCTCAACCATTAACTATTAGCCTACTTAATACATTGTCTATCCTTCTGTCCAATCACAATATATAGTTTGTTCCAGTCTTGTCACCTTGTCTTATATCAATCATAAAATCTATTCTGATTCCCCTTTATTTTTAAGTTCAAGAGTGAGCCTATCTGCTTTCGCACAGGCCAACATGTTTCTGATTATATCTAGCTCTGATGGTGTATTTTCTTTTTTCCAATATTGTGCATAAGTTATGCATGCCGCAGTTAGTACATGTATAATTAGATAAAGTGTATCTTTCTTAAACCCCTCCGGTATCATACCTAGGAGAAAAATTTCTGGTTTAAACAAGACATTTAAACATTTAAATGTCTGGTTTAAACATTTGTTCTAATTATGATTGAACCATTTTCCAATTTTTTTTTTGCCTCATTGCACATCCACCACATATGATAAAAAGTGCCTGGTGTGTTTTTACACTTCCAACAATTTGGGGCCAGATTTTTAAACATTTTGGAGAGCCGTGCTGGGGGGAGATGCCAGGGTATACGATAGCTGCACTCCCCTGCTAGAATCTCCAGACAAAACCCAGAGGATTTTCTTGATTGGGCAAAGCAACATATATTTTAGAGACTGGCTTTTGTCCCCATTCCCCACCTTTTTGTAAAATCAATGCTCAGGAGAATCTCCTGTGTAAACAAAAAAGGCCAAGAACATGTTCCTACACAATCAATATCCAACCACAGCCCCGTTTCCCCCCACCATCCTTTCTACAATAAAAATATAAAAGTTGGAACCCAGGAACTTCAGTAATAATTAAGTACTGTAGTTTATTTTTTGCCGACTGCATTGCTTTTATAATATTCTGTTTAGGTAATTGTTGTTCTCCCTCTATTTCTCTCCCCACACCCCGCTAAAATCCTTTTTTATATCCAAAGATCTGCCTTCATGCATTTTATAAGGGAATGTTATACTAAAATATTTCCCATGCTGCCCCCTCTGTTTCAGAATAGCTACAAGGTTTGTTCAGTTCTGTATTTTAAAAAAACGTACAAGACTGACAATACAAGAATACCCTTCCCCACCCGATTTCCTCCAAGTGCAAACTGCAAAACCCAAAACTTTTAATTAGATTGGTGAAAGTTACTTGGAAATAGCAAGTTTGGGTAAATCACTCTTTTAAGAGATGGAAAGGCTTAGAACATAGTACATTCTGAATAGTTTAGAAAATAATTTTCATCAGTCCCAGCCTCCAAATATTTGTATTACAGAAGTAGCCTATCTGCTCCAAGCAGATAGGAGAAGTATGAAATATACTATTAAAGCTAAGTAACTCCAACCATCAGAAAATAACAGCATATCCAAAGAACAGCAACTGCAAAAAGAATCTATAAACTCATAATTTTGGAGACATTTTAAGAGAAAAAAGCCCTTTGCCCCCCCCCCCCAACAATCGCTCTCCCTACACCTGCAAAGGAATTTGGGGGAGAAAAGACTTTGAGGGCGTTAAACAACAACAAAAGACCACAACACAGAGACAAAAGCCACAGGCCTGAACGCTTCTTTAACGTCCGGAACCTCGGTTTAGAAGCACTCAACTCCTTTTTCGCGGGACGCTTTAATCCGATACACATCCGGGTTGGGGGGGGATTTCCGTTCTTTGGAGCCCTTCCGGACTCATAGATTTCCTGCTTCCGGTGTTGGGGGAGAAATTGTCCAGGAGGGGCAAACCGTCGTCTTCTTGAGCGTTTATTAAACTGAAAGAAGAACGGCAGAAAAAAGAAGTTGCGGTATTAAGTGCCTGGAGGCCAGGAATGGTTGTTAAGGTGCCAACCTTTCAGCTGGCTCCTTCTGAAGCATTTTGATCTGCAACCCCTGCAGGCATCTGTCAAAGGTTTCACTTGCTGTTCGCCATTCGGCACAGCAGGTCGCTTTTGACTGCGGAATAGAGCGGGCTGCTGTAGCTGTTCCTGTCGGTACTTAAAGCCAGAAGGTCCTCACGAAAAACTGTCTGAAAGAGACTTCTGGCTTCGGTGGTCAAAGTGTGGCTTGTGAGTAGTTTGGCATCATCTGCCTGACTAATTTGTATCTCAGTGTCTTTTATATCTTTAAAGCTTTAAAGATTGGCATTAAAATGGAATTAATATTGAATATCTATTTTAAAATAAATTTGTATATCAATACTAGGATTATATGTTTGATTAATGTAATTATTATTATATACTTTATTCATTAAACATGAAACTCAGTCAATTAAATTATTCTTGTTTTTATTGTTATTGTTGTTAGTGTTAGTGTTGTTGTTGTTATTGTTGTTTTATACCCAGAGGCCACACTGTTCATGTATTGATATTGATGTATATTTAAACATAAAAGTCCAATAAAACTTTTTTAAAAAGCTTTAAATATCTTTAATCTTTAAATCTTTAATCTTTGTTTTAATCTGCTTCCTATGTAAAGGTATCCGCTTCTTTGTATCTGACATTGTATTTCACTAGATAATTTGATATCTTCTTCTTAGAAGAGAATTGGCTTTGTCCTGGATTGTCCAGCTACGTCTATATGACGCGTCATGGCAAGAACTGTACAGCGGGAGCTGTCTACACCTACCATGAGAAGAAAAAGGACACAGGTGAGGAGGCCACAGACTGAAATATATATGCTGTGTGTTCCTTAGTTGAGTGGGGAAATGTTTGCCTCTCATTGCAATAATGGAATTGCATGTGGAAATCCAAAGCAATTTTTCTTAGCCTGTTTCTGCTATATGTGTTGAACTGCAATTTTCATTCTGTGCTGCTAGCATATCAATTGGCATGCTGGCTAGGGATGACAGGAAATCATGTTGAGGAAAAGTAATCCACAGTGCAGGAGATTATGTGAAGAGGATGTCTCAAGTAGGATAGGAGAAATGTATTGGTAAAATAAGAATAATTACAAACTTTTCTTTCCATTTATTCAGTGGAAAGAAAAGTTTTTCATGAAGTCCCTAGATCTTGTCGGTTGGCATCCTCTGTGTGTAGTTTATATTGCTTTTATAGAAAAAGGTTCAGAGGATTGTCACAAGATTTGGGAGTAATTTCTCCCCACCCCTCAGACATAATATAGTGAAATAATGAAGACCAGAACTGGGAGGCAGTTACCTTTGTGCTGTTTATGACTAGCTGGATATTGGGAAAATTTCTAGATTAGTTCAGAGTTTTGTTCACACCCCTGGAGTGTGATTAATACGCTCTAGTATTTAATCGAAACTCAGACTTATACTAATTCACACTACAAGTTTTGGAACAAGCTGAGCCTTCTTGGCAAACTCTGCCTTTCTGATTAGAGTGTCATCAGTTGTTATCTTTTACCAGTTCTATCCAGCAATCCAAAGAGCCATTTGAATAGGTTTTTTCAATACTGCTCTCTTACTGTGACCTTCCCTCTGTTTTTTTCAGCTGCCTCTGGTTATGGGACACAGAACGTCCGTTTGAGCAAAGATGCTGTCAAGGACTTTGATTGCTGCTGTCTCTCCCTGCAGCCCTGCAAGGACCCTGTTGTGACGTAATTATCAGATCCATTTGAAATATTTTAGTCTTATGCTGAAGTTCTTCCCTGTGTGTCTTTTATTTAACTTTATCAATAATGTAATCTCTAAAAATAATAGAATAATTGACCCTGCCCAGTATCATTAATTTATTTGTTCCTTTGCTGTATGCGCCTGTTGATTTTTTTAAAACAAATGTAGAAGCCTTTTTAGTGTGTAATTGTACAGATAAAGTAATGTGTACCTTTTGCCACTTGACAGTACTTTATTATTTGCATGACATATTTAGTGCTGGCCCTAGCCTTGTTTTGGAAGGAAATTTGAAAATTTAAGAGTGAAATAGATGCACTTTGCCTTTTAAATCCTCCCAGGTATTAAAAAAAAGGCTACAATTTTACTTTTTACAGGGGCCGGGGAGGGGGAAAACCCCACAAGAACTGCTTTTATCTCTTTTGTGCCTTTCCTGCACAATCTTAATTCTGTTGGTACGCTCCTCCAGCCTTTGTTTGGAAAATAATTACCTTCTGTTTCATAGAGGAATTGCGGTTAAAAACTAGAACATAAATTCAGTATGTGTCTGTGCTATTATGCCCCCTCTCTCTGGAAAATTAAGTCCAGCAATAGAACACAGATCACGTACTTCATGTATCCATTGTTGCACATGAAATGTTCTATGAGAACTATTTTAGGCATTATAGCATTGCGATCCTCCACAGATTGCTATTTCTGAATATCATTGGTGCAAGAAAAAGTTTATTTTGGGGGGAGGAGTAGGTGAACAATGGGGCAGAATACAGTTACTGTTACAGAATTGGGAATGATGTAGACAAGTTTTAAACTAAAACAACAAAGGCCAGCAAGAAATGGGGCATAGCTCCATTACCAATCCTGGCTTTTGTCTGCAATTCTGTAAAAAAATCCTCTTTCCCGTCAAACTGATATCTGTAGTGGTTGTCCTTTGTTAACTGCCTTGTTTAGTGACTGTTCAAATTTAGAACTGCACTGAAAAAGTAGTTTTAAAGCCACCCCTGAACATTAACAGTGTCTCCATGATCTCACGATCGCAATTTGGGCCCTTGGCAATTGGCATGCATTTATAGTGGTCAGAATATCCCACAGTCAGATGATTGCCATTTGTGAGCTTCACAACCAATTTCTGATAAGCTGTCAAAGGAGAAACTGGCAATAAGTTGCAAGATATGATCACGTGACATTGTGCTTAATGATCTAGGATAATTTGCTTAATGAATGCTGTGGAAGTGGCATCATAAGTCTGGGATAGTCGTATGATATTTCACTTAAACATGTTACTTAGTAAAGGAATTGCTGGTCTTACTTGCAGTCTTTAAATGAGGATATCTATGCATGCGGAGATACTAGACTTCTTGAATGCTGTTGGTTTCATCTCTATCCTCTCTGATCCTGAAACTTTACCATGTGTTTCCTGGGCCACTTTTTTGAAGCCCATAAAGCAGTGGTGAAATTCAATATTTTTTTTACTACCGGTTCTATGGGCATGGCTTGGTGGGTGTGGCAGGGGAAGGATACTGCAAAATCTCCATTCCCTCCCCACTCTTGGGGGGAAGGATATTGCAAAATCTCAATTCCCACCCTACTCTGGGGCCTGCCAGAGGTGATATTTGTCGGTTCTCTGAACTATTCAAAATTTCCGCTAACGGTTCTCCAGAACTTATCTAAACCTGCTGAATTTCATCCCTGCCACCCCTCTAATTGTAATGGCATGGTTTCTTGACATTTTGTCACACAAGCTAAAGATACCTCAAAATAGGCTTACTGCAGTTAAAAAACAAACAAACTTCCAACTTCCTGCCCCAAACTCAGAAAAATAAACTCTGTAGCCCTAACCATTTGCTTCTTCTCTATAACTGTCTCAAAAGGGTTAAGGGTCATTCTGGACATTAAAAACATGCCCCATCTTGCCACTCAGTTACATATATTACGACTTTTCAGATGTATCCTAGAATACAGAATATGATTACGCTCTGAAATTCTCACTGTAGTCAAAGAGGCATGGGGGCTTTAGGATTTGGGTTATGGTGGGTTTATAAGTGATATTTATGTTGCTTCCCCTCTCCCCCTTTCCAGCCCTGATGGATACCTGTATGAAAAAGAAGCTATCCTGGAGTATATCCTACATCAGAAAAAGGAAATTGCCCGGCAAATGAAGGTATGCCAATATAGAGAGCTACAAGGATAATTGAGTTCGTACCTAATTGTCAATTTTAATAGATATATTGGAAGATTATGCTTAAAACAGCTAGCAAATGAAAGAAGATGCGGAAAAGAACTGAATCCCAGTAACATAAAATATGTATGCTATATAACATGAAAATTAACCCAGTAAATGTGACTTAGCTGAAGTGAGTTTAGTGTGGGCATTCTACATTTTTATAAAGACTCAGATGATACTTTATCTTCATAACAATTCACAAGAATTATTTTATTCTTTTCATAGGCCTGCTATTCAGTAGCATTTATCCAGATTAAAAAGCCTTTATCCTCTGCCAGTGATTCACTGTAGTTTGAGGAAGAAAGATATCCAAAGCTTCTGACAGTCATTGCCTAATGGCCCAGAAGGGCTGATACTATCAGATCAACGGGGCTGCAAGGTTTAAGAAACAGTCTGTTCAAGAAAGGATGTGGAAGTAGATGTAGAAACAAGATTTTAGTGGTTATTCAATTTTACTCTATAAACTTCTTTGAGAAATTTATTCTAGAATTAATATATAAACATTATAAAACAATACATTTAGATTTTGACTGAAAAATGAAGATGAACTCCATAGCTGTGGCCAAATTTGGTTACTCTTTCTTTGGTCTAGTGGTTAAGGCACCAGGCTAGAAAGTTCAGGTTTCACCTTAGCTGGGGAAACCAGCTCGGTGATTTGGGCCAGTCACTCTCTCAGCCCATTTCTCCTCAGATGTGGTTGTTGTAGGGAAAAGATGGGGAAAAGATGAGGAGGAAAGTGTGCTGGATATGCTTGAGTTATTTATAAAAACAATAATGGTGAGATACAAATACCGCTTTTTCCCGAAAATAAGACAAGTCTTATTTTCTTTTGACCCCCGAAATAAGCGCTTGGCTTTATTTTCGGGAAGATCTTGTTAATTTTGAGGTACAGGAGGTAGCGAGTGTGGTCACCTCATGACTGCTGCTGTGTTGCAATATTTTGGGGGAGGGCTTATTTTAGCGCATGCGCTCACAAGCCCGATTGGACTTATTATCTGGGGAGGGCTTATTTTCAGGGAAACAGGGTAAAGAAATAAATTCTCTTTCTAGAATTGGAAGATACATTTATAGAATAGGGACTACGTTTCTTTAGTAAAAGTTGATATGGACCTTATTGGCCATCGATTCCTGACTTAAAAAGAGATTTAAGTGTTAACATAGGCATCCTGTCTTTTGGCCAGTGTTGGATTATGAGTATCAAAAATAAAAAGAGCACATAATGATTCTTGTATATTTTAGTTCAAATCCCATTCTGGAGGCTATTAATGGGAATGGGTCTTCTTTTTCCCTTTTCAGGTGATAGTACTACATTAGAGGAATGTAGGACAAAAAAAATCAGCACTTTTTAGAAAGACTACATCTCTACTAAGCTAGAAACCAAACTTTGGTTTATGTTTATGGCTCAGTTACTTGTTTGGGTATTTAGCATCTTAACTCACTGCTGTTGTTATAAGGCTGGGATATTGGGATCCATCAAATCTATTTACTGCTATTTACTCAACTCTATTTATGTAGTGCTGCTGTTGGTTGGGCATTCCACAGCTGCAGTCTAGTTTCTTCATCTACCATAGTTGCCAACAAGCTTTTCATTATTTTTTTTGCTCAAACTTTTCTCATTTAAAAGTAATTATGAAGCCAACAGCTTTTTTAAAAACTTAGTTTTGCTTTTAATGAGCACAGTTATCCCCACTGCATGTTTGCCCTACATCTCTTATATAGAACAGAAGCAGTTGCTTTACAATTGACATGCTGAAAAGTAGAGCAACAGTGAATGGTTTCTTAGTAATTGCCTCCTTTTTGGCATTTGCAGGCCTATGAAAAACAGAAGAATGAAAAGAAGGCAGAAATGGCAGAGTTGAGCAAGGCTGCCAAAGAGTCCCAGGTGAAGAGTTTCCTTGACAAAGAGTTGAGCATTGTGAGCAAACATCTCAATCCCTTTGATCGTCACTCAGGTAAATCAGGAATGCAAGCAACATCTAAGCCACTGGTGGTGGAAGGGGGAAATATCTTGTTTGCCTTCTGTGTACAAGTATAACACGAATGGGTTCTTCCTTCTGCTGTGCCTGGTCTCGTGTAAACCTTAAAGATGCTGTCAGACTTGATAAGAATTGCTCCCATTTTCTCTGTTCTGGTGCTGCTTGCCTTGCAGAAGCAGAGTGTTCACAAAGCTCCTATTCATTTTTCCCTGCCTTTTGGCAATGTTTGTAATTCATGGTGCAGTGCCTTAAGCAACTTTAGAAACCAGGGTTGGGGGGGGAGGCAGTCTCTTCTTACAAGGGTTGAATAAAAAATGAGGCTCCAGATGAGCCTCCAGATGAGGTGTGTGCGTGCAACACTTAATTGCAACAGTCAACAAATGATTAAGGTGAGTTTGAAAGCACAAATAGGATATTTGCTGCAACATGACAAGTCTTGATCTCATACCTTGTGAGCCACTCAAGAGGAGGTTGTTAAGTTAAAGAGATAAGGTGTGGAGCTCTTTCATGACAGCTTTAAGAAGCTTATCTATTGTTGGAAGAAGTGTGTTTCAAATGTAAATTATGTGGAGAAGTAAATACAAGTAATAAAAGGGCTGATTTCAAGGACTATTTTCTGTGTTTTGAAAATTAAAATATCCCTATATAAACTAAACTGGGGAGGTGACTTTTTATTGGTCCTTACATACTGTAAATAGCTCCTTAGCTTACTGTCAAATTTCTGTCTTCTCTTAAACTTTTTTCCTATCTTCATTCCATTTTTCAGTTTTACTGTCTACGCACCATCACCTCTTTTCAAATTAGCTCTCCTGCTATCAGTCTCTTTGCATTAATGGGAAGTGAGTCATCCAGGAGAAATGCAAGCAGTTGAACTCCTTCTTCGAGCATGGAGTAACAATGCCTGCACTATTCCCATCTTTGTGGAGCTTGGTAGTACTAAAGTAATGATAGCAATAGACTTAGAATTACATACTGCTTCACAGTGCTTTTTACAGCCCTCTCTAAGCGATTTACAGAGTCAGCCTATTTCCCCCAACTATCTGTGTCCTCATTTTACTCACCTTGGAATGTTGGAAGGCTGAGTCAACCTTGAGCCTGGTGAGATTCGATCTACCAAACTGCTGGTAGCCGACAAGTCATCAGAAGTAGCCTGCGGTACTGCACTCTAACCACTATGCCACCGTGGCTCTATGTAATGATGAGGGTCACATTTTGGGATGCACAAGAAAACTACTTCCTGGATCCTTTTACATGTTCTTGACTTAGCATGCACGGGGCCACGGTAGCCCAATGTGCAAATTGTACCCTGCTTCCCTGAAAATAAGACCTCCCCAGATAATAAGCCCAATCAGGCTTTTGCGCGTATGCACTAAAATAAGCCCCACCCCAAAATTAAGCCCTCTCCAAAAATATTGCAACACAGCAGCAGCCATGAGGTGACCACACTCTTCGCCTCCTGGACCTCAAAAATAATAATACCTCCCAAAAATAAGGCCAAGTGCTTATTTCGGAGGTAAAAAAAAATAAGACCCTGTCTTATTTTCCGGGAAACACAGTATACCAAACAAAAGTACCTCATAAGGGTGGGGGGGATATGCCACCAGTTGTAAGGTAAAATTGTTTTTAACAATGTGTAATGTGTATGTATGCCTCTGTAATATTAAAAAAATGTTTTTAGCAGTACGTGATTGCATATAAAATTATGCACAGGACATTTAATATTACAACAGCACCCCTGAGCATGTAGATGAATTCCATTACTGTTAGATGTGCAGTGTTTTCCCATATACAATTAATCTTAATAACTTTGTTCTTCTCTGCATTATAGGAGACCCTCAAGCTGGGCCCAGCAGTGGAGAAAAGGCCAAACAGCTACCAAGTTTTTGGATCCCTTCACTGACACCTGAGGCCAAGACCAAAGCAATTCCAAAACCAGTGAGCTATTTGTCATTCCTTTTCAAGATTCACCAAACTGTCTTGCGTTTGACTACATTGCAAACCAGCTTAACTGCCATGGTTTTTATGAAGAATAACATAAACTCTTAAGTTGAATTAATATGGTTCTTATTTTGTCATTCTTTTTCAAGGTTCTCCTAATGCAGGGGTGTCAAACTCAAATTTCATTGAGGGCTACATCAAGGTTGTGTTTGACCTCGGAGGGGCGGGTGTGTGCGTGGCCAGCTCAATGTCACTCATGTTTGGGGTGCCTGTGGTGGCCTAAGCGCTCTGCCAGAGAAAACAGGCTCCCAAGCTCCATCTTCAGCTGAGACAGCCTCCTGCACTGGCAGAGGCACCGCAGGCCAGTCCTTTGCTGTTTCCAGGGTGGCAGCATAGGCACCCCGCGGGCCGGATCTGGCCCCTGGGCCTTGAGTTTGACACCCCTATCCTAATGCTTCTGTTAGCATATGTACATCTTGCAGTTTGTGTATGCTACAAAACGAAACCAGCTTAACTGCCATGTCTATAAAAAACTATAAAATCTTTAAATCTTGGATTAATGTGTTGCTGTATTCATAAAGCTTTTGTGGAACTAAAAAGTGAAGTTTTTTAGTTTAGAGTTCTTAGAAAAAGTCCTAAATTTTACTTAAAGCATTTACTTAATAGCTCTATTGGATCTAGATTTTTTTCCTCCCCAAATCAGAAGCCCTTCTGTTAGTCTTGTTTTTCTTTGCTCATGGTTGTGGATTGAAAAGTATTAAAGAGTTATGCTGCCTTTTCCAAACTGTTCCAGTCCAGATCTGTTGAACCATAGATCCCGTAACTAGTCATGATGATTGCTTACCTCTTAATATTTTAAAATTTTCACCGATGTTTAAATGATCTGGATATATGAAGGAACTCTTTTTACAACATTGAGTTCCTTATTTGCTGGTTGAAGATTACCTGGGGGGGGGGGATGTCAGGTTGACTGGAAGATACTACTAAAATTATTTATGATGTATGAGGCATATTATTATTTTTAATGCACTTTCTGATTTTCCAGTCATCAATATCTTATATTTTCAGGTTATATAGCAATATATTCTGCTTCACAGTGCTTTACAGCCCTCTGTAAGTAGTTTACAGTGTCAGCCTATTACCCCCAAACAATCTGGACCCTCATTTTACTGATCTCAGAAAGATGGAAGGCTGAGTCAACCTTGAGCCACTCAGAATTGAACACTTGGTGTGAGTAGTGAGTTAGCCCTGCAGTACTGCATTCTAACCACTGTGTTGCGACAGCTTAAAGACAGGATTAGAATACATGTTTCCATATTTATTCTAATCTAACCCAAGTGTGTGATGGTGCATGCCTTTGGCTAGAGTTGACTCCTGGCGACTGGAGAAGTCTCTGCAGTTTTCTTGGCAGGATATCAGAAACGGTTTGCTGCTGCCTCCTCCTTAAAGATGAGAGCGCGACTGGTCCAACGTCTCCCAGCTGTCTTTTGTGCCTAAGATAGGACTAGACGTCACAGCCCCCAGTTTCTAGGGTTATTTTATCTTATCCCAGTTTATCTTATTCATGTCATTTCTTCCAGGACAAGTGCGTGTACTGCCCTATGAGTAGGAAACCACTGAAGCTGAAAGATTTGATCCCAGTGCACTTCACTCCTGTAGATGCCAGTGTAGATCGCGTTGGACTAATCAACCGGCAGGACCGCTACGTGTGTGCTGTCACACGAGACATGCTCGGAAACTCTGTCCCTTGTGCTGTGCTCCGTCCATCGTGAGTAATGGGGGGGGGGGGGGTTGTCTTTTCTTAGAGGAAAGGTTACATATGAGATGAAATCCCTAGTTGGATCCAAGCATGGGAATCTGTCTTACATTTAATATGTAAAAGAGATTTTTTTTTCTACCCAAGAGGCTCAGTTGTGACTCTGGAATGTGTGGAAAAACTTATCAAGAAGGATATGGTTGATCCAATGAACGGAGAGAAGTTGACAGACAAAGACATCATAGTTTTACAACGGGTGAGATTGACTATTAAAACACTTTTTAAAATAAGATAACCATCATTCATATATGTATGTATGTATATATAATTTACATGGGATTATTTGGATTGTGAATGTTATCTCTTGGGCTTCTACAGATGTTTATGGTACAATAGCAGAGTTGGAAGGGACCTTGGAGGTCTTCTAGTCCAACCCCCTGCCTAGGCAGGAAATCCTATACCGTTCCAGACAAATGGCTATCCAACATCTTATTAAAGACTTCCAGTGTTGGGGTATTCACAACTTCTGGAGGCAAGCTGTTCCACTGATTAATTGTTCTAACTTTCAGGAAATTTCTTCTCAATTCTAAGTTGCGTCTCTCCTTCATTAGTTTCCACCCATTGCTTCTTGTTCTACCCTCTGGTGCCTTGGGGAATAGTTTGGCTCCCTCTTCTTTGTGGCAACCCGAGATATTGGAACACTGCTATTTCCCCTAGTCCTTGTTCACTGTCTCCCCTAGTCCTTCTTTTCATTAAACTAGATGTACCCAGTTCCTGCAACCTTTCTTCATGTTTTAGTCTCCAGTCCCCTAATCATCTTCGTTGCTCTTCTCTGCACTCTTTCTAGAGTCTCCACATCTTTTTTACATCGTGGCGACCAAAACTGAATGCAGTATTCCAAGTGTGGCCTTCCCAAGGCATTATAAAGTGGTATTAACCCTTCACATGATCTTGATTCTATCCCTGTTTATGTAGCCTAGAACTGTGTTGGCTTTTTTGGCAGCTGCTGCACATTGCTGGCTCATATTTAAATGGTTGTCTACTAGGACTCCAAGATCCCTCTCACAGTTACTACTATTGAGGAAGGTACCACCTATACTGTACCTGTGCATTTTGTTTTTCTTGCTTAAATATAGAATCTTACTCTTTTCACCATTGAATTTCATTTTATTAGATAGTGCCCAATGTTCAAGTGTGTCAAGATTTTTCTGTATCTTAAGTCTGTCTTCTGGAGTGTTGGTTATTCCTGCCAGCTTGGTGCCATCTGCAAATCTGATGAGTTCCCCATTTATTCCCTCATCCAAATCATTAATGATGATGTTGAAGAGTACTGGGCCTAAAACAAAGCCTTGGGATACTCCACTGCATACTTCCCTCCATGTAGATGCAGTTCCGTTGAGGACTACACGTTCAGTGCGGTTGGTCAGCCAGTTACGAATCCATCTGGTGGTGATGCTGTCTAACCCACATTCTTCTACTTTATCTAGTAGTAGGTTATAGTCTACCTTATCAAATGCCTTACTGAAGTCCAAGTAAACTATATTGACGTCATTCTTCTGATCCACTAATTTTGTCACTTTGTCAAAGAATGCAATAAGATTAGTCTGGCATGATCCGTTTTTGACAAACCCATGTTGGCTTTTGGCTATTACTTTGTTTACTTCTAGGTGTTCGCTAATTCTTTGCTTGAATATCTTTTCCAGAATCTTTCCTGGTATTGAGGTCAGGCTGATAGGTCTGTAGTTTCCTTGATCTATTTTTTTCCCTTTTTTGAAGATGGGAACCACATCAGCTCTTTTCCAGTCCTCTGGCAGTTCCCCCGTGCACCAGGATCTCTGAAAGATATAGTTCAGTGGTTCTGAGATCTCATCTGCCAGTTCCTTCAGAACCCTGGGGTGTAATCAATCCGGTCCTGGTGATTTGAACTCATCTAGGGTAGACAGGTGCTCACTTACTGTTTTCTTCCCTATTTCAATTTGTGTTCCTAATCTGATTTTTGTGGTGCTGTTTTTGATAGGTTGGACTGTTTTATCCCTTTGTATAAAGACAGATGCAAAAAATGAGTTAAATAGTTTTGCTTTCTCCCTGTTGCTTGCCACTTTCTCCCAGCAATGGACTAATTGTTTCCTTAACCTTTTCCCTTGCTTTTAACATGTTGGAAGAAGCTTTTTTTTGTTATTTTTTACTTTTGTGGCAAGCCTTTCTTCATTGTGAGCCTTCACTTTCTTTACTTCATCTTTACAGGCTCGGGCTATTTGCTCTTATTCTGCCTTACTTATGCCCCCCCCCCCCCTTTCTACTTTTTATACTTGACTTTTTTGTCTTTCAATTTGTCAGAGTTCTTTTTGCCACCATGTTGTAGAAAACTTAGCATGCTTTAAAAAGCATGTCATATGTACACTGTGATATGGCAGGTTTTAAAATACCAAGTCTCATGAACGCATTAGATGTGTTTTGTTAACCCAGGTTTAGAGCAAAATATGATATGCAAATTTGAGGGTAGGGAACTACACACTCACTTTGAAGGTTTCTGAATATTGGCAGAGAATTTCCTCCTGCCCAGGGCAATCACATGCCCCAGGATTAGCTGTCAAACAAAGCAGTTTGGGCTTCAGTTGTAATGTTGCCCAGCGACAAGCGCTCCGTAACCATCAAGGACAGGATAAGGGTGGGCCTTCCCTTCACCATGCCATTCCTCTTTCCTTATGAGTTTTCTCTTTTTCCAGGGTGGCACAGGATTTGCAGGATCAGGCGTGGAGCTGGAAGCCAAGAAATCTCGGCCTGTGATGCAAGCTTAGAATATTCAGATGGAGAAGAAAGGGATGATTCTCCACCTGATGCTGGCTGCCATCTGCTAGCTTAAAAAAGCTAATATTGCATATAAAGAAAGACAGTATTCTGCAATTTTGTAAACCAGACTTTCTTAAAAGTTTTTGAAAGAAAGAATTCTTAACTTGGGAAATGTGTAATCAGCAGCTTATTTTTAGGAATCATAATTTAATTGTCAAGTTTTTCTATCTTGGAAAAGAAAATAGAGGGTGCAGTTCACATAATCAAAGGCTCAGTGTATTTGAAATTGATTACTATTAAAAAAAAGTGACATACTCTCTTGTTGGATCAATCTTTTTTGCCCTACAAAATTTGCTGCTTCTTTGTCCAATCTATGGCACAATATCTTGACAGGTTGGGAAATGATTTTATTAGTTATCCAAAATTTTACAAGTTAAGAGGTCACAATTCTTGGCGGGCCCCCAGATATTCAGCTGTGTTTTTATACTCTTTGGCGCTTTGAATGCTGTGCTTCATCAACTCTAAGACTTCATCTCGGGAAAGCCTGTTATCCTGGAGAAGGAAGGGGTACAGAGAAAGAACTACAAGCCTAGATAAGCAGTATTTATCCAAGGTATTGGCTACCACTAAGATGCTTAAAAATACATTCAACCTGAATTCAACGTTTTTTTACCTATATAGACAGATATTGGAGGTAATTTTGAACCCGAGTGGTTACTTCATTATTCCCAACAGGTCCCAGACAAGTGTTTGCAAAGAGAACAGCCGTGTTTGTTTTCTTAAAAGAAGGGAAGCATTTGAGGGAGCTAATCTTTGCTTTCCCTTAGATCAAGTGTGGATTGTAAGGGAAGAACTGAAGTGCATTAAGAACATTACAGAAGAGATTAAATGCACTGATGAAAGGAAGTGTATTTCATCTCAAACATCTCGAACATGGAGATCTTCATAACATGACAAGGGCTCACAGTGCTTTGGGGGAGATGGAAGCTGCGGAAAAACAGGAATGGATCCTAGGGGAAGCCACCCAAGTACACCAGCTACACTACTTTTTGAAGAAAGTTTAAGCAGGCCCTTCCAACAATAAATAGAGAGCAATTCCTTCTGGAGTGTGTTTCTCCCACTCCCATGTAAGGGAGAACCCGCTGTTGTATATTCCCCACCCAGGCCAATTACAGTTCATCGTGCTTCTTTGTCAAATCTTCACCATAGTTGGTAGCCTGGCTCCCCACAAACATGTTCCAATTGTCCAAAATTTCTTGCTTGGTTATTTTATCATCCTGCGATTTGGGGGAGGAAGCGAAGCAGTGGGAGAAGAGAAATAGAAAGGCAAGGACAGAAGGGCACAATTATAACCCAATTACATCCCAATCATTTTTTAACATTTTTATATTGTGTTATTAGTAAATTATATATAAAACTTTAGTTTAAAGCCACTTATGTTAGTTTTTCAGAGGGAAAGAACACTGTTTTAAAATATGAATGTTTCCAGACTCTTAGAACAGTCCATGCCACAACAGATCATTAGAGGAGGCAGTTTAAATATTATGCTTTTCTTCATATAGAGGGCTAAAGTTCTTAGTGATACTACAGAGATTGCTGTATTTTACACACACCAACACGAATGACTTTTTTTTTTTAAAAAAAGATCTACAATAATGAATTTCAAGTTGCTCCCTTTTTATTCTGCTATTTCAAAACATAAAGATAAATAACTGGAGCCAAATAGTGGAAGCTGCATATCTTAGGAATTGTCAAAGTGTGACACAAAGCTACCACAGGTCACAATTCTGAACAAAATATTTATGATATCTGGACATTGTACACATACTCCTTGTGGCAGAATTCTTTTAAAAAGTTTGCTTTCTTTTAAGAGATTCAGCAGTAACGAAACATGCTTGGAAACTCAGCTTTCTATTCTCTCTATTCTTTCTATTCTTGTGGACAGGAAAGGAAGTTTTTCAGTAGAGGACAGGCATCAAAAAACTTTCTTAGAGCATAGATAGTCCTTAGTCTAATGCTCTCATTAATGACCAATATTTTAAAGAAGCTTCCCTGAGGATGAAATTTGGGTCTTGACTGATATTGAGGAGCTGAAAATACATTTGGTGTCCTAGAAGCTGGATGTCTTTTTAGTCTTGTGCCACTTAATTGACATGAGATAGTCAAGGGCAAGCTTTCAAGTATTCATTTCAGATTGTGTTAAAATTGCATTTGTGGATAGATTTCAGTTGTATCGAGAAGTGCAGCTGGCATTCAGTCGCCTGAAACTGAGATATGGGCTGCATATAAATTTAATAAATAAAAAGATAGATGAACAAATGAATAAATAAATATGAACTTTAAGAATTAAATTTTAGGATAACTATGGTAGTACTGGTCAGATCCTGCCTAATGTTAGTAGAGAAGCCTATAATGAAAGCCTGGTGAGCTGCTATATGCTTTTGATTCCTTCCCTTTGTAGATTAAATAAAGTAATTTCTGCCAAAATTTGACCTGATTGCATTAGCTCTTTGAAAGTAGAGTACAAGCACAATTTTTGAATCGGATAAAGTGAGGAAAAAGTAAGGAAAGAATGAACTCTGTTTTAAATTCTATTAGTTTCCCAAAAATAGTTTTCTTCCATAATTAAAAAAATGACCCATTTCTTCATTTCATGAATTTGCATTGGACTTGGTAATAATCCCCAATTACAAGCAAACTAGGACAGAAGTCTTTAAGGAATGCATTGATACCCAGCATGATTTGAGGGAGGATCAAAACCTGCCTTCTACTTCCATGCCCAGGTCAAGAGACCTGAAGCTAAAATTGCCCTAAAGTAAAATCTTCAAATCAAGTTTTATTCTTGGGGACTCGCCCAATTATGGATGTATTAAAAAAAAAGGCTAGTGGGTCACACACCATCCACATATCTCAACTCCTGTGTTAGCCTGAGCATTGCAGCTCCTTTCCCATGCCTAGATTATTCTTACCAGATCTTTGTCCGACTGAACAAGGAGATGCTTGGATTCCACTTCAGCATGATCATAGTCTGGGGGCAGGATCCAGTGCCCAATTTCCTCCCGATCCATCTTCCCATCTTTGTTGATATCTCTGTGTTCCAGGAATTGTTGACGTTCACTTGTCACCCAGCTAGGTTCCGGCTCCCCAGTTTCAGGGGAGTATATGTCACCTGATCAAATAAGAATAAGTGAGATACGAAAAATCTCCTGTTGTACCTCCTCTCTAGGTACTGGACTAAAGTAGAACCTTTCTTCTAATCAAGGCAAGCCAATGAAGGAACAGGATAGTAGAGATACTGAGTCTCATTACCTCCTCCTTCTGGGCTCAAAAAAATACTTACAGCTCTGCCCCAAACCAGCCTACTTCTTAACAGGGTAATCCATTACCATTCAAGAAGAATTCTTATATTCTTACCGAGATATTCATCAACTTCTACGAAGCCATCACCATTCTTATCTATGTCCTCCAGGGTTTCCTGAAAAAATCAGAAGGTTAACTCTTAATGGTATAGTAGATCTTTTCACAGAGAGTTGTGTCAGAAAGATAGCAAAACCTCAAGAAATAATGCCTGTAATAAAAGGCATTTTCAGTTCCTAGATGCTTGGTAATATATTTCTGTTGCAGACAAGGAAGTCATGGGAAATGTGGGTGAGTCATAATTGCTTTCTAAGTTTGGGCCTTGGTTACTCAAAGGAGGACCTACACTCTAATCCAGAGGTCTCCAACCTTGGTAACTTTGAGACCTGTGGACTGCAACTCCCAGAATTCCTCAGCCAGCAAAGTTTTGCTGGCTGAAGAATTCTGGGAGTTGGAAGTCCACAGGTCTTAAACTTGTCAAGGTTTGGAGACCCCTACTCTAATCAACAATGGTTCTGCAGGGTCTCAGATAGGATTTCCCCCAGATTTTTCTGGACTGAGTATGATCCCTTCTACCTTATGCAAAGCAGCTGCTCTAACACAAAATCACAGCTGTATCCATGTGTATTGGAGGAAATTGGGAAGGACTTCTCCAAGATTATAGTCAGCTTTGTATCTGGGAGAAAGGAGATGCTGAATGAAACACTGCATATTGGACTACTCTCCTAAGCATTAAGGAGAAAAGACTCATTTTTTAACTGAAACTCAAACAATTTAGACAGCAGACAGAATATTAGAGGATTTGGATTTCTTTTGTCCCTTTTTAAAAAAAGCATATAGGAAGATGATTTTAAATCAACATCTCACTTCAGTTTCTGAATAGCAGTAGCCACACTTCATTCTTGCTTGTCACATTGCAAGCATAAAGCAGATCATTGCTACCTTTTACCATATAAACATGAGCTCTGGATTTTTCAGGATTATAAAATAGGATGCTAGGACAGCGCCACATCTTAATTTGGTAATTATAAAATCCTTTACAGAGACATGCTTTACATCATTTGAAATATTTTCTAAAGGAAAAATCTAACATTTCACAAGAGAGGTAAGGTGAATTAAATGAAAGGGGAGAAAGAATACATTTTAAATGGAAACTGAAAGACAGGAACAAAAGTTTTAATAAAATAAACCTTGAACAGCTGCTGGGGTTTCAGCTCCATTTTTTTATGAGTTACATCTATCTACTAAGTAATAAAGATGCTGTCTACCCATCCAATATAGGTACACCATCCATCACAGAAAACAGGATTTCTTAATGGCAAAGTGTCCAAGAGGGGCTGTCACAAATATACATGTCACTAGCTGGGAAGATCAAGACAGTGCTGTTCTGAACCATGCAATCAGATTATTCTGATTCAGATAATTCTTGGTGGTTGATCTTTGTTTCAATTGGATAAACCCCAACCCCCTAAATTTCATAAGTTTATGTGTTATTTAAAAGTCCTAGTCTAATTATCTACTTGATATTTTTGAAAGGTTTTGAAGCAAAGCTTCTCTGATCCTTTGCTACTAATCATATTGGCAAGAATCTAGGCTAGTGTTTCTCAAACATAATAATTTGAAGATTTGTAGATTTCAATTCCCAGAATTCTCCAACCAGTTTGCTGACTAGGAAATTCTGGGAACTGAAGTCTACACATCATCTAGTTTCTATGGTTGAGAAAAAACTCCCCTGACTAAGCATTGTTTTTTATATGGTATTTGGATTTACATGTTAAGTTGAAGATTAACCCATTAATTACCCATTAACCCATTAATACTAGTAGATGGTAGCCACTGAATTTATGGGAAAAAATTAAAATAAAGCAAATCTCACAAGATCTCTGCATGCTCACATTGTGGACATTTTTAATTCTTTACAGATACATGCATTACTTATATATTAAAATATTTTTGCCCACCCGATACTATATAAAAGCATATGGCGATACCCACCAAGTGAAAAATTTGTCGACCTTTCTATTAAAAGCTGTAATTGGTTTTGGCTTTAGCTTAGCTTGTTGAGAGTTGTAGAGTTCAAAAATTATGATTTATGACTGAGACTTCATGTGAATGAGAACACTAGTCAAACTATATTAAAATCAACTATGGGAAAATAGAAAATGTGAATCCAGATATAAATTCACTAAGCAACCATTTAGTGTTACTTCTATTCCATTTATAGGTTCTCTGTTTTCAATAGTTTTTCTAGTTCACTCATTGTTAAGGATAAGCAAGATCTATAACCCAGGAATTTTAATATTTTCACTTTTATTGATTTTTATAATCATTGGTTTTTTTTGCAGCCATATAAATATGATAAATAAACAAATGGAGATGATTCTATTGAAATTCTAATTCTATGCAAACACAGATAATGAAACCATAGAATGGTTAGGGGGAGCCAATTTAGGTAGTAAGTAGAAATCTCTCTTGACTAGGCAGGGTCCACATAATGTGCTACGACATAGTATGCTGAGCTCTGTTGCTGAATAAGCCATCATGATTAGATTCATACAGCCAGATAAACTAGAGCAATTTTGCACTGTTTAGTATTAGTATTCCCATCCTCACCATCACTATAATGTCCTTCATGTAGTCAAACTCTTCAGGATGAAGGAAAGCTGTGAATTCCTCTTTCGTCACACTCATATCTCCATTTTTGTCAGCAGCTTTGAATCGTCGTTCATCCCTGGCCAACATCTTCCGATAGGAATTCTTGTCCTCAAGATCCCCAAACTCTTCTCCTGAAGAAAACAGAGACATGAGCATCAGTGAAGCCTCCCTCCCCCCAGTAAACCTGAGCACATAATTAACACTTATTTTCCTACAGGATTGGTTGACCATAATCACTCACAGACAATGGATGAAACAGTTCATCAGAATGAGATTATATCCTGAGTGGTAAGCAAACCTCTCTCCGTATTAAGTGCAATGTGAAGTCTTTGTAATGAGGCATGTGAGCATTAGGAAATTAAAGTATATGTTATAACTGCTGATTTTTGGGTCCTTTCGGGAGCAACTGCTGTAAGAGAGGAGAGGAAACTAATTTTTTGAACTAATTTGAAATTATTGATGAGATACAGCAAAGTACACATCATGAGAAGGCAATTTTTTTTATCAATTACTCTTATTAACCTAACTTCTCAAGATACTGTCTACCTTTTCAATCTGCTTTTTTTGCAGGCTAGGTGACTATAGTACCTCCTGCTCTCCTGTGCTCTGGCTTAATATTTCTTCTCTCTCCCCCACATAAACATATAATCACACAAACACCTTTCTCTCCCACCCTCTTACCTTCATAGTGCCCATAAGTGGTCTTTTTGAACTCATTCCAAGTGATTTGGCCATCATTATCCTTGTCATAGTCCTTCCAGTTCTTGTTCACACTCTCATAGATGTAGCGGTTCTGAGTATGCTTGATCCAATCCTTCAATTCAGGCTGAGTCACGAAACCATCCCCATCTCGGTCAATTCGGTCCACAATCTTCCTGCAAAAAATAAGCATGAAAACTCAGGAGTGGCTTACAGAAACTCACTGGGCTGCCCAACTCTAGTCTAAATAGAACTCTGCCCAACTCTAGTCTTTATAGAACTCTAGTTCTATAAAGAATGTCACGAACCACCAGCAACACATTTATGGAACATATTGGGAGTGGAGACTAGGTTTTCTTAGAAGTGAAGTACTAATGTTTCTGGAGGGGACCAATGGGAGTGGATGATCTACAGCACATTTTTGGGGCCAGTATTAAGATCCAATAGATCAAGGGATTTAAAGACCAGTTTAGAGCCCTATCTTAATTATGTGCTTGATTTAACAATGTTAAAAAAAATTGAAAGACACAGGCGTGTTTCCTGATGATGAAGTTAGATTAGAAAGCCAATTACCTAGAAGTAATAGGAGAATCAGGGTCTTTCTCTTTCACTAGATCTTCAGGCAAGATCTGGATAGTCACTATGAAATATGCCTTATTTCTCAATATCCTCTAGGTCAGGGGTCCCCAAACCCCAGTCCGTGGACCCAGCACCAGTCTGTGGCTTCCAGAAACCAGGCTGGGTAAAAAAGCGAAGCCCCATCCACAGGATGCAGGCAAAACCAGAGCCCTCTGGTCTGTGAAAAAACCTGTCTCCGTAGAACTGGTCTCTTGTGCCCAAAGGGTTGGGGACCCCTGCTCTAGGCTAGGGGTCTCCAACCTTGGCAACTTTAAGACTTGTGGACTTCACAAGTCTTGTTGAAATCCACAATTCTTAAAGTTGCCATGGTTGGAGACCCCTGCTCTAGGCAATCACCATTTTATAAAGGGTGACTTGAGGCAGAAAATAGAAAACTTCCTTCTACACCTTATTCGTTCTTAATAGTTCCGGGGGGGGGGGGGGGGGAAGTATCTTTGCCTGATCAGTTTTCTAATGAGAACGTGATGCCTGTTGAACAATGTTTTTCAATCTTGGAAGCCTGCAGTCTAGAGAATTATGGAAATTGAACCCCATACATCTTATGAGGACTGAGAAACATCACGTTGGAGAAATGATTCTCAAATGGCTGGCTAATACTATCTTTAAAAGGCTCTGGATTCATAGCACTATTTCTTTGCATTTGACCAAGAGAATAACTGCTTGAAGAAAAAAGGCTATATGATGAGACTTGTTTATTTAATCACATTATTATTTTGGTTGGGTTTTCTTTTGCTGATGTAGTTGAAATGGGCTGAATGCCATGTCAAGAATGGGCATAAAGCTTAGATGACAGGGAATTCATAAACTCTAGCTGTTTCAAATATGCTTGTAACCAGTTTGACCAAATCTTAACCCAGTTTGCACACAATAAGCCAGCATGCTTAGAATCCCCTCTTAGAAAAACAAGCTTACACCCTACAGGACTAGACATTTGATCTTCCTCTCCCAGTTTTGGAATGCAAAATTCTTTGTTCAATTTCGCCAATGCAACTTTACCCCAGTCTCTCCTTGCTCTCTTCGGGAGTTAGTTGGTCAAATGTCTTGGCGTCTTCTTTGCCTAAGAAGGCTTCATGATCATAGCGGAAGTCTTGACTGTCATCATGGGGGTGATCACTGAGGTCTTGACCATGGTGGATACGATCCTTCTTGTCAGGGGGTGGCTTGGCCTGGGCCCAGACTAGGCATACTGTCAACAGGTAATAGTAGCAAAGCGTGTTCTGCCAAGCCATTGTATGCCTCTTGAAAAAATAAAAATGATGAATAAGGAAAACACAGAGCATATACATTATATACATATCCTGATACATCAGGGTTTGAAAATTTTGTTCCTTGTATCCATCCACCTTCACTGCTTTTGAGAACTCCTGCTTTCTAAAAATATGACGTTCATTCTCCTATGCTATCCAGAGTTTGGAGAATACCACCTCTTTAATTTCCTTCAAATCCTTCTTCTAAGACTATCCTATCCTTGTACCATTTTGTGGATTATACCCCATTGTACTGATATTCAAACTGGCACTCTTTAAATGTTTTAGATAATAATATTTACCATCATCTGAAATTATAGATCTCTAAGACATCAGAGAGCAGATCTGCTATCACTCAGTCCATATCATCATGCTCTGCTTTTATTTATTTATTTATTTATTTATTTATTTATACGGTTTATAGGCCGCCCAATCCCAGAGGAATCTGGGCAGCTTATTGTTTTTGCAAACCCTTCTCCCCCACATTATTCTTTTTTTAATCACATTTTACATTGTGAGTTGGGCTTGTTCTTTTGTACCTGGTAAAGTTCTACAAATTCTAATGATGCTAATAACACAATAATGTTGTTCTTCTCTTTACCAAGATAACAGAGCCTTGCTCCCATTTTCTATTTGCTTTATTCCCTCTTTCTAACAATTGTATATTATGTTTATGCTTTACCTATATGGTAGTTCTCTACTCCATTCTAGGGAACCATCAATTTACCTTTCTGTAAAACAACTGATTTTAAAAAGATTGGCCCGGTTATCAAATGAACTCCATGTCTGAGCAAGAGGTTGGATTCAGAGTCTCCCAGTCTCATATAATCCAGCAACATGTTGCTTGTTTTCTGCACTGATTTTAGATTTGAAACAATACCTCCCAGTCATAATCTTGCCATGTAGGATTGCGATCAGATGCTTGAGATAAGTTGCCAATCACCTGGTTTTATCCTGAGGCCTCTCTCCATACGAAAAACCACCAAGTCCCCATTCCCAGCTATATTCTCTAGTTAGTCATTCTACTTCCTTTCATCCTAGTCCATTCATCCAGACAGAAAGCTCTATCATTCTCTAAGGCTCTGTTGGAGGTGGGCATTGGTAATAAGGGCTGCACTTTTCAAGGGGGAAAACATCAGCAGATCACAGCAGCAGAAGCAAATTAGGCCAGTTCTCAGTTTGCTGCCCAGAATACAGAATGTTCAATTCCTGAAGTGGCTCAATGAACACTGTTCCTGCTCTGTCCAGAACAAAGCCACTGAAGAACAAAATGACACAGAAAGGGAGCACAGCTTTACATCCGAGGCTGTAGTACAAAAAAGGACCCTTCCATTGCCAAACTCCTCGGCCTATGGCAGATCCTGGATTGAATGAAACCCAACAGCCTCCTGCCACTGCACAAAGCCATCTTAAGAAGTAATTTCACTGCAATAAAAACTGACAAATCAACTTGTGGCATTTTGAAGAGTACCAACAGAAGAGTATATGGGTAGCCCAAGATAGAACTGTGGAATTCTCTGTGTTCTCTGAGCTTATGTTTCAGTGCCCAATTAGGTAACATCATCAGCATGTCTCTCGTTTGGATTGGGTACTTATACTGATGATGTTACCTATTTGGGTAATGAAATGTCTGCAAGCAAACAATCAAGCACAGAGATTAAGAATCCCACCTCTTAAAGAATAGCAAATCTATTATGGTGAAAACCTTTTTGCTCGCTCATAGCAAGTGGCACAGTTTAATTGATGGATAATTTTAAAAAGGCTAGACAGGGCCATGCTTGGTTAACCTGTTTGAACTTTTGATAAAGAAACACCATAATTTCTAGCTGAGGACAGGACCTCAGAGTTTTTTAAAAAAAAAACCATTCTGAAAAAAGCAATGAAAACTCCCTTTCATATTGTTGCCTACCCTTCCCCCCAAAATCCAAGTCTTCATTTACTAATTCCTTCAGTAAAAAGCTGAAGAGACAAAGGGAATAGTAGACAAAGAGGTTGAGAAGAAACAGTGGAGACAGTGATAATGACCTGATTAACACTGGGTATTCACTAGCACTCAAGTATTGTTTTGTGAATGGTCAGTGTTATTCAAATAATAGTTGTCTTGCACTTTCTGCATTTCATTTTCCTTTAATCTCTTTCTTTACCATCCCACCTCAGAATAATATTGTTACACTGATACTAGAAATTAGGGCCAGGAAGTATTTGCCTTATGTACATTTACTGATTTTATACTGGATTGTGGTGAAACAAACTAATATATCTACTTGCAAGGGAGGGAATGCATATTTTATCCCCTCTCCCCATAGGATTGCCTTCAAATGCCAAGACAAATTAAGTAGTTCAAACTAGAAGGAACCACAGGAGTCCCTGCTCCACCAAGACACAATCTGTGGAATTCAGAGCTAAAACACTTTATCTCTATTATTGCTTTTGGTGGAAAATACATCTTTCATTCAGGAAGCAAATGAAAAAAAAGAAGTGATATTCCACATCAGAAAATATCTAACTATAAGTAGTAGATAGCAGCAAAAAAAAACCCTACTAGATGATACAAATTAAATAAAAAACAGAGCAGGATGCAGAACTCTGGTACGAATAAGTAACTTTTTCAATAAGAGGTGGTTACTGCTACCCATTTCAAAGAGGGTTTCAGCATCCCCCGGGAGTTTGTCCCTAAAATCCCACACGTGGCCACGTTGCTGCGTTTTCTAGAGTCACCAGGCGGTCTCCTCCCATTCTAAACCACAAGCACTCTTGCTCCAATAGCCCCCACAAAGCGCCAGATAGTTCAGCACCCCTTTGCTTCGGATGGTTCGATCTACTCTGTGGCGCCCCACAATCGGATCCTCTCACCTCTCCTATTTTATTCGTAAATCAAATCAAGAGCATCCCAACTTGCCCCAATTCCAATGCTGCCGTCTTTAACAAAGGAAAAGGTTGCCTTCCCTGATGAAGTTCTCTACGGTCAGCCGTAGAGACCTCATTTCGTCCACCTCACCTCTGGTCTGCCCATCCATAATCCCTTTCCATAAATTCCCCCTAAGCCAGCATCGATTTTTCCTGCCCGTCTCCCCCACGCCTTTTACCTCTTCCCCAAAGAAGCTGCAGCGCCCGCGAAGCCCACTCTCCGAATGCTGCCCCAGTTCATCTCTTCGCTCCGCTGGTTGTCTCCCCGGACACGCCCCTCATCTCTGCAATGTCCAATCCGGGGCCTCGGTGGGATGATGGGCGTGGCCGAGCGCTCGGGGACTGGTCCGTCTGCGCCACGTTGACACAAAATTCCCTACTTCCCACGTTTTCCCGCAGCGCCTTGAAGGCGAGGCCAGCGGGGCGGGCTTTTTTTGTGTGTGGGGGTCTTCCCTGTTCCCCTCTTCGCCCAACTACAGAAGGACACCTCTCTCTGGCGCGCATCAATAATCTACCGCCACCCCTTTTTTGGCACTCAATGTTAGAATGAAATGAAATGAAATGCACTCTTAAAACCACGTGGCTTTCCAGGATTGTGGAACAGGGAAGGGGGGTTGCGGACCCCGATTCTGTGCGAAGTGTTTTATCAGTTTTGATTCGAGATCTTAGACGCGGGAATTGCCTTCCATCTTTCCAACTTCGGTGTGTCTAACCCAAAGGTGCTTTTTTCCCAAGAGGCAACTGGACTTTCTGGTTTTTCTTTGAAGACGTTTTGAAGACGAGAATCTCCATAGACATTCCCTGTTTCTATTTCTCTGAATGTGCTCAAGTAATGTTGCTATTTAAAGAAAAAGAGATAGGAACATTCTTCTATCCACATTCAAGTAACTACGGAGCATTTGAAGCTCTTCCATCCTATCCGAGGAATGCTGGCTTCAAGGGACTGGGGAGAGGTCGATTCAGTGACTTTCTCTTTCTTACACTTTTCTGATGTGTATTAATCGCCTCGTACCATATGTAAATATGCCCTGTATGGTTTTATCATTTTGTGTACTGTATAACTCCAAAAATATATATATGGCTAAGTAATTCATGGCTAAATTATCTACCAATAAACTGGCTTTATCATATCTTTAGTAATTGGGATGACTTTGATTTCAAGAATTATAACAGTGAAAATAAAATCTATCATTATTGTACTGTTTTCTGCTAGTGAGCTGAAATACTTGTTGAATTTTTTCCCTTGTCCACGTTGGGTGGTAAGCTTGATCCAGAGCACCTTGTTTGAAACTTATTGCTCAATTACTGCTCCACCTGAGGCAGCAAAAGGGCTTAGGTCAGCTCGCCCTGGTGCAACCCAAAATGTGGGAATTAAATTCAGTGCTGAGAGAATGAGCCCTATGCTAGCTTTAAGAAAAGATGACTTAGAAGCTATCCCACCATTTATATGCTACTAAAATCTGTTTAACCTTCAAAAGGACAAAATATTTATTTGTTAAGTTTACTTGCCACTTATTTCGACATGGGGGACATTGCAACGATTTTTCAATCAATGTACAGAGAGTTCTTAACTTACAATCACAATTGAGCCTAACATTTCTGTTGCTAAGTGAGTTTTGCTCCATTTTAAGACCTATCTTGCCACAGTTGTTAAGTGAATCATTGCAGTTGTTAAGTTAGTAACATGGCTGTTAAGTGAATCTGGCTTATCCATTGGTTTTGCTTGTCAGAACATCGCAACCTGGGACACTGCAATCATCATAAATATGAATCAATTTTCAAGAGACTGTATTTGAATCGCATGACCAATGGGAATGGTGTAATGGACATAAGTGTGAAAAATGTTAATGCTAAGTCATTTCTTCAGTGCCATTGTAACTTCAAACAGTCACTAAATAAAGTATTGTAAGTGAAGGACTACCTGTACCTCAAATAGATTAACTTATGGAATGTATCCAAAATCCAGAATCCATGACTGCATTATGATTGCAATTTGGCAAAGTTGTAGGAATTCTGGGAGTAGAGGTCGACATTTTAAAGTTTAAGGTTTAAGGTTTGAAAAACACTGATTGTATGATAATGAAATAGGTTGCAAACTTTGATCATAATATAAATCTGTCAAGCCCACTCCATTCCATAATTAGGAAAGAAAACTAAGAGACTCCATGGGTTGGAAATCAAAAGTACTTTTACTAATTATAAATGATAAGCAAGCAGTAGCGAAGCAAAGTCTGATTAATATGGCGCGAAAGCAATTGATATATAGGATAGCCCGTTCCCCCCCCTTAGGATCAAAGCTCCAGTCCAATCATAAGTCCTTCAAATGTCAGGTGTGAGATAACTTCAAAAAGACAGGCCAACGATGGAATGTGTAGGCCGTTGATGCAGGCGGGAAACACATACGCATGCGCAGTCCCAACGACTGGTACATCCTAGAACATTCCTCCAGCACATCAATTAACCCCTCCCAAATACACGCCCCCCCCCTTCCCGTTTCATGGCAGCTGAAGCAACAGCAAGGCAGAAGCTGACAAAATCTAGACATATGGGAAAATATAGGGAACTGGTGTTAAGTTGTGTTATTATTTAAGAGAGAAGTTTTACAAAATGATGTGTTGGTGGTGGTAATCTGAAATGTGAAAAGGAACATCAAAATATTGGAAGTGTGAAAAGGAAGAAGGGACTTTCAGCATGCATAGTGGATTTGTGAAGAAAAGCAAAAAAAATGTTAAATGCAAATTGACACAATGATGCAAAAAGATATTGTGATCCAACACCATGATGAAACCAGAATTATTCCTTATGGAGAAGGAATTAGAAAAGAAATATAAGAAATTAGTATTGTATAAGGTAAAACAATGTTGCATGTAGATAAAAAATAGAAAAGAAGAAATCTTTTGCAAACTTGTTCTATAAGATGTATAACCATCCTGCCTTCCCTGTCCTCCTCAGATCTTCTTTCCATACAGGTAATGTTTTGGAAAACACTGTTTACTCGAGTACTTACTTATTCATGCATTCATTCTATTCTATTAAGATAGAAGAATATAGTACATAAATGTATAGCATTTATATTTTACAGAATAAAAATATAGAGCCAGTTTGAACTAGTGGTTAAAGCATTAGGCTAGAAACCAAGAAACTGAATTCTAATCCCACTTTAGGCATGAAAGCTGGCTGGGTGACTTTGAACCAGTCATCCTTTATCAGCCCAGCCCACCCTAAAGGGTCCTTGTGAAGAAATAAGGTATAAAAATAATAAAGGTGGGATGAAAAATAATAAATAAGTTCTGCCTTCCATTCCAGAATTAAAGGTGGCCTTCTGTAACTCTCACCAATGATTTGCTATAACAATAACTCCATGAAGAAGGTTGAGGGGAGGTCACTGGTCTAAAGTCAACCAGAGAATTTCGTGGTTGACAATGTGCTTGAACTTGGTACCACTACAGTATGTGAGAAAAGCAGCCATTTTGTTCTTGCTTTTAACAGCTTTTTTGACCCGTTTGCAACTGCCATCAGATATTTCTCTTGTATTAACTGTTTCTTGATTTATAGCTTTATGTACACATTCAGCAGTTTTGGATACATGAATAGGGCCAGACTCACAAAGGAGGTGGAAAAACACATGTTTCCCTTTTCTTAGTATAGGTATATAAGCCACATGGGGGTTTTTGGGAGGGGGGAGAATTTTAATTAGAAGAATAAGATTAGAGATAAATTAATCCTAAATTGATATTTTGACAAATTACCCACAGATGCTTGTTTCTTCAAAACAAGCATCTGCCAATTATTTTGGACCTTTAAAACAATAGTTGCAACTGTTTAGGGTATACACTAGCTTTGTTTGCATGACAGGCATAATTGGGTCAAACATTTAAACCAGGGCTGTCAAAAGTTGTGGTCCTCAGGGCGAGATGCGTCACGCACTAGCCACGCCCTTGCCCAGTTTAGTGAAGGGGGGGGGGAAGTCCCAATTACATCATGTAACACCACCATCACGACAGAAGTTTGACACCCCAGATTTAGACTAACTTTTGTTGTTATCTTGGGACATTTCATTGGTTTGGCTTTGTAATATAACGTATTATCTGACCCAGATCATATAGTCAGTTTATAATTGTGCAACCTCCAAAAATGTCTTAATTAAGTAAGTAATGAATATACCTATGAATATGATCATACTAGGTAAGTATGCCGAATCTCTTCTTGGTATGTTTTGTGTGTGCCTGCATTTGCTGCAAGTAGCAGATACTACTGGATTGTGAGCAGAACACTCTGATTTTTGAAATACCATTTTAAATTTTCTGAATTATAAATGAGTCTCTGGAGGCTATGAATCTTTGACATTATTGTTTGTCTACTTCTCCTTATGCTTTCTTCCCAAACATTCAGGTCAGCTTTACAAATGCAGCAGCTCACCTTTTGCTTGGCATAAACATACCACATTTCAACATCCACATGCTTTCTTTTTTTTTCCCCAAGCAAAACTTTTTTTATTTTCCATTTTCATAACATATAATCACATATATACTATTACATAGCCAATATCATATTGTACTGATTATTAATTACATCAGTTCATCTTGCCATCAACTCCCGGAAAAAAAAGAAATTAAAAAAATAAAATGAAAACCAATTATTGGCTCTTCTGCTCTCCATACTCCATGTTTATGCCCTTTCTTCTGCCTGTCTCCTCCCCCTCTCTACTTCCTTTCTTTCCTCCATCATCCTTTTCTACTCTACTTCCTCTTCCTTTTTCCTTCTCTCTCCTCTTTCCACTCCTCCTTATTCTCCTCATCTTCCCCCCTTCCTTGCCCTCTCTTCATATCTTTCTTCTCTCATCTGCTTCCCACTCTTCCTCTCATTCACTTGGTGTATTTCAGCTTCTGAGCAAACTCCATTCTGTGTTGATGGTATTTATACTTCCATTTCAATATACATAACATCTTAGTTTTAAAGAGAAAATAAGAGAAGACAGTATACATGTACAATAAGGTGACCAGATTTTCAGATTGGAAAAGAGGGACACCCTTGACCGGGGGGGGGGGGACCCTTGATTAGCTTCAGACCTGGTTACTTCAGACCTGGCTTCAGACCTGGTTACAGCACAGAAACCGCTTTGGTCGCATTGACCGATGATCTCTGGAGGGCCAGAGATGGAGGCTATGCGTCCATCCTGGTTCTCCTTGACCTCTCAGCGGCTTTCGATACCATCGACCATGGTATCCTTCTGCGACGACTGCGGGAGGTGGGAGTGGGAGGCACTGTTTTACAGTGGTTCTCCTCCTACCTCTCGGACAGGTCGCAGTCGGTGTTGGTCGGGGGGCAGAGATCGTCCCTGAGGCCCCTAACATGTGGGGTGCCGCAGGGTTCGGTCTTATCCCCCCTACTATTTAACATATACATGAAACCGCTGGGCGAGATCATTCGGAGGCACGGGATAAAATACCACCAATATGCGGACGATACGCAACTGTATCTGTCCGCCCCGTGCCAACTCAATGAAGCGGTGGACGTGATGAACCAGGGTCTAGAGGCCGTTAAGAACTGGATGAGCGCTAACAAACTGGTACTCAACCCGGACAAGACCGAGTGGCTGTTGTGCTTCCCTCCCAATAATTTGGCTAATGTACCAACACTTAGGCTGGGGGGTCAAATTTTATACCCCTCAGATAGGGTCCACAACTTAGGAGTCCTCCTGGACCCACAGCTGACTTTTGACCACCAGCTGTCAGCTGTGACCAGGGGGGCATTTGCCCAGGTTCGCCTGGTCCGCCAGTTGCGGCCCTACCTAGACCGGGAGGCTCTCACAACAGTCACTCGAGCCCTTGTGATCTCTAGGCTGGAATACTGCAATGGGCTCTACATGGGGTTGCCCTTGAAGTGCATCCGGCGACTACAGTTAGTCCAGAATGCAGCCGCGCGAGTGATAGTGGGCGCACCGCGGTTCGCCCACGTTACACCCGTCCTCCGCGAGCTGCACTGGCTACCTGTTGGTCTCCGGGTGCGCTTCAGGGTACTGATGACCACCTTTAAAGCACTCCATGGTAGTGGATCTGGGTACTTGAGAGACCGCCTTCTGCCGATTACCTCCCTTCGACCAATTAGATCGCACAGACTGGGCCTCCTCCGAATCCCATCTGCCAGTCAATGCCGACTGGCGACCACACGGAGGAGAGCCTTTTCTGTTGCAGCTCCGACCCTGTGGAACGATCTCCCCGTTGAGATCCGTACCCTCACCACCATCCAGACCTTCCGCGCAGCCCTCAAGATCTGGCTCTCCCAGCAGGCCTAGGGATAGGTTCCCAATTCACCCGCCCGAGTGTTTGATTGCTGAACGAAAGTTGTGTTTTATTATTTTTCTTTGTTCACATTTTGTTTTGTTTTTTGATACTGCACCCCCCTCCCTTGTGATTGTAAGCCGCCCTGAGTCCCCTCAGGGAAAAGGGCGGCCTATAAATTTTAATAAATGAAAATAAATGAAAAAATGAAAAAAAAAAATTTTTGTCAAAAGGTCACCCCAGGACACTGAAACCAGCATAAATACGAATCTGTTGCCAAACAAAATTTTGATCACGTGACCATGAGGATGCTGCAACGGTCGCTAAGTGTGAAAAATGGTCGCAACGGTCGCTAAGTGTGAAAAATGGTCGCAACGGTCGCTAAGTGTGAAAAATGGTCATCAGTCACTTTTTTCAATGCAATTGTAACTTTGGTCACTAAATGTTTTCCCCCTCCTCGAGACTCCTCACTTCTTCCTTCATTCCTCTTGCTTATCTACCTTCACCTTATCTGTCTTCTGCTCTTTCCCTCTCTTCCTTCCTTCCTCCCTCCTTCCATCCTCTTCTTTCCTCACTCACTCCCTTCCTCCTTTTTTCTCTTCCTTCCTCCTTCCATTATTTATACGATATAAAATTCAATGAGGGTGAAACACACCAAATCTGGCAAAGCTGCCTTGCACCAACCTGGCCTGCCCATAGAATAGCAGCCACTTTGAGACACATAAACCTGGTCTGAACATATTGCATCACAAAGATTTGCAAAGATCACATTTGCAAAAAGGAACATTTCTTGTAGTAAATACATTTTATAAACAATTTAAAAGTAAAAATCCCCCCAAAATAATAAAAAAGGTATTCTATAAATAAAAGAAATCCTTAAAAACCATTGTTAAGTATTACACCAGCAATAATTTATACTGTCACCATTTCAAACTATCATCAGAAATACGAATCCGTTGCCAAACATCAACATTTTGATCGCGTAACCATGAGGATGCCACAACGGTCGCTAAGTGTGAAAATGGTCGCTAAGTGTGAAAAATGGTCATCAGTCACTTTTTTCAATGCCATTGTATCTTCCTGATTATTAAAAGTGCAAATTCACTCAGTGTCAATCATGACTCCTGAGTCCATTTCAAAGTATTGTGCATAGAAATTTTAAAAATGGCTTGTTTCAATTTATTTTGGATAGAATCTTTTTTTAAATAGTCTAAGACAATTTAAAAAAAGAATCAACACAGAATACCACTATTTTAAAAAATCATATGCACAATAAATAAAATATTATTTTAAAATACATTGAGCCTATACTCCTTACAGTAAATGACTCATCTGGAAACAAGCCAATAGCATTTTTTGTGCTTTCAAATTTACAGATGTTCCAAAATCAGCTTAAAGTCCAAATATTTAAAGACCACCCCCCTCAAAGCTATCTTACCAGAGCTTTAAATATCTTCTGGGGAGGCCCTGTAATCCCATTCATGACAAAGGTAGGGCTTTCTCAGGAGGAAGGTTTCAGCTGGTGCCCATCCTTTGGAAACCTCCCCCAAGAGCAGGGAGCCCTAACCTGCTGTCCATTCAGGAAGGCTGTACAAATTATTCTGTCTTCTAGAGCCATTGGGATTTAATATGGTTTTATCACTGGATTTTCTTTTTATTGTTTTTGTGGAATTGTTACAATGATTTTATAATAATATAATTTTATTTGGCATTTTTGTTGCTGTAAACTGCTGAAAGCCCCTGATAGAATACAAATTATTTAATAATAAATTTAAAAAGCTGGGTGCAAGATATGAAAACACTGCAAACTATTGTTCAAGATAATTTGAGAAAAGGGAATCATTCACCAAGAGTGCTAATAACTACTGCTAAGTTATATAGCAAATCAGATACTAAGGCCTAATGCCACAGAGGGGAGAAAAATTCATAAGTTTTCAAGATTTCCTGCACTGCTTCAAACATATACACTTAATACCAATGAATCCACAGCTATTATTTGATACAAGAAGATGGGTATGGAGAACGGAAAGAAATTTAAATTAATAAAAAAGATGCCACTGAAATCATCTGTTTTAAATTATAATCCCTCTTCCTGACAGTGGATCAATAAAAAAAGATTATGCCCAATTCAAACTGGAAAAATACATTTAGCTCAAAAAAATAAGATCGTCATGGTGATGAAAGAACATGGCAAGTATCCCTAGGAATTATTTGTCTCTCCAGGCAAATAAGGAAATACCTGTTGCTCTGGTCTTTAATGCAATTCTTGCTTAAGGAAGAGCCCTCCCCCGAAAAAATGCTTCTGCCGGGCTGCGAGAGCCACGTGGAAGTTGTCTGCACAGCTGAAAAAAGGACTGTTTGCTGGGCTGGGAGGAGGAGACAGCCCCCTGCCTTCTCCCCCTTTGGCTTTGCGGAGTTCCCAGCCAGCACGGGCGGCAAGTCTGGATGGAACCACGTGGAAGTTCTCTGCGCGACCGGCAGCCGCTTTTTACTCCCGAGTAAATTTTTTACTCGGGAGTAAATTTTACTCCCGAGTAAAATTTTTACTCGGGAGTAAGTAAAATTTACTCCCGAGTAAAATTTTTTACAAAACATGATTAATTTTACTCACCACCAGTAAGCGCAGCTGCAACCCCAACAAGAAAGACAAAATAAAATGGAGACTCCTCTGCGTCCTCAGCTAAGGAGTCCAGCCAATCAGTGAGCTGGTTGGCCAGCTCACTGATTGGCTGGAGTCCAGCCAATCAAATCAGTGAGCGGCAGGCTGGGCTGGCTTAAATTTGTAGGTAGCATAGAACAGAACGATGAGCCAGCCCAGCAGCTGATGGGCGGGAGCTGCCAGCGCCAAAAAAAGCGTGCCTTTTAAAAAAGCGGGCGGGACGCGGGAAAATGCATCAAAAAGTGGGGGTGTCCCGCTAAAAGCATTATGTCTGGTCACCTTAATGTACAATCACATTACTTTAAAACCTAACACCCCTCCTCAAGCCTAATATGCTTCCCTCCCTCCCCCCTCCCCCCCAGCCCCCCCCAACCTTCCCTCCCCTGACTTCCCAGAACCAATACACGGTATAAATCTTTTAACAAAAACAGTTTAAAATATATTTGAAAAAAGAATAAGAAATTAATAACATCTTTAAATTGAACTTAGCTTCTCCTTGCTAGGCTAATACTAAACAATTTATATCCTTCCTAATCTTAAAATCATACGCTATCTGGAATTTCCCATATTTATTTTGAGTATAATCAATCCATTTTTTCCAGCCTCGTTTATATCTCTCGTTTGAGTAGTCCTTAAGATATGCAGATATTTTAGCCATCTCGGCTAAATTTATGACTTTCAATGTCCATTCTTAGATAGTAGGCAAATCTTCCTTCTTCCAATATTGCACCACCAACAATCTAGCTGCAGTTATTAAGTGCAAAACCAAGTTAATCTCTACAGCTGTACAATCAGTAATTATACCTAACAAAAATAGTTGGGGGGTAAACTTTACCTTTTTTTAAAGAACATTTTGCATAATCCACCATATTTTTATCCAAAATGCCTTAACCTTTTTGCAGGTCCACCATATATGAAAATATGTAGCGTCCCTAGAGTCACATCTCCAACATTTAGGTTGTAAATTCGGATACATAGAAGCCAACTTTTTAGGATCTAAATGCCATCTATAAAACATCTTGTAAAAGTTTTCTCTCAAGTTTTGGGCTTGTGTAAATTTTAGGTTTCTTACTCAAATCCTTTCCCATGTATCCAGCATTATTGGTTCTTCAATATTTTGAGCCCACTTTATCATACAGTCTTTAACTAATTCTGTTTCGGAGTCCATCTGTATTAATACATTATATAGTCTTTTTATATGCCTTAAACTTTGATCTCTTATTTGTTTAAGTAAATTATCCTCGACTTGCATAAAACCAATTTTTTGATCTGTTTTCCACCTGGCCTGTAGCTGTCCATACTGGAACCATGTTTGGATTACCTTTTCCTCTTTTAATTCATCCAAGGATTTTAGTGTAATACACCTCTTTCTAGGGTAAGAAGCTGTCTGTAAGTAATTATACCCTGATTTTGTACTATGTTCATATTTTCTATTGCATGTCTAGGAATTACCCACATGGGTATCTTATCATTTAATTTGTAATGATATTTTTTCCAGACCCGCAGTAGAGCATTCCTTAAAATATGACTTTTAAAATTCTTGTCCACTTTTTTGTTATATAGAAAGTAAGCATGCCAGCCATATACCAAATCATGCCCCTCGATATTAAGTATTCTATCATTTGTTAAATTAATCCAATCACTAATTACAGATAAAGCTACTGCATCATAGTATAATTTTAAATTGTGTAATTTCAAACCTCCTCTCTCATGCATATTTTGCATTATTTTTAATTTTACTCTTGGCTTCTTCCCTGCCTATACAAATTTATTAATACCCTTCTGCCATTCTAACAGGTTCACATCTTTTTTAAGTATTGGTAGCATTTGGAAAAGAAATAAGAATTTAGGTAAAATATTCATTTTCACTGCTGCTATTCTTCCCAGCAAAGATAACTGTAATTTCTCCCATTTTTTCATCTCTGTCTGTATACTATACCAAAGTGGTTCATAATTATACTTATATAGCTTCCCATTTGAGATTGAAATATGAACTCCTAAATATTTGACCTTTTTAACTATTTCACATCCTATCATTCCTTCTAGGTCTTCCTTTTGTTTAGTATTCATATTTGTAGCTAATATCTTTGTTTTCCTTAAATTTATTTTGAATCCTGACACTTGACCATATTGATTAATCATATTCATTAAGACCTTACTAGATTCCTGTGGTTGGGTTAATATTATAACCAAATCATCTGCAAAAGCACATACTCTATATTCTTGCTGCCTAATCTTAATTCCCTGTAAGCCCTCCGAGCCCCATATTTTATTCAACAGTATTTACAAAGTTATGATAAACAATAATGGGGACAAGGGACAACCCTATCTTGTACCTTTTTCAATTTGAAAAGAATCTGTTAAACTTCCATTAACTATAATTTGAGCTGTTTGTTGTTGATATATTGCTTTGATTGATTGTAAGAAATGTTCTCCTATTTGCATTTTTTGCAGTATTTTCAGCAGGAATTGCCAATTGACTCGATCAAAGGCTTTCTCAGCATCTAGAAATATGAGCGCAGCAAGATTTGGTTATTCTTTCCCAAATATTCTAGTGTATTAACAATTAATCTTACACTACTTCTCATTTGTCTCCCTTGAATAAAACCTGTTTGATTATTATGAATCAATTATTGAATAACCAACATGGTAAAGATTTTATAATCTACATTAAGTAATGATATAGGTCTATAATTTTTTGGTTGGGTAATATCTTGATGTTCTTTTATATCAGAGATATAAAAGCTGTCTTCCAAGATGGGGGTACCTTGCCTTCCATTTGAATCTTATTAAATAATCCCTTAAGAGGTTCTACCATTTCTAATTGTAGATTTTTATAATAAGCTGCTGTCAAGCCATCTGTACCCGGTGCTTTCCCTGCCTTTAACTGTTTGATTACCTGTAGAATTTCCCCCGAAGTTATTGGTTGATTCAATCTCTCCCTCTGCTCATCTTTATCTATGGGTATTTTTTCTTTATCCGGGTATCTGTCTATATCTAGACCTTGAATTTTATCACCCTTGTACAATGCTATAAAGAATTCATGAAAGACCTTTTGAATCTCATCCTGTTGGTACACTTCTTTCCCTCTGTAGTGTAATTTCGCTACGTTACAAGATTTTTGTTTTTTCCTAATCAGATCTGCTAACCACCTACCAGATTTATTTGCATTACAGGAAGTGTTATGTTTTGCATATAACAGACTGGTAACTACCTGATCTGAAATCAGCATATTAAATTGGTCTTTTAATAAGGTAATTGTTTCTTTAGTCTTTTTATCTCCTGGTTTTAAAGTTAACTCTTGCTCTTTCTTCCTAATTTCATCTTCCAGTTCAGTTCACTTTTCCCCCTGTTTGCGTCTATGTAATCTATTATTGTTGTTGTTGTTGTTGTTGTTATTATTATTATTATTATTATTGTACAATTGTATCACAGCGGCCAGTTGTTTCGCCGGATTTGGCATTGGTTACTAGTCGGGCCCCACCCAGGGGCCTAGGACGTCGTAACGTATTTTCGTAATATGCGTGCAGATCCAAGCAGTGCGGCTTTTTGCATTTGACTGATGGTGATTTTGTCAATTTTTAACTGTTTTAAATGTAATTCCAGTGCTTTTGGAATAGCACCCAGTGTGCCAATTACCACTGGAATTACCACTGCTGGTTTGTGCCATAGTCGTTGAATTTCGATTTTTAAGTCCTGGTATCTTGCGATTTTTTCATGTTCCTTCTCGGCGACCCTGCTATCACCTGGTATTGCGATGTCTATGATTGTGACCTTATTTTTCTCAACCAGTGTGATGTCTGGTGTATTATGCGCCAGTATTTTGTCAGTTTGTATACGGAAATCCCACAAGATCTTGACCATCTGATTTTCGGTGACTTTTTCAGGCTGATGTTCCCACCAGTTTGTTGCTGTTTTAATATTATAATTTTTGCACAAATTCCAATGGATCATTTGTGCTACTGAATTGTGCCGCAATTTATAATCAGTCTGCGTGATTTTTTTACAGCAGCTGAGTATGTGATCAACAGTTTCATCAGCTTCTTTGCAAAGTCTGCATTTGGCATCATCAGAGGATTTTTCGATTTTGGCCTTAATGGCATTTGTGCGGATAGCTTGTTCTTGCGCAGCCAGGATTAGTGACTCTGTTTCTTTCTTTAATGTACCTGTTTTTAACCATAACCAAGTTTGTTCACTGTCCACTTTATCTTTTATTTTTTCCAGAAATTGACCATGCAGTGCTTTGTTCTGCCAACTCTCCATTCTTGATTTTATCACATCTTTTCTGTATTCTTGTTTTGTCTGTTGGGCCTTCAGTAGATTTTTGTTCTTTACTTCGATTAATAGATGTTCTTGAGTGTCTTTTAAATAATCAGCCAGTGCATGTTTTTCTTCTTCAACTGTTTGCTTCACTTGTAATAATCCTCTGCCACCTGATTTTCGGGGCAGATATAGTCTATCAGTATCACCACGTGGATGTAAACTGTAGTGTATTGTCATTAGTTTCCTGGTTTTTCGGTCCAAAAGGTCCAAATCAGCTTGTGTCCAGTTAACTATGCCAGCTGTGTATCTTATAACTGGTATTGCCCAGGTATTTATGGCCTTGATTGTATTTCCACCATTCAATTTAGATTTTAAAATTTTCCTAACTCTATTGGTGTACTCTTGCCTGACAATAGTTTTTACTTCTCCATGCTTGATGTTATCCAACTGCAGAATGCCTAAGTATTTGTAGGCTTCATTTTCTTTGCATTTAATTAGTTGGCCATTGGGCATTTCAATTCCCTCAGATGCAGTGATTTTGCCCCTTTTTATGGATACAGTGGTGCATTTTTCCATGCCAAACTGCATTGAAATATCGGTGCTGAATACTCGGACTGTATTTGTCAATGATTGGATTTCTATTTCTGACTTTCCATAGAGTTTCAAATCATCCATATATAGTAAATGCGAAATTTTTTCAGCTTTTTTGGCTGTTGGGTAGCCTAATTTCATTTTTTTTAAGATTACTGATAGTGGGATCATTGCGATGATGAAGAGAAGAGGTGAAAGTGAATCACCCTGGAAAATTCCTCGCTTGATGTTAACCATTCCGTAGCTCTCATTCCCTACTGCCAACTCAGTTCTCCATTGTTTCATTGCCTTTTCAGTAAAGGATGTAATATTTTTGCTAATGCCAGTTGTTTCTAAGCATTTTATGATCCAACTATGTGGCAGTGAGTCAAATGCCTTTTTGTAATCAATCCAGACCATATTCAAGTTCGTTTTTCTGTTCTTACAATTTTCTAATATCATTTTATCAATTAGAAGCTGATCTTTTGTGCCCCTGCTCCTTCTTTTGTTGCCTTTTTGCTCTACTGGCAAGATGTTGTTTGTTTCCAAATAATCCATCATGTTATCTGCAATAATGCCTGTGAGTAATTTGAAGGTTGTTGGTAAGAATGTTATTGGTCTATAGTTTTCAGGTGTTGTTCCTTTAGTTGGATCTTTCTGAATCAAGTATGTTTTTCCAGTTGTCAACCATTCATCAATTTGGCCCTTTTGTAAAATTTCATTCAGTTGCCTGGCCAATATTGCATGTAAACTGGTCAGATATTTGAGCCAGAAACCATGTAATTGGTCCTTTCCAGGTGATGTCCAATTCTTTACCTTTTTAACTCGATTTTTGATCATCTCAGTTGTTATTTCTAATACTTGCATTTGTTTGTTGCCAATGCTTTTCTCAAAGTCATGTATCCACTTTGCTTCCTTGTTGTAGTCCTTTGCATTTTCCCACAATTCTTTCCAGAATTCAACTGTGGCCTGCTTTTCTGGTTTTTCACTTTTGGTGTCACCATTCACATTAAGACTTTGATAAAAACGCCGTTGGTCTGATCGAAATTGCTGATTTTGTTTATATTGGATGATTAGTGCCTCATATCTTTCAATTTTTCTAGCTGTTGCTGTTATCTGCTGTTTTACAATCTCTACAGCTTCATTGATGTTTCTTGTATCCAATCTATATCTTCTGATTAGCCGATCTATGATTTTGTTGTTTTTAAGCCGTTGCTCATGCATGTTCTTTAAGTTACTAGCATCTGCCCTTAATTTTTTGATTTTTTGTTCTAGACGGATTTTCCACTTTGGCTTTGATGCTTTTTCTGTTGTGTGACTAGGTACTTTAATTTTAATGCCTAGTTCGTTAGTGACTATTACAGCTGTGCTGTACATTAACTGGTTTGTTTCCAAGATGGATCCCGGTTCAATTGTTGAAAACACTGCATTAACCATTTTCATGATAGGGGCCAAAATTTTCTTAGGCACAGTTTTTAGTGATGGTAAACGTTGCCTTTCCTCATTAAGCAGAAAATGCTCCATGATCTTATCCTTCAATTCTTTTTGTTTTTGAGTTAGTTCATCAGTTGGTTCAGTGATAACTGGTTCTAGTGGTGGTGATGTTATTTCCTCCCTGAGAGCTTCTTCTGGGAGTTCTACTATAGTGTCTTTAGTTGTGTCTTGAATATCAGTTATTTCCGCTTGTGATATTGTTTTTTGGGTTTTGCAATTTGCCTGAATTTCCTCATGTTCAACTTCACTAAACACTTTATTCCGTATAATAAATCGCCTTTGATCTGCTAGTCGTTGTTCACTAACATTTGAATCTGGATATTGTTGTTTCCATAATTTATACATTCGCTTTAAATATCCTCTTTTTTCTGGCTCTGAGTTGTAGTAACAGGCCATTATGGCACGGTTTTCATCTGCACTATATTTTTGTCGTTTTGTTGGCTGGTCCACTTGTAGCCCACTTGTCGACGGATGTCCAGGGACCCCAACATCCGCCGCGGCCCTTGTTAACCCGCGCGACGACCGATGCGGTATGGAATTCTTATTCGTTTTTTTCACCATATTGTATGGGTTGGCGGGGGTTTTTTTACGGGACCAGATGCCAACCTGATCCCAACCTTCCTCCTTTCTCATCCGGGCTTGGGACCGGCAACGGCGGAGTTATTATTATTATTATTATTATTATTATTATTATTATTATTATTATTATTATTAAATGGATTTATAGGCCGCCCAATCCTGGAGGACTCCGGGTGGCTTACAAAACAAAAGAAAGTAATTAGTAAAACATAAAAGAAGACAATTTAAAACATCATCATGCACCCAATCTAATCGGGGCTAGACCTCAGTAATGAGGTCAACAGCCCCAAGCCTGCCAGAATAGCCAGGTTTTAATGGCTTTTCGGAAGCCATGAGAGTGGGTAAGGTCCGGATTTCTGGGGATAGTTCATTCCATAGGGTCGGAGCGGCCATAGAGAAGGCCCTCCTCCGGAGAGCCGCCAACCGACACTGCCTGGCTGACGGCACCTGAAGGAGGCCCCCTTGTGCGATCTCACCAGCCGTTGGGAGGTATGCGGCAGTAGGCGGTCTCGCAGGTATCCTGGTCCTAAGCCATGTAGGGCTTTAAAGGTAATGACCAGCACCTTGAATTGCGACCGGAGATCAATAGGAAGCCAGTGCAGCTCGTGGAGGATAGGCGTAATGTGGGTGTATCTTGGTATACCCAATATCTCTTGCACGGCTGCGTTCTGGACTAATTGTAGTCTCCGAACGCTTTTCAGGGGCAGCCCCATGTAGAGCGCATTACAGTAGTCTAGTCCTGAGGTGACGAGGGTGTGAGTGACCATTTGAAGTGCCTCCCAATCCAAATAGGGCCGCAATTGATTCACCAGGCAAAGGCCCCCCTGGTCACAGCCGACAGATGGTGTTCCAATGTCAGCTGTGGCTCCAGAAGGACCCCCAAGTTGCGGGCCCTCTCTGAGGGGTGTAAATTCTCACCCCTCAGGATTAAGGATGGACTATCTGGACTGTCCTTCGGGGGCAACATCCACAGCCACTCAGTCTTGTCAGGATTGAGTGCAAGTTTGTTCACTCCCATCCAGATCCTGACAGCTTCCAGGCATCGGCATCTATAAATCTATTTAGATTTATCAAAGCTCCTCTCATATACGCTTTACTTGCATCCCATAATATTTCCATAAATGTACCCTTATTCATATTAAATACAAAGTATTCTGTTAACAATTTTTTACATTCATTAATATATTTCTCATATCTAAATAAATTTTCATTCAATTTCCAAGACTTTCTTGCTTGCGTCACACCTCCCAACTCCATCCAAACTGGATTATGATCTGATAAAACTGGCACATATCTTTGTCTTCTTTACCCTAGAAAGCAAATCATTGGTAGTTAGTATGAAATCAATTCTAGAAAAGGATTGGTGTCTATCAGAAAAGAAGGTAAAATTGTATTCTTCTGCATTTCTTTCTCACCAAATATCTCTCAGTTCAAAATCATCCATCATATCAAAAAAGACTTAGGTAGTTTCGCTCGCATTTGAGTATTTGGCTGAGAAGCCTTCTTATTTTTCTTGGTATCCATAATACCATTCCAGTCACCCAATAGTATGCAGGACCTATAATCCCACTGTACTAATTTAGCATGGAGCTTTTTATAAAATCCATCTTGTTGTTGGTTGGGAGCATATATTCCCAGTAGCAATGTCCTTTTCCCTTCTAGTACCAAATCTATTGCAATATATCTTCCTGGGGGGTCTGCTTCAATTAATTCAGCTTTCATATCCTTCCTTAAGTAGATAACTGTTCTGACCCCCCCCTCCTTGCTTGTTCACAAACGACAGCCAGACAGAACTTCAAAGGAAATATCTTTATCAGTACTGGCTCAAGCTGGCTGCGAGCCTAAAATAAACGTAGATAAAGTCTCTGGCAAGAAGTTACATAGCAAATGCAAAAACAAAACTCTTACAGCAAACCAGGTTTACAGAAAGCAAATCACTTATTCAAGTGCCTCTTTGAATCATGAACACTAACTCGAACAGGAACGGAACTGAACTCACGAACAAATGAACAACGTTGACTTCTGCCACTAAGGTGTGGCACCATCAGTCTTTTATCCACAGGAGGAGAGCCTAACGAACCCCAGCTGCATTGTAATCCTGCATCCTGAAACAACTCACTGGTTTCTGCTGAGTCACAACACTATCCTCCACCGCAGGGCTCTATCCCCCGGGTATGACAGTCCGGATGCGGTCGGAATGGATTGTCCATAAGATGGCCTGCACTCATTTCCTGTGTTTCCTCCTTCGTGATTCCCAAATACCTGCAGGAACATTCCCCTTGATCCAATGCTCCCCACCACATCTCCTCCACAGTTGACACCCTGTCCAGGGTCCTCCACTCTCTCCAAGGCCAACCCACCAGCCCCCGTGCTGTCAGGAGACTGGTGGCAGCTCTAACAGCTCCGGCCGAGCCCTAACACACTGTCCAGGGTTCTCCACCCTCTCCAAGGCCGACCCATCAGCCCCCGTGCTGTCAGAGACTGGCAGCAGCTCTAACAGCTCCGGCCAAGCCCTAACACACTGTCCAGGGTTCTCCACCCTCTCCAAGGCCGACCCACCAGCCCCCGTACTTTTGGAGTCTGGCGGCAGCTCTAACAGCTCCGGCCGAGCCCTAACACCCTGTCCAAGGTCCTCCACCTCCTCCAAGGCCAACTCATAAGACCCCTCGCTGTCGGAGTCTGACGGCAGCTCCACCTATTCCTGCCGGGCCACCACAGATAACTCTACCATTTTTCTTCTCTAAAGCAGAAGCTATAAAGTGTTGTCCAAGTCTTGTATTAATCAAGTATTTTTGATCAGTTGATCTAATGTGAGTTTCTTGCAAACAAATTGTAAGCAAATATATCATTCTTGAACTTTTTAAGATAGTGATTTATTTTCTTCCTTTTCTGTGAGGAGTTTAATCCATTAACGTTCCACGTTAGGAACTTAGCTCCCTGAAGCTTTTTTAGAGCCATCTGGACATCCTGGAATTTAATCTTTGGTCTGGCTCCTCCCACTGCTTCTAAACTGGTACCTGTAGCATCTTGACCGGTAACAGGAGCCAAGGTGGCGCAGTGGTTAAATGCAGCACTGCAAGCTACTGCTAGATCAGCAGGTCAGCGGTTCAAATCTCACCGGCTCAGGGTTGACTCAGCCTTCCATCCTTCCGAGGTGGGTAAAATGAGGACCCAGATTGTTGGGGGCAATATGCTGACTCTCTGTAAACCGCTTAGAGAGGCCTGAAAGGCCTATGAAGCGGTATATAAGTCAACTGCTATTGCTATTGCTATTGCTATTATTGTTGTGATTGTTGCTTCTTTAATTATTGGTCCATTAATCTGGTAATCACATGGGTTTCTCTTTGTTCCTTGACTCCTTGTACTTCTGAGATAGAAAGTTGATCAAACCTTGTTGATACTTGTGTAGTTTGTCCTTGTTCTCTTTCTCTAGGTCCAGGCGGGGCGGAATGTCCAGCCTTCAATATATTATTGTAAAAGTCTTGGGCCTTCCATACTGAATTAAGACGGTATCTTTGCCCCTGATAAATGAGTGCTAATCTGACTGGTGCATCCCATCTGAACTGTAGCTGACAGTTTTTAAGCTCTTCAACTAAAAAAGCATAGTCTTTCCTAGATCTTAGCATTTGAGGTGGTATCTCCTTCAAAACAGTCACCTCCTGACCCCCAATTTGAAGCTTGGTTTTATAAGACTCTTGCAATATCATATTCCTCATGTCTCTTGTAGCAAAGTACACCACAATGTCTCTTGGTAGTTGCTTCTGTCTGGCAAGCCAGGAGTTAACATGATAAACCTTTTCAATTTGCCATTCAAAATTCCCACCTGGACTTCCCATCAGATTATCGAAGGCTTCTGAGATAATTTGTTTCAAATTTTCCTGGTTATTTTCACGCAAACCTCTTATTCTTAATGCAAATTCCATTTGTCTATACTGTAACATAATAATTTCTTTTTCATCATCTCCAACTTTTTGTTGAACCACATTCATTTTCGATACCAAGTTAATATTGGCATCACTAAGATCTTCTAATCTATCTTCAATTCCAGAGACATATTCTGATAGTGAATTAAAAAACCCCAACATGTCGTCCCTGATCTTCTGAACCTGAGTCTCAAGTTTATCAGATAATTCTTTATGAGCAATGGATATCTCCTCCTTAATTTTTGTTTCCATCGCAACTGCATGATTTTTAAAAGCTTCAGCCAATTCTTTCTGAAAAATTTCTTTAGTCAACGGCTCCCCTGCAACAATGGGGGGGAGGAAGTAATGACTGTAATTTCGTACCGGGAGCGGGGGAGCTGCCCGCACTTTTTGAAACATTAGAATGAGGGGGGGAACCTTTTGCCTAGAAGCCATTCCAAGTTTAATCTTCTTCAGCCAATTAATAAATCTATGCTGGCCGATTGTACAGCAATTGCTGTTTAGTTTAGTAATAAATCACTTCCTTTTCTTTGAAGTTTTAAGCTCCATGGGAATTCAAAGTCCGACCAGTACTACGAAGCTGCTCGGCGCCATTTTGTATATCTCTTTAACAAGTAAGTTATCAGAAGGAATTCTTGTAAAAATGAAGCTAAGGATTAATACATACAATTAAAAGTTCATGTGTATAGGCTATGCTCGTTCCGGGTTCAGTAGATCAGATTTTGTGTTGAGGATGGGTGGATGCCTTTGTGCTGAGAATAAAAGCAGCAGGGTTCTTGGCACGGAGAAAATTCTGCTGTCAGGTGCCCTTCCTCCCTTCCCAGATTTATGGTCTGGGAAAGTTAGTTGGCGTGCTGCCTAAGCACAATTAGCTCACCTTGTCCTTCTAAGCCCGAAGAAAAGGTAAACAAGCTGTCAAACGGCTGATGAATTGCTGTTCAGACAGTTTAACGCAACCAAGATTCAGGAGATACTACACTTGATCTTAGCCAAAAGGCCGAGAAGCGATAGAATCAGGAGCTGTTAAGAACCAGCTCCCACAGGCAGCCCCCCCCCCACCGGAAGCCTATCCGCATACTTTCTTCAAAACGATAGAAGCACCATTGCATGGATACAACTTCCAGCCCTTTTGTGTCTATGAGTGATATTATGTCAGTGTGGTGTTTTTTGTGATTTTCCTCTGTTATCTATCTGAGTAAGGACATTACTGCTACTGTGTGCCAAGCTATAACTATCTAATAGAATAGAATGAATGCATGAATCACAATTAACTGACTTCCCACAACCTGCTAGCATACAAATCACAATGGGGATACGACAAGTCTGAGGCCTGTATTTTCATTCTAGGGGACCCAGAGCACATTTGGTGACATCACTTGGTGTGTGGGGCTAAGATTTTTTTTAACACTGGAGGTTAAAAGGCACTTAGAAATTTGGAAGGCAATCACAGAGATTTTATGCATGCATCATGTTTAGTAATAAAATATTGCCCTGTTTACATTTTCAAATACGTCAATACCCTCTTTCCAAAATTAAGGTGCAGATAGGGAGCAAGAGGTTCATATATATATATGTTGTATTTGTGCTGATAAATAAATAAAGGGAGACTAGTATAGATCTATTTCAAGCTATTTAGCTCTCATCAGCTAGCCATACCCTTACTGGGAATCAATCTCTCTATCTATCTATCTATCTATCTATCTATCTATCTATCTATCTATCTATCTCTATCTGTCTCTATCTCTATCTCTATCTCTATCTCTCTCTCTATCTATCTATCTATCTATCTATCTATCTATCTATCTATCTATCTATCCATCCATCCATCCATCCATCCATAATTTTTATTATACAAGAACACAAGAAAAAGAAAAAAAAGAATCATCTTTCATTACAGCTTGTAAAAAGTGTGCCAATTGGTTTCAGGCACATTTTTGTGTTTCTTCCACAGTCATTACATATATTTCATTCAAGTTGAGTTGTACATTTTAGAATTTATGTATTTTACTATCACTGTACCACAATTTTCATTTGGTTACGGTTACTTAAACGTGTCCTCCCCCCCTAAAATCATTTATATTTGAAGACACAACCACCTACTGGCATACTTTCGCAATCACAATGAATCTGCCATAACTTTACATCCTTATAACATATTCTAAAAGAAGGTCAGTTAGGAGGATATCTAACATTCCCTCTCCCCCCCTCCCCCAAACTCACAAATTAACGCTTCTGTCCATTTTACTTTTACTGGTACAATACACCTGTATGTACCATTAAATATTATCCATTAACATTTATTTGTTATTATTGTAGTTAACTAAAAATTATTTCCTATTTATCTCACCTCTCCTCTCCACAGGCCCAAACAAGATTATACCTTTATAACCCTCTCTAAACAGAAATTTATTAATAAGATTTATAGGGCTTTCCCCTAAGTCCCAGATTGGTTAATTATGTATTAACAAAATAAACGTTTAAAATCTAAGACAATCTAAGAGATGTTAACATTTCTACTTAATAATCACCAAAAGTATGCATTAACATTTCTTTCTTATTATTATAGTTAAAAGAAAAAGAAAAACCAATTGTTTGCCTATTTGTATCACGTCTCTTCTGACCCAAATTATTTATACTCTCATAACAAGATCTAAACAAAACTTTGTAAGATTTATACATCTTTTCACCAGATCCCAAATTACAATTTATGGCCTGGTTATTTATCCTAATTAAGGTTATCATTTCATTATTAATATCATAGTAAATTATATGTTAATGAATAAACATTCAATAATAATCTAAAACAGTCTACAAAATACTATAATCCCTACTTATTGATCAACAAAAATTAGCTAACTTTTTATCATCAACTAACATTATCAGCCAGTGTCCTTCCAGTAGCAAAATGGTTTTTTCTCTCTCGCCAGCTGTTGTGTCAATTCTCTTTTCAGCTTCTTTCCAGAGTTTTGAATTTCTCTCCACATTTTGTAGTTTGGAAGATCTCTCATGTAGTTTCATTGCCCTTGAATTGTTATTAATGTAAGCTAAACTTTGGTTATCAAACTTATTTCTGGATAGATTTGTCTTCTTAACTCCATCCTTTTCGCTCTTTTTTTTTCCCCTCCTGCACCTTGGAATTTGGGATAAAGCTCCAAATTGTCAAAATCACTTTTCCAGTTTCCCTTCTTTCCACTTTCACTCACATTTACTCCATTAATAAGTTCATCTAGTATCTTGTCTTTGTTTTCTGTATTTTCATTCTCTTCTTTAATTTCTGGGGTTCCAACTCCATCATCTTTTGCTGTGATACCCCATAATCTGTCCCATTTCTGGGAGCAAGAGGTTCTAAATGAAACATTCCCTATGACACAGTGGGGATTTTTTAAAACAATTGGGGGATGCATAAGACTGATAAAGGCAGCAAACTTGTTCTCTAAGGTCTTTTGATCTTATTCTTACTCTGATTTTTTAAAAAACCTGGCTAATGCCTCCTTGAGTTTTCTGAAAAGTTAATTTTGACCCCATACCCTCAAATAATGGTTATCCTTGAGCTTGGTGCTAAAGCAGATTTTATAAATTGCAATGTTTAATGAAAACAAACAACTCAAATCACAGCTTGATTCACCCAGTATGGTGGGCTAGGCAAAATAAGGTGAATAGCTTACGCTTTATCATATTATTGGAAACCCAAGCATCATACCAAATGAATCAGTCCATAAGATTAAGCCAATATACAGTTTACTTTTGGGAGTTATATAGCATGTAACTCCCATTCAGGGGTGAAATTCAGCTGGTTATGACAGGTTCTGTAGAACCAGTAGTGGAAATTTTGAGTAGTTCGGAGAACCGGCAAATGCCACTTCTGGCTGCCCCCAGAGTGGGGTGGGAATGGAGATTTTGCAGTATCCTTCCCTTGCCATGCCCACAGAACTGGTAGTAAAAAAAAAAGAATTTTATCACTGCTCCCATGTTAACCTAATTATCCTGAGAAAACTCTCTGACTTGCTAATTCCCCTTTCCCTGTTGATCTCTGTAGTAACCCTTTTATTCCAGAAGAGGTCAGAGTAACATCACCTTCTTAAACCAATCTGTAGTTCACTCAGCTAGATTCTAGCATTCGGCTGGATGGATTGCACCGCTTGCTTGCTTTCTAACTATTTCTAAAAATATCAGAGATTGAATTTGGGACATGATTAAATTCTGAGATCTGGCCTACAAAAATACAGCAGCAAAAAGTTGGAGTTAATAGATTTTTTGCTAATCTCAAGAAGCTAAGCAAAAACACCAGAGTTGTAGGGTAAGCATTTGGGTGTTGTTGGTATTTTTGCACCTACGTAAGGTGGATGCTACTTTGTGGGTTAGTTTCCAAAGAAAGAATTTTTTGAAAATGTCAGTAATCAATTGCCACCTTGTGCTAAGCATGAAAAGAGCAAAACGTATTTTCCTTTTCCTTCCTTGGGAAGGATAGGTGAAAATGCAATAGCAATAGCAATAACAGTTAGACTTATATACCACTTCATAGGGCTTTCAGCCCTCTCTAAGCGGTTTATAGAGTCAGCATATTGCCTCCACAGTCTGGGTCCTCATTTCACCCACCTCGGAAGGATGGAAGGCTGAGTCAACCTTGAGCCGGTGAGATTTGAACCGCTGAACTGCAGATAACAGTCAGCTGAAGTGGCCTGCAGTACTGCACCCTAACCACTGCGCCACCTCGGCTCTGCATTGAGTTCAATTCAGAGGAAATTGACTGTTTAATATTACTTCAGTCTCCATAGATAAAAAGAATTCCCTCCAGCAGCCAACATTAAAAAAAAAGCAGGGATCAGGACAAACAATCAAGCAGAAAATAAAATCAAGGAGCTTCCAAGGAGAAAACTACACCTCCATCAACACTGGCAGGCAAACTGAATATAGACAGGCAGTGAACCCCATATTCACTTGCACTGATGATGTTACCTGATAGGGTGGTAATGAAACATCTGCAAGCAGACAACCAAGCTCCAAGAGCACCAAGAACTCCGTAGGAGGTTTGCTTACATGTGAAGCTTCAGCCAAGCTTAAAGGGAGGAAACCTGACCCATCACCCAGGTTTATTCTGCAGCCACACAAAATTGCAACGTGGTCCTTTCAGGAATTTTGGATTTTATAACTTGTTTTGTCCATTGCATTCCATTTTCCTTTCTCTGATGGTAGTTCTGCCTAACAACACGATGATGTTCCAACGCTATCTTAGCAACATCAGCTAATTCCGCAAGATTTCAAACTGTACAGGTAGTCCTTGATTAACAACCATTTGGTTAGTGACCTTTCAAAGTTACAACAATGTTGAAAAAAGTTACTTACAATCGATCCTCACACTTAACAACCATTGTAGCATCCCCATGATCATCTGATCAAAATTTGGGTGCTTGGCAATCAGCATGTATTTACAAAGGTTACTGTGTCCCAGGTCATGTGATCGCCATTTGCAATCTTAGCTGATTTCTGAGAAGCAAAATCAATGGGGAAGATGATTTCCTTAATAACTTACTTAACTGCAGCGATCCGCTTAACAATTTTGGGGGGTGGGGAAGTTGTAAAATTGAGCACAACTCACTTAACAAATGGCTTGCTTTGCAACAGAAATCTGATAGCAATTGTGGTTGTGTATTGAGGACCGTGAAAATATTATTTATTTTTTTTAACAGAACTTTTTTATTTTTCTTTAAAAAAAACACAAATATGTCATCATTTGTCAATCATTAAGACATTGAAGTACAATTTTTTTTTTGATGTGTGTACCCCTCCCTCCCTCCACCCCCCACCCCCTCTCCTCCTCCCCCCCCCGACTTCCCAGAACCCGTACACGGTATGGATTTTTAACTAACACAGTCTAAAATCTATTGAGAAAAAAGAAATAAAGAAATTAATGACATTCTAGATTGACCTTAGCTTCTTCTTACTGAACTGACTTTTAACAGTTTAAATCATTTCTGATCTTAAGCATAGGCTAACTGGAATTTCTTAGTCCTGTATTTATTTTGTATATAGTCAATCCATTTTTTCCAGTCTCGTTTATATCTCTCATTTGAATGATCTTTGAGATATGCCGATATTTTAGCCATTTCAGCTAAGTTTGTTACTTTCAATGTCCATTCTTGAATTGTAGGCAAGTCTTCCTTCTTCCAATATTGCGCCACCAACAGTCTTGCTGCAGTTATCAGGTGCAGAATCAAATTGGTCTCTACCACTGTAAAGTCAGTACATATACCTAGTAAAAATAACTGAGGACTAAACTTTATCCTTCTTTTAAAAACATTTTGCATGACCCACCATATTTTTATCCAAAATGCCTTAACCTTTTGGCAGGTCCACCATATATGATAATATGTAGCATCGAGAGAACCACACCTCCAACATTTAGGCTGTACATTCGGATACATAGAAGCCAACTTTTTAGGATCTAAATGCCATCTATAGAACATCTTGTAAAAATTTTCTCTCAGATTTTGAGCTTGTGTAAATTTCACATTTCTTACCCAGATTCTTTCCCATGTATCCAACATTATTGGTTCCTCAATATTTTGAGCCCATTTTATCATACAATCTTTAACTAATTCTGTTTCCGAATCCATCTGTATTAATACATTATATATCCTCTTTATATGCATTAAGCTTTGATCTCTTATTTGTTTAAGCAGATTATCCTCAACTTGAATAAAACCAATTTTTTGATCTATTTTCCACCTAGCCTGTAATTGCCCATACTGGAACCATGTTTGAACTACCTTCTCCTCTTTTAATACCTCTAAAGATTTTAATTGTAATACCCCCCTTTCCGAGGTAAGAAGCTGTCTGTAGGTAATTCTGTCCTGTTTTTGTGCTGTATTCATATTTTCAATTGCGTGTCTAGGAATTGCCCACATGGGTATCTTGTCATTTAATTTATATTGGTATTTCTTCCAGACCCGCAATAAAGCATTTCTTAAAATATGACTTTTAAAGTTCTTATCCAATTTTTTGTTGAATAACAGGTAAGCATGCCAACCAAATACCAGATCGTGTCCCTCAATGTTCAATATTCTATCATTGGTTAAGTGAATCCAATCACTAATTACAGATAATACCACTGCATCATAATATAGTTTTAAATTAGGTAGTTTCAATCCTCCTCTCTCACGTACATCTTGCATTATTTTCATCTTTACCCTCGGCTTCTTTCCTGCCCACACAAATTTGTTGATACCCTTCTGCCATTCTAAAAGGTTCGCATCTTTTTTAAGTATAGGTAACATTTGGAAGAGAAATAAAAATTTTGGTAAAATGTTCATTTTCACTGCCGCTATCCTACCCAGCAAAGATAAGTGCAATTTCTCCCATTTTTTCATCTCTGTCTGTATGCTATGCCAAAGTGGTTCATAATTATGCTTATATAATTTCCCATTTGAAGTTAAAATGTTAACTCCAAGATATTTGACTTTTTTAACTACCTCACATCCTAGCATCACTCCTAATTCTTCCTTTTGTTTAATATTCATATTTATAGCTAATATTTTGGTTTTTCCTAAGTTTATTTTAAAGCCCGACACTTGACCATATTGATTAATCATATTCATTAAAACCATACTGGATTCCTGCGGTTGTTCCAATATTATGACCAAATCATCCGCAAAAGCGCGGACTCTATATTCTTGCTGCCTAATCTTGATCCCTTTTAAACCATCCAAGCCCCGTATTTTATTCAACAATACTTCCAAAGTTATAATAAACAATAATGGGGACAAAGGACAGCCCTGTCTTGTACCTTTTCCAATTTGAAAAGAGTCTGTTAGACTTCCATTGACTATGATTTGTGCTGTTTGCTGTTGGTATATTGCTTTAATTGACTGTAAAAAATTATCTCCTATCTGCATTTTTTGCAGTATCTTCAACAGAAATTGCCAGTTAACTCGATCAAAGGCCTTCTCAGCATCCAAAAATATAAACGCAGCAGGGATCTGGTTGTTCTTTCCCAAATATTCTAATGCATTAATAATTAATCTAACATTACTTTTCATCTGCCTCCCTTGTATAAAACCTGTTTGGTCCGTATGTATCAATTGTTGAGTGACCAACATTAACCTATTTGCTAATATTTTAGTAAAAATTTTATAATCTACATTCAGTAATGAAATAGGTCTATAATTTTTGGGTTGAGTAGTATCTTGATCTTCTTTGGGTATCAAAGATATAAACGCTGTCTTCCAAGATGGAGGGACTTTACCTTCCGTTTGAATCATATTAAATAATTCTCTAAGAGGTTCTACCATTTCTAACTGTAAGTTTTTATAGTAAACCGCTGTCAAGCCATCTGTACCTGGTGCTTTCCCTGACTTTAATTGCTTAATTACCTGCAGGATTTCCCCCGAGGTTATTGGTTGATTCAATTTTTGCCTGTGTTCTCTAACTGAAGGTATTTTCTCTTTGTCTAAATATTTGTCTATGTCTAAACCATTAATTTTATCCCCTTTATACAGTTCTGTAAAAAATTCCCAGAAAGCCTTTTGAATCTCTTCCTGTTGAAATACCTCCTTCCCTCTGTAAATCAGTTTAGATATATTTCGAGTTTTCCTTTTTTTCCTAATCTGATAAGCTAACCATCTGCCAGGTTTGTTTGCATTACAAAAAGTATTGTGTTTTGCATATAATAGATTAGTAGCCACCTGGTCAGAGATCAACATGTCAAATTGAGATTTTAATATGTTAATAGCTTCCTTAACCTTTGTATCGTCTGGGTTCATTGTTAACTCCAGCTCTTTTCTCTTAATTTCCTCTTCCAGTTCTGTTCGTTTTAACCCTTGCTTATTTCTATGTGTTTTATTTATATTCATCAAAACTCCTCTCATATACGCTTTGCTTGCGTCCCATACAAATTCCATAGATGTACCCTTATTCATATTCAAAACAAAATATTCAGATAGTAATTTTTTACAATCATTAATATACTTTTCATATCTAAATAAGTTTTCGTTCAATCTCCAAGACCTTCTTGCCTGCACTACCCTTCCCAACTCCATCCAAACTGGGTTATGGTCCGAAAGGATCCTAGCTGCAATCTTTGTTTTCTTGACCCTAGAAAGCAAATCATTAGTGGTTAGAATAAAATCAATCCTTGAGAGGGATTGATGCCTGTTCGAGAAGAAAGTGAAGTCACATTCCTCTGCATTTCTTTCTCGCCAAATATCTCTCAATTCAAAATCATCCATAATGTCAAAGAAAGATTTGGGTAACTTTGCTCGCATCTTGGTATTTAGGCGGGAAATCTTCTTATCTCTCTTAGTGTCTATCACTCCATTCCAGTCACCCAATAGTATACAGGAACTATAGTCCCACTGTACTAATTTAGCATGAAGATTTCTATAGAATCTATCTTGCTGTTGATTGGGAGCATAAATTCCCAAAAGTAATGTCTTTTTCCCTTCTAAGATTAAGTCTAAAGCAATATATCTTCCGAAGGGATCTGCTTCTATTAATTCAGCTTTCATATCTTTTCTTAAGTATACAACTATACCATTCTTCTTTTCCATAGCAGAAGCTGCAAAATGTTGACCAAGTTTTGAGTTGATTAAATATTTTTGATCAGTTGACTTGATATGAGTTTCTTGCAAACAAATTACATCGTTCTTAAACTGTTTGAGATAATGAAATATTTTCTTCCTCTTCTGTGGAGAGTTCAGTCCGTTGACATTCCATGTTAAAATCTTAGTTGTCATCTTTGGTTGGTTGAAGCATTTTTAGAGCTTCCTGCACGGCCTGTTTAACCTTAGGTCTAGCTCCTCCCATTGCTTCCAGATTTGTTGTTGTAGATCCTTGATCGATGGCCGATGATTGTTGATGCTGTTGCTTTTTAGCTTGTTTCTCCATACGTCTAGTAGTCATGCGGCTAGGTCTTGGTTCCATAGCACCTTGCACTTCTAGAGAAGAAAGATGCTCCATCTTGTCTGGTGGTTGTGTAGTTTGCTGTCTATCCTGTCCTTCTTGTGGTCTTTCTCTAGGTCCAGATGGTGCAGGGTGTCCGGCCTTCAATATATTATAATAAAAATCTCGGGCTTTCCATACAGAGTTGAGGCGGTACCTTTGCTTATCAAATGTAAATATGATGCCAAATGGTGCATCCCATCTATACTGTATCTGACGATTTCTGAGTTCTTCGACCAAAAAAGCGTAGTCTCTCCTGGCTCTTAACATTTGAGGTGGTATCTCTTTCAAAACAACCAGATCTTGACCGCCAATTTGAAGCTTAGTGTTATAAGATGCTTGCAGTACCATATTTCTAAACTCTCTTGTAGTAAAATATATAACGATGTCTCGAGGAAGCTGCTTCTGCTTTGCCAGCCAGGAGTTAACGCGGTAAGCTTTGTCAATTTGCCAGTCTTGATTGGTCCCTGGTCTTCCCATCAGGCGGTCAAAAGCTTCCGATAGGATCTGTTTCAGGTTCTCCTGTTTCTCCTCACACAGCCCCCTTACTCTTAATGCGAACTCCATTTGTCGGTACTGTATCATAATAATTTCTTTTTCAGCATTTTCCACTTTTTGTTCCACCACCTCTGTTTTCAATGTCAAGTTAGCATTGGCATCATTAAGAACCTCTAGGGTATCTTCCACTCCAGAAATATGTTCTGTTAATACAGTTACAAGACTCAGCATGTCATCTCTAATTTTATCAACCTTAGCATCAAATTTCTCATACAGCTCCTGTTTAAGTCCTTTTATTTCACTTTTAATTTCTTCTTTCATTTCTTTTATTTCCTCTTTTCTCTCCTGCTTTACCACCTCTCTATTATCTCTAAACTTATCTTCCATTTTAATTGTCTGTGCATTAAGAGCCTCGCTTAGATTACTCAGGAAAAATTCTTTCGTTAACACATCCCCAGCAGGGGGTGTAGGAAGCGGAGGCTGCAGCTTTGTGCCAGGCACTGAGGATGTGCCCCTGGAAGTAGAGGGTGACGACTTCAAGTTAATATTTGGTTTTGAGGCCATTTCAAAATTTATCTGCCTGCAGTTAATAAAACTCTTTTGCCTGAATATGCAGCTTTAAGTAAAGAGGCTTTTATTTTGAAGTTTAAGGCTTGGCAAAACTTTCAGTGAGTAAACATTGTAACAAGACCATTCAGCAGATTCATCACCATTTAACTTCCAAATAAGCAAGGTTAATGAAGGAGTAAAATTCTTCTATTGTGAAACCAAAACAAATGATAAGCAATCTCTTTTGTTTTGAATTCTTGTGAGGATTATCAAAAAGTGTTCGTTATTACCGGAGAAACCAGCCTGCTCGGTGCCATTTTAGAAGCCTCTGAGTAAATAATTTTTCGGAGGAGAAAAAGAAAAGAAGCTAAAATGTTGATAAGCAATTATTGTCCACAGTAAACGGATCCAGCTCGTGATAAGAATAAATCAAACAAAACTTTGAGCAGAGTGGGAGAGACCTACTTTGTCCTGCACAAGGCAGTTTGAAGTTCCCAGCACGGACAGCCGTTCTGCCTTGGGCTAGCCCCCCTTTCCTTGCAAGCACAAAAGCTGCAAAAATCGAAGAGCATTTGCCAGCAAAACAGTTTCTTCTTTCCTTCTTGCCTGAAGGATAAGAAAACCTGATAAGACGTCAGATGGAAGATCCTCTAAACAGGTACGTAGCCAGGAATTCAGAGGCAGCTGATTTTTTGCTGCCCCCACCAGTAGGCTCCTCCCAGGAAGTCCAGGACCGTGAAAATATTATTGTACTGTTTGCATCTCAGCCAGAACAGGAGTCCTTCTGATCCCAGCCCTTACTAGTAATCTGACGTCACCTTTGTTATGATGGGTGAAAAGTAGAACATGTAGCTCTTGACTTTGAGTGGAGTGGAAGCATCTTGAAAAGTGGAACAACTAAGGATGACTTGAGCCCGTGTGACCTGTGGGTTAGAACAAGCTAAAGGCAACGTCATCGGGGACAAACAATTTTCCCAAGGTTAGGTGGAAATGGGAAAAGTGCCCAATATAATGGGCAAACCCAACCAGCCTGCTCAGTATATGGTTCAAAGTGTTTTGCAAATCCAGATGATTGGGCTAATTCAATTATTCATAGCTCAGTTAACTACAGGTTAATGTATTGTGCAAAATTAGTGCAAAAATGGAAAACAAGGATATGTTGCCTTGTCAGCCAAATATCCCATATTCCCATCTGTGCTTGCTTATATACCTACTTCAGGTTGTACCTCTCTCTTTCTGTAGCACATCACCCAGACATGTCTTATCTCCTAACTGGTCTAGTTTCTCATCTTAGTTTAAACATCTTCCCTACTTCTAGTCCTCCCATGGCCAGCCTCCACCTGGCCTTGCAGTCTTATTCCATCCCCATAAAGGATCAAGTATACCATCTGGCAGCTCTTGGCAAGCTTTCCCAACGGCCCTTGGCAGTGGCTGTTGAGATCCATCCCAAGCGGGAAAAACAGAGTTTCTGTTCCACTGACATGTGTTTATCTTCAGCTACATTTTCCAGCCTGGCCCAGGCAAGCATGCCTTTTTAGGCAGCAGAGATCCTTTGAAGCCTCTGCAGGATGTGCTTACTAGAAAAGAAAAAAGAAAGAAACTAGGCTGCTTGGCACAAACCAAATTTTTGTGGGGAGTGAATTGGTGGGGTGACCACTGAAAAAGTGTAGAATGAGAGTTGGTCTATTCAACAACAGAAGAGAGCAGAGTTTAAGTTTTATTTTATTTATATGCCGCCCTATTCCCTTAAAGGGACTCAGGGCGGCGAACAACTTAAACGGGAAGGGGAAACATACAAGTACAAAATACACATATTAAAATGACCAACAACCACACCTGTCGAGAGGGGAGGGGAGCTCATCAACCCCAGGCCTGCCGACACAGCCAGGTTTTAACGGCTTTTCAGAAAGCAGGGAGAGAGGTGAGGGTCCGAATCTCCGCAGGGAGTTCGTTCCAAAGGGCCAGAGCTGCAACAGAGAAGGCCCTCTCCCGGGTCATAGCCAGATGGCATTGGCTGGTGGATGGAACCCGGAGGAGGCCGGCCCTGTGCGATCTAATGGGTCTTTGGGAGGTAATTGGCAGCAGGCGGTCTCTCAAGTACCCAGGTCCAATACCATGAGGGCCAATTCCTTGCATGAAGCTTTTGACTTACAATCACTGTAAGCAGGTAGTCCTTGATTTACAACTATTGTCCCCAAATTTGGGTCTGAGCCTGGCACCAAAGCTAATGAAGATACGAGACACAAGGTGCAGGATTGATTTCCCTGTTATTGAAGTGCTTCAGTAAAAGAGGTCCAGGCCAACAAAATGCCGGAACCTACAACAAAGGATTCAGCAAGCTTTTATTTAAGGCAAGATTACAGAAATATTGTCTAATAAGCACTTTAGGAATTATCTAACAGACACTCTACTGGCTCAACTTCAATTCCATACCTTATGTTAACCCTACAGGAATTTGAGTTACGATCTAGCAGATATTCTTTTTTTAAAATTAGTTTTTATTAAATATTTCAACTTTTACACTATATTTCTACTCTTAACAGTGTTCCAGTATCGATATTGCTTATATTTAAATCATGGCTATTTCAATTGTATACATCACTATGTTATATATTATATAATTATTAATATATGTACATAATACTCTTTAATTGTATCTTGTATCAATATTTACACACACACATACACATTACACATTTTAGTATACCTTTTAATTAAACTTTATGTACATTCTTTACATCTGCCTTCTAGCCAATTATACCATATATTCCAAATCATGTAATAGTCTGTTTCTTGTTTATCTTTTAATTCCATAGTTAACCTGTCCATCTCAGTACAATCAAGCACATTTTTTATTACCATTACATCAATGTTATCCTGTTTCCAGTTTTGAGCAAATGTAATTCTAGCTGCAGTTACTATATGAAGTATAATATATTGGATTTCTTTATTTAGGTCTTCTCTTATTATACCTAATACAAAAAGTTCTGTTTTCAATTCAATTTTTTGTTTCGGGATTTCTTCTAACCATATCTTTATTTTGATCCAATATTTCCTGGCTTTTCGGCACATCCACCACATATGAAAGAATGTCTCTTGTTTATATTTATATCTGCAGCATTCTGCTGATCTGTTCAGAAACATTTTCTTGCCGGAGGTAAATGCCATTATCGAGCAGACATTCTATTGGTTCAGTGAACTCCATACCTTACGTTAACCCTATAAGAATTTGAGCTACTATCTAACAGACCTTCCATTGACCTTCTGTCAACTCCATACCTAATCTGTATACCTGATATACTATACCAGGCATCTGGCTTTTGTTATTAGCCTTTGACCAATTTTGCATGTACTCACTTTCCTTTATCTTTGTTAGGCAGGAGCTGCATGCACACATCTCTTCCTTCTTCCTGTTTGTGCACATGCCAGAACAATGAAGATCTGACTCATCACAACAATTTGTTTAGCAATTATTCAAAGTTTCAATAGCACTTCAAAAGTGACTTACAACTGGTCCTCACACTTACAGATGTCACAGTATCTGCAGTCTCCCTTGATAAAAAATTGGGTGCCTGGCGATAGGCAAGCATCTGACCACTATGATCGTAATATCTCAGGGGAATGTGATCGCCATTTGTGACCTTTCCATCTAGCTTCCAACAAGCTAAATCAATGGAAGAAACTGGATTCATTTAACAATTGCAGTGATTTACTTAGCAAATGTTATGAAACAGGTTGTAAAATCAGGTGCAACTTACTTAGCAACCTTAAGCAACAACCTTGCTTAGCAATAAAAATTCTGGTTATAATTATTATTGTAAATTGAGAAATACTGTGTGGAAATCTGAAGGAGGTTGATCAAGTTATAATGCTATATCTCACCCTGAATTGGACATGGTCCAGATGTGGTAAATTGCAATCCACAACCTCTCCAGACTACAGGAGATCAATAGAAGTTGCAGTCCATAATATTTAGAAGATAATTCATGGGGGGGGGGCGATAAAATGAAAAGGTCTCTAACTGTAAAGATGTGTAAAGATGACTAGTGGAGCAAAAAATACATTTTTCAAAACTTTTGTTTTGACAACTAAGTATAGATACCAATTTGTATTAGTTTTTATTCAGTGGTTCCTTGAAATAGGAAGAGATAGAGAATTTTGTTTGTTTGTTTGTTTATCTGGTTATCTGGTTAGCTAGTTATTGTTGCCGTGTATACTACACAATAAATGAAAAGCCCCCTGAAATCATAATATGGCAACCAGGCTAAAATATGCTGCAGTTTAACAATTGGGGTTCTTCTCATCCAGAGCCAAAGGCTGTGAACAAGCCAATATAATAAAATGTAGTAGTAAGGAGGTGGATTTCCGGGAGGGAGGGGTTTGCATTCCAACTCAGTTCAGAGATTATGTGTGAAAGAAAAGAGGACTCCCTAACAGTTTGCAGAGTATGTAATAGACAAAGATAGTAGAGGGGTCAGTCTGGAAAGATTTTGTGTACAGGTGTGAAATAATAAAGAACCCAATTTGGAAGACTGACCACATGCCATTCTTGGCTTTGGGACTGACATCATGTCTTGACTGCCTTTCTAAAGGCTTGCAGGGTTAGTACCAATTGTATATTGGGAGGGCAAATCACTTCAAAAATCAGGGGTTACTACCAAGAAGGCATACCTCAAAGATCTCATACACTGGCTTTTGTTTCCCAGGAAGGAGACTTGTTGGAATATGTGGATCTGACAGAGATCCTATGAACAGGTGGTTCTGCAAATAACCTATGCCATGTGCAGGGAGATTGTTTTCTTAGCTATATTTGTTATAATTGTTGTCCCTCCTCCCCCCCCCCTGTTCAGTCTCCAACACTGCTTTGGTTCTGTTTATGTGTTCACTTCCTGGCTGTCACACCCATCTTGTCTAGTTGTGCTTCTGCTTTACCCAACTATTCCTGGGCCATGAAATAAACTGGCTGCTCTTGAAATTCCATCTTTTTTGCTGGCCCCGAGGGATGCAGTTGAGAATCTTATGTGTCTTGCCCTACACACTATTTCCTCCCCCTCTATTTCTGACCCAGCTTTGACAAGCATTCGCTGAAGAAAGGGTAAAGTCAGGGCTATGAAAGGGAGCACTTTAATGTTTCAATTAACAAAATCATGGTTCTGTCAGAAGCAAGAAATAATCTGAAGCGATGGAGCTGAGTTGTTGTTGTGGGGTTAAGAGAGAGAGAGAGGAGATGGGGCCAGTGCAAACCAACGAAGGACAAGTATTGAGGTAGGGGATATACCTAGGCCCCCTTTTTATGCTTCTGTGTTACAATGGGGGGTATTTTTTACAAGTGTCGGAAGGAGGCTTTACTTCCAATGCATAACCAGATTAGAGAGGGAAATATTGGATTCTCTAAGGATCTTGACATTCTTGGATCTGCAAAGATTTGCTTTTGCTTTTAAAAAGTGGGACAGGGCCCATTGCTAAACCTCTTTAGTTATGTAGCCCTACAGGCATCACCCCGCTTGTCATGTCACCTTCCTCCCTCCCTATCATGTCTTGCTGGACAGATAGATGAAGCCTGACATTCCCTCGCTCCCCCCAAGCCCCCTTCCACATGAGTCAATCTGCTTTGCATTTTTAATTGATGGCTGTGGCAGCAACAGAAATATGTACTTAGCCTCAGCCACTCTGAAGTCGCGTGGATACCCTTACTCTTCACAAAGATGGACCCTGTAGTTAAGGTACAGACCACTGTCTCTCCTAGACTTTCTAAGAACTCCTATTTCCTCATCTCTACACTTTTAACATGGCAATTTTTGCCAAAATATCTATCAGTAGACACTTATTGAATAGCAGAGTAACAGAGTTGGAAGAGACCTTAGAGGTGTTCTAATCCAATCCTCCCCTCAAGCAGGAGATCCTATCGCATTTCAGACTAATGATTGCCAAGACTTTCCGTGGTGGACCCACAACCTCTGGATACAGTTTTAATAAAACATTTTTGTCAAAATGCCTATCATTAGACACTTAGTTGTGACCAGAGGATTTCTCTAATCCTCTTTCCCTTAATTGCCCTGTCCTGCCATGCCTTGCATTAGAATTGTTTGTTTGTTTGTTCGTGTTTTGTTTTGTTTTTCATTTAAGTCACAGGTAAATCTGTTACCACCCTTGGTAGATCTCAGATTGATTTGTCTTAGATCCACCAGGATTTCTGATTCCCAGTTCTTATAATCATTGTAGCAGCAAGAGAGTACAGTAATATCCATTTCTCTTAGATTTGTAATGTTGTAATAAAGTAAGCTTGGGACACCTGGGAATTTTAGTGGAAAGTCCTGAGCTTTATTAAGATCCGGAACAGTGAGTCAATTCTTGCGTTCAGATATTTAATTCTGTATATAAACTCATTTTTTTTGTTTTTATCTGGACTCCATTGGATGGATTTCAGGTTATTACAAAATAAAATACAAAGTTCTGGAAATCTGATTTGAAATCACCCCATGATACTTATATCCACCCCACCCCACCAACCAAACCAGATTTTCCGTTGGCAATTCTTTAGTGGATCTATTAAGCATTTCTTTCATACAAGTTGGTCGATTTTTTTTCTGTCCCAGTTTTCATAATAGGAACATTGCTTTAGATAGGTGAGATCCAGATTTACACAGTCACAAATGTTCTTGAGACAGTCCTCAGCTAACATTTGTAAAATTATTTTACAAAATATTTTTTTACATAATTAAATAATTTTAATTATTAATTTTAAATAATTATTTTACAATAATTATATTGTATATTGTATAATAACCTGCATGCCATCCTAAAATTATTTGGAAGAAAAATAGTTTCTACATTAAATAAAGAAAGGAAAAAATAACAGTGGTTTGTTTTCTTCTTTTGCAAATCAATGCCTGATTAGTCATAAATATCCATATTTAGAGAGAATAAAATCAGTTGCAATGGGAATTTCTGTTGCCTGTAGACTTTAACTACAGTTTTTGCAGACATTTATTGTCTGTTTGAGCTGAGTTTGATTTGTCTTCTCTTGCTTTCTTTCAATATACTCAACAGTCTACGGCTCCTACCTCCAGAACTGAAAAAATTAGAGGATCTCTAGATGGCAGCAGATATGCAGATAATTACTATATATCTTTGCTGCTATCTAGTGATCAATTGATTATTATTTTTTTGCAACCCAGATCAAGGAGCTTTATATAGACCTTCCACGCAGGGCTAACGTCTCCCATGTGAATTTACAAGAACTAAAATGAACTAAATAAGGGCAAATAATAAGATGTTCTATTCACCTATTCAGCAACTTAATAAAAATCTGCATAGAAAGCTCCAGAGGATAAATGCATCATTATTTTGATATACCATCGGATAACAAGTTCAATAGATTAGGAGACTCTACTTGCTAGCTGTCCCCCTACTCCTTGTGTAAAAGCATCCCCCATCAGGCTAATTGCTTGTACTCTATTCACAACCTACTGTATTTCCCTCAGGCTGAGTTGCCCTATATCAAGTAGCTCCATTTTAATTGCTTCTGATCAAGGTCATCTCCTCATTGTTTACCCTAAATCACTTAGGCACCACGGTGCCCATTCTCAGCTTTATGGTGGGAGAATGTGACTTGGAGAATGGAAATCCCAAAGGAGATACAATAAAAAACTGGTTTCATTTATGACATATGAAAGGAAGACTGGGCAAGTATACATAACAGGCATTGGAAATCAATATTTTGAATTGTCTCTGTGGTGAGACTCCTGAATTTAGCTGGTCTGAGCAGAATTCAGGACAAAGATTCCTTGGCTTTTTTAGATGATCTTGGAACCTTTGGAGTCCTTTGATTAAAAGGAGAGAGACTTGATAATGCTTAAGGACAAGAGCTAAGGGCAAAGATGGGAAAGGCTGGAAGAAGATGGGAAGATGGGAAGGGCTAGAAAAAGCATACTGGTTTCTCTTTCTCTTCTGTCCCTGCAGTCATTTGTACAAGGTACATCTCATGCTTGTCTGTGGCATCTGTCCCATTTCCCCCCTCCCTTTCTTCACCATACCCTCTAGCCCTGACCAGCTCTGACAGGCTCCTTCTCTATGATTTCTGTAAGCAACAACACATGGCTGTATAACTGGGGACATTTCTCCCTGCTCTGCCCCCTCCCACCCTTGATCCATTGGAGGGAATTAAGTTCAAATCTGACACGACAACTTAGCACAAATGTCACAGCAGTATTGCATTCCCCCCCAGCGCATCCCAGACTCCCCCACCCCCAATCTCAGTTTGCAGAAATGATATTTATTCTTGAACAACACCCGCCCCAAAGTCATTCATAGCACAGAGCAAGAGTGAGTGGGTATGAGCAGTAGGCACGCAAGGAGCAACAATTTTGGGGAGCCCCTTTTGAGTGAGCACCAGAAAACAGTGGGTAAAACTTGAGAAGATGATAAGACCTCCAAAAAGCTTCTGCAAAAAAAGGATGTGTGTTTGAATGGGATTGTTGAATGAAAAGGTAAGATGCTAAAGAGTGAAAGTGTTAGTAGTATTGGATTGCGAAGGTAGCATGGGAGCAGGGATCTAAACTGGGCATCCCTGAGCGTATGTGCAAGAGAAACCAGGCACTCCTCAGGGCCAACACGGTAGGCATTGCATAGAGAAAGGGAGGTTGGAAATCAGCTAACCAAAGAACGTTGGGAAAAGCACAGCGGTTTACAAACTGGGAAAAGGGAAAAAAGGAACTCCAAGGTAAGGCACATCAAAAAGTGCCACCAAGGATGCAAAATTAAAACTGGGCAGCAAGCAACTAAACAAAGATTTGAAAAAGTTATGCAGCACAAGACTACCTGACTTCGAGTAAACTGGTAGGTACACAACCTGGGACTTAGAAAAACATAAGTGGAGAGATGGGTGTGGAACAATGCTGGGATTGGAAATCGATTGTTCTAGAACTGTATTTTGTGTATTTTATGCACAAAAAGTTTTGAATGAATGATTAGTTTACAAATGGTCTTGGATTTATATATGTTCTTCCTCCTCATTTTCCTTATTGACCCCTCCTCTACCCTCCCAATTTAGATTTTGGTTAATATATTCAGATATGTCAATCTTGACATATTCGTATAGGTTGCATTTGACACTGGATTCTTTGAGAATATTCTTTTTCTACTTCTCCTCCCTTCCCTGGGTAACATAATATTTTCAATCATTGCAGATGGATCAAACCTACTTCATACATAACTAATTTACCCAATTACTGGCTTAGCATCACTTTTAGTCAAATACTGTCCTTCTCTGTTCAGTTGCAAATTTCAGTATCAGAGGATTCCAGGTAATTATGATTGTAATAATTCTGCTAATATGTATGATATGTATGATATATGAAACAATGCAAGGAGAAGGAAGACAGCAAAGAAACAGAATGGAGTGAGGTTTTTTTTTTTTTAGTTCTTAAGAGACAAACGCATCATCAGATTTTGTAAAATTTGAGTATGCCTCAGTTGTATATATGGCCACATATAGACTACTAGATTATGAAGTGAGCTGTGGCTTCAATTAAAATAATTGATTGTGGAGAACAGAATTTACCCCACCCAGTGAAAAGAAAGAAGAAGAAAAAAGAAAATTTCCATTTATGGAAAATTTGTTCAGGGGAAATATTACTATCCATATGTTCTTTAGAACAAGTACATGTGTGTGAATTTAAATGTTATATAACCTCAAATACCACAGTTTGTTAAAAAATGGTTATAGTATGATTTCTAAATCATTACTTCTACTCCTTTGCTGCTTTTCTTTTCAACTCCTAAGTTATGATTTCCAAATGCCAAATTTACTCCTCCTAAATGCGAAAGGTTCCTCATTCCTGAGTTCCTGGGCAAAAACAGAGAAGGCAGCCATTTTGGGTTGAGGTGTTTATTGGCTTAAGAGTAATAAGGCATCTTCTCTCTCTGGTATTCAGTCTTGTACTTGATTTAGTTTATTGTGTATGTGGGATGGCTGAATTTGAAACGAATTATGGGGCTATCAGGTTGAAGAAAGCATGAAAACATGGAGTTTTATGGTCTTCATATGAAGTGTGACTGCTGAGATTTGTGGAGGAGGGAAGATTCCTAGTAGTGGCAGATTGAAAGAATAACCTTCAAAAGATTTGTTTTAAACATTGTCATGATTGGAATATGATGTGCAATGGGCCTTTTCAGTATGATTTTATTTATTTTCTCTAATTTGATGTCCTCTAAAAGGGTTAAACTACAAAATGCATAATTTCCTGCCTACATATCAACACCAACTGTACCTCTGAAAAAAGCCCTATTAGGGGGTTTATACATTCTTATAGGAAAAGATGCATGATACACATCCAAAAATGTGGCTTAGTTTATACACTGCATTGACATGTTTCAGGGTAATGTTGATTTGGTGTGTAAATAATAATATTCTACATTTATCATAGAGAGATGCAGTGGTGGTACATGTACATTGCGCTTGTAAGTAATGGTATTGTACATTTATGAGAGAAGGAGTGAGTGAGTTGTTCCATATATGTTTATATAACATCTGGTACTGTTAGTGATGGGTGCTATGCAGATAAACATAAATATTTTAGTATCCATTATATTATATTATATAATATGTAGTATAAAAGACAATATTTCTGAATGCAGTTTTTTAAATCTATCAGTCAGATGGTTTATCCATTCTAATGAGTTCATTCAGAAATACGTTTGATTCAGACTCTCTTTGAAAGTGCTTCAGCATCACAATATACTCAGACTTTTTAATGCCTCAATGAGAGCTTTGCTTGCACGCAAGGTCCTCAAATATGTAAAAATAATTAGTTTTGTGTCCTTTTTGTGCCCTGAAAGGGGGCCAAAGAAAGGTCAGGAGGCTTTCTATGCACATCAAGTCTGCTCATATATAGACCCTTCTTTTAAGTACATGGACAATGGACAGAGGAGATAGGAAAAGGGTAATTTCAAAATTTGTCTGAAAGTCTATGATAGGCATCTATTTTTAAATTTAAACAGGTTGGCCTATTTGGGTAGGAAACTGGCTGAGAAGCCCATCTCTTCTGGAAATGCTTGGATACTGGGCCTGGCATGGATCTAAAGCTGAATAGGCCCTGGCCTCAGGTGTCAAAGTTTAGAAGACATCAATTATTTCCCAAATCATCTTAAAAGTGCATATCTTTGCTTTAAACAATGTGGCCTAGGGTATTACAAATCTTGGAAACATAGCAAATTAAAACAAATATGGCAACAATAAGTATTTCTGGAGGAATATTTGTTTTTCCTTTCCCTCCTGTCCATCCCATGTACAAATACTACACAAAACAGCAGAACTACAAAACTTATGAATACTATACATTGTACTGTAAGACTATTGGGTATTCATGTTTTCTCTCCGCTAACATTTCCCAACCTGTGTCCCTCAGATACATTGCTTTTGTGTTGAAAAATTTTCCCAGCTAAAATTATTTGGTTATGCAATTTATTTGTGTATTTATTTATATTTATTATTATTTTTAAATAACACAGGTAGCCAACATATATAATATTCATTCCTCTTATTTCCCCTACAACAACTACCCTGTGAGACAGTTTGGACTAAGAGTGAGTGGGTGGCCCAAAATCACTCAGCCAGTTTTCATGCCTAAAGTGGGATTAGAACTCACAGACTCGCTGGTGTCTAGCTTGGTGCTTTAATTCAAGCCCAGGTAGAGTGCCCTGATTTGGAAAGATTAATTGATTAGACTTTTTAATATGTGCTTATGGGTGAAGCAATATTCTCATCCTCCCATTATTGGCGGCAGCAGCATATTTTGTCGAAGAAATTAAGTAATCTTGTTAGGGTACAGTCAGACAGCCAGTTTAACATGCTATCTTACAGTCCTTGAAACAGAACTAAATGACTGCTGGTACAATTTGCTCTGCCCCCAACAATACGTCTCTATTTTCATTTTCGTCTGGTGAGGGTGCTGTCTTGGCTAGTTAAATCTTCCTTGGAAGTGACATATAGATAGTCCTTCATTTAATCACCATTCAAATTTACAATGCACTGGGAAAAGTGACTTACGACCGTTTTCACACAACCGTTGCAGCATCCTCATGGTCACATGATCAAAAGTAGGAAGTTTGGCAACTGGCATGCATTTATGACAGTTGCAGTGTCCTGGGGTCATGTGATCACCTTTTGCAACCTGCTGACAAGCAAAGTCAATGGGGAAGCCAGATTCACTTAAATAACCATATAACTAATTTAACAACTGCAGCAATTCACCTAATAACTCTGGCAAGAAGGGTAATAAAATGGGGGGAAATTTACTTAATAACTGTCTTGCTTAGTAACGGAATTTTTGGACTCAATTGTAAGTCAAGGACTACCTGTAGGGCTGAGTTCATATTGGTGGAGAATTTATCTTTCAGAATGGAGTTGGTTTTGCTTCCCTTGAAGAAGGAAATGGTGGATTCCCTTCTGAAGAATTCCCTTCACTGCCATTGCTAGCAATCCTGAACAATTTCTGCCCAGTATTCAACCTTTCTTGTTAATAAAGATTGTTGTAAAGGTGGTGGTATTGAAATTTCTGTAGGCCCTGAAGGAAATGAAGTAGGTGGATCTTTTTAATTGGGTTTCAGTCTGCAACATAATATAGAGGCTGACAGATTACACTTGTTGATGACTTCTGATGGAATGGGGTAGGGATGGTATGACCGTTCTGGTTCTCCTTGACCTTTCAGTAGTTTTTGATACCATCAGCCATGATATCATCTCAACTGACTGTGGGAATTGGAAATGAGAGGCAGAGTGTTTCAGTGGTTCTCCTCATTTTTTCTGTCACCAGTGCCCATTGATGTTGGCAAGAGACAAGTTGATTTATAAGCCACTGCATGGATTGACATTCTCACCCCTCCTGTTTAACAACTACATGAAATAATTGGGTGAGGTTGTTGGCACACTCATGTAACATCAGTAGAGGTCAAGTGATGCTGCCAGTGCTTTTTCTAGTGGTTGAGTAACAGCAACAAGCTTAATCTCAGCCCTGACAAAATTGAGGCACTATGTGTTCATAGTTTTTCTAGGGCCATGAATTTTATGTCTTTAATTCTGATGAGGCAGCTCTTTTCCAGGCAGACCTCATACACAGTCTGAGAGTTCTCAAATTTCTGTTCAGAGAGCAGGGGGCAGCATTAGTCAGTAGGGCCTTTGCTCAGACTTATCTATAGTACTGCACTAACCACGCAGTCTCTTGACTGCAAGTCCTTCCTTAATAATCTTTTGTGTGGTGTTCTGCAATTAGGTCAACAACTACAGATAGTTCTTGACTTAGAACCAGAATTGGGAACAGAATTTCCATTGCTAAACAAGGTGGTTGTTAAGTGAGTTAATTTTATAACCCTTTTTATAACCCTTTTTTGGTCCAGAATGTGAGGAATTATAGGCATATGTTGGTACACCCATTTAACATCTCTGCTACACAAACTGCACAGGTGACTAATGGTTGCCCTTATGAATGCAATTCAACTCTAGCCATCATCAATGAAGATGTTTACTTTTGTTTGTTTGTTTATTAAATATATATAGCTACCCATCGAGTGTCAAGTAATTTCATGTCATAGGGTTGACAAAAGTGGTATAATGAAAATATGTCCTTGAAGGATCATTAGCAAGGCATCTTCAAGTTACAACTAAAGGGAATTGTGGATGGGCTTTTAGTCCAGCATTTGCTCAAAAAGCAAAATAGGATAGCAAAAGACTATTTCCTGATTTACACTCAGGTTCTGTTGTTCAGTATCATTAGCTCCTCTGAATCCTGGGGATATCATACAATCTTCACAACTAATTGCTTCATTCATTAGACATGAATTTGCTAATCTGCTTTTCAAGACACCTAATTTATTGGCCAGCAGAACTGGGGTCTTCAAATCTATATGCTGAGCTTTTCTTAGTTCAGGGAGGGAAGGAAGTATCTGGCAGCTGGTGGTATATATAGATAGGCAATAACTGAGGCATTTTGACAGTTAGTGAAATGGTTTAAATCAAGGGTGTCAAACTTGATTTCATTGAGGGCCACATCAGAGTTGTGCTTGACCTCGGGAGGCCAGGGTGGGCGTAGACAGCTTGATGTTACTTATGTAATAAGGACTGGTGCGAGTGCTGTGCCAGGGAAAATGGGCTCCCAATCTCTGTTTTTGGCTGGGATGGCCTCCTGCAACCCTCTGCAAGCAAAAACTCCTGCACGCGGTCCTCCCAAGCTCTGTTTCTGCTGGCAGAGGGTTGCAGGAGGCCATCCCAGCCAAAAAGAGAGATTGGGAGCCCATTCCTTCGCTGTTCTCAGGGCGGCTCTGCAGACCAGATCTAAGCACCCCAAGGGCTGGATCTGGCCCACAGGCCTTGAGTTTGACATCCCTGGTTTAAATTAACATCAGCTGAATAGATTTGGCAAAAAATATATGGTTTGAAAGATTAATGGTGTTTAACTACAAACTAAGTTGCTAGGTATATGTGATGGTATTCTAAAATATTGTGACATAACAGTGGTTAGATGCAGACCACATGGACAGAAAGTGAAATCATTAATGTAAGAATTTTATTATCTGGGGAGGGAGAATAAAATCCAGAGCTTGGAAGTCTCACTTCTGTATGTTAGACTTCTTATGTAGTCCCCTAAAGCAGAATATCATTTGGTAGGTTTACGAAGTGGTTACTCAAACTATACCAAGCAGTTATGGTTTGTAAACAGCTTTCTGGGAGATCAATTTTAATGAAGCAGTCAATTAGTGGTTCATTTGGCAAACCACAATTAAGTAAGACATAGCTTCAAATGATGTTTGAATATATGCAACTTATTCTTTGGAATGATGTTTTGCAAGGCTGCTGGTGTTTACAAGGCTAAGCATAAAAAACCTGGACTCCAAAATCTTGTTACTCACTAGGTGGCAGAAAAGTGATTCAGAAATTGCTAACCTTTTTATTGCTTGCATCTAATGGTCATACAGTTTTTTCGCAGTCCATATGTATGCCAATAAGAGGAGGACATTGTTTGATACCAAAGACATTTTAATAGCAGTTTTTGTAATTAATTAAAGATCTTACATGATTTTTGTAATTATGCAGTATAATGAAATTTGAATTACTTGTCATGGTGCTGCAAAATTTATATTTTCCATTTTAAAAATTTTGTTTGAGATATTTGGAAGTAGAGCGTATTTTATAATAGGACTAAGACTGCGGTTTTTCATTTTCTTACGAGGCTAGTGAGCACACTGTTATGCTAAAATTGAAGGTCCCATATTCATGTATGTTCCTCTTTTTGTTAATCTGATTTCTTTTGCCCTTTTTTTAAAAAGATGTGGTTTAAATTATTTGCATATCCACTTGACAGGGATGCTATTTCTCTGCTTTGCTGAATTGCTTTGTCACAACTGCATGCTGCAAAATTCCAATATATTTCTTATAACTTAAAATGCCTTTGATTTCTAGTTACTAACTTACAATATTATTCAAGAAGTTGTAGTTGGGTTTCCATTTTTTTAAAGTTAAGCGCAACTAAAAGGAGAGTTCTTACTGATTAAGAGCACGGATCTTCAGATGGTTCTCATCTACTTTTTTTCCAGCTGAGCAAAAGAATGTGAAACAAAAACTTGAACATATTTTCCCAATTGTCATCTTAATCAAGTGCTGCATGCTGCCCCAAATCAATCTCTTGTGAGATGGGTGGCTATACAAATATAATAAATAAATAAAAAATACTGGAGGAGAAATTACATCTGACAATATACTAAGGGCCTAAAAATCTGCTGCCGGTCAATATTTTATTCATTAAATTTATATGCTGAATTGCAAGAGGCAACTTCCAATGAGTAGTTTTAGTAGAGTCTCCTAGTGCTAATCATTCATTGCTTTTCCCTTGTCAACAGAATCAAAATTGATTTTCACTATTATCAGGTTTATAATGCATTTGATTTATTTTTATCCCATTCTACTCTATCTATGCCAATTAGTTTGTAGCATAATTAGTGGTTGGAGGATGAAGGAAGATCCATTCAACTCATCTTTGGTGTAATTTTTGCTATTGCACAACATGAAAACTGTTCCCTTCCCAGGAAGTTAGTTTCAGGAAATTATTGTTGCTCCCTGGAAAATTGGAATCCCACCCCCACCCCAAGAGCTTATTTTAATAAGCCTATTCATTTGCTTTCTTAATTAACACATTTAACTTCATATTGAGATTGTCCTCAGGCAGTGAAGATAGATTCACTCCAAGTATCCAGAGGTTGCCCCTCTGGAAAGGTATGTAAAAGTGGCATTGTCAAATGTAGCATTGCCTTAGAACACCGATTCGTTGTTCTGTTGTCACATTAGGTCAAACTAGTTTCTCATCTGCTTGTGGTTTAAGACTATAAATTAAGAAATAATTTTTAAAATGTTATCGCACTGGGAGTATTAAGTTTTTAAAAATCACGACAGAGTGCTGCAATACAGTGAAGATTGTTACAGATATTATTATTCAATGCCTAAGTAGGTAAACGTGGATGCCCAGGATAAATTAATAGGATCTCAGAATATCTACGTGAAAGAGGTGGGTTCCTACCGGTTCAGACCAGTTCCGCTGAGAAGGTAATAACACGGCCAGCTATGCCCCCAACCAATTCTATCGGCAGCACCATAGGTAGTGCCATCTTGTTTTTTGTTTCTGTGCAAGGGTAGCGCCCATCAAGCACAATGTGTGTCCCTGAGCGAACCGGCAGTAGCAGAAGCCGGAACCCATCCCTGCTATGCAATATATATTTGCCTCCTGCATTCATGATTAGCAAAAGTTTCACTCATATGCAGTTTTGTTCCATTTGCTCTTTCTTATCCACCAATTTTATCCAGCCATGTATGCTTGGAGCATCAGTTTCCTTTCTTTCTGAAGTTTCCCGCCCCACACTCTAAATGTGCAGAGAGCTTGGGATACTGGGAGGGGGGAACTAAGTGTTAACTCTCTCTCTCTCTCTCTCTCTCTCTGTGTGTGTGTGTGTGTGCGCGCACACACACACACACACACGTGTATGCACGAGTGTGTGTGTATGTGCGCCTGTGCCTGTGTGCGCTTTGACTAACACTCAGAATTTCCAAAGGCAAGAATATTGGCCCATTCACAGCATAGTGTAGGGTGGGGTGGGAGTTGCCAGGATGAAGGACCAAGCATCCACACTCCCCACACATGTACCTAACTACAGCTGTTACCTGGGCTTCAAGATTCCCCAAATAGGTCTTCATGGGTTGAGGGAACTATGGGCCCCTGGGGAGCTGTAGAATTGTGGGAGGCCACAAACATACCAACTAGACATCCTAAGGATTCTTTTCCAAAAAGCAACCTGGACTTTATTTTTCCTTGAAGACCTTTCCCTTCTCATTCGTGAAATTTCTTCAGTTTTGACTGAAGGATGAGAAGGGAAAGGAAAAATAAAGTCCAGCTGTCTTTTGAAAAAGCATCTTCGGAACAACCATGACCTGGATGACAGAGAATCTCCACAGACATACCAATTAGAATAAATAGTAGCCATGTATAAAGGGAGTATAGGGAAATGAATAGTAAATATATAATTTGCAGATAATAATTCAATATTTTTTTCTAATTCTTCTGATTGTGGACAAAAGAGGATTTATATCTTACTGTTTTACTCTATGATCTTTAGACTGAAATCCAGAAAGGGTATCCATTATTTTTAAGAAACTGCAGAAGCTGTTTAGATAAACTTAATCTATCAGTTCATATTGGTCTGATTTCTGCCATTCTTTTCTAACATGTTTCTCCTGTTAGAAGTCATGTAATTTACACAATACTGTAAGGTCTTATTAAACTGAGATAGTCTAATTTACCAGTGCAGGACCTTTATACTTAAATGGTGCTTTAAGTCTTCAGAGTAATCCTAACTTGCTCACAGAGTTATAGGTGAACATGAAGGAGGACTATAAAAATAGTAATAGTGACCAAATACGCATTGTGTGATAAAAGCATGGCTCCTCCGGAGTTTGAAAATAAAACTGTCCTTCCTTCCTTCCTTCCTTCCTTCCTTCCTTCCTTCCTTCCTTCCTTCCTTCCTTCCTTCCTTCCTTCCTTCCTTCCTTCCTTCCTTCTTACAGGTTTATCCAAGGCAGGCTGGGCAACTGCAGCTTGCAACCCTCCAGGTGTGGGGGGGGGGCTTCTATTGACTCCACCAGCCTTCTTCCTGCCCCTCTGATCTTCAGCCCCATTCCATGGGGGTGGATGGCATGTATGAGAAGAGCAGAATGCTGAATATACAAAACAGCACATGGAGTAGTCGTCAGGAGTGGTACCAAGACAGTTTGGTGACAGGACAACTCAACCCTGGTATGAAATCCTCCTGTATATATGTTTATATGTGCAAAGGCAAACATAATCAGGATATGCTTTGTTCTTTTCCCTTGAGATTTTTATAAGTTAGGTAGTTCAATGTGTCTAGCTCTGAGATTGGGAAAGCAGGGAGGAAGCAAAGCAGAAGGTTTTTTTTTTCTATTGCCCCAACCTGTTTTTTTCTGGGTTATGTCTTCTTTTAGCTTCTAAATAGACAATTCTGTGCTTCATTAAAGGTAGGAGATATTAAATATAGCCTATCCCGCCTGGAAGTCTTCTAGAATTTTCTGAAAATTTCTTCATTAATCATACTCTACAGCAAAGATCAAGAGTGGGCATGATCACCTCACAGCCTTCTACAACTAAATCAAGTTACTTTTTTCAACCCCAGCACCACTACTTGGTATTCATCAGGACACAAAAATGCCTTGGTACAGACTATTGCTAACTCACGACTCAGGCCAGCAGGAGTCTATTTTGAGTCACAATTTCAATTGCCCACAATGCCCTAATGGAAAGTCAATTAAAGGCATTGTAGAAATGATTTTTTTTCTCTCCCCCCCCCCCCCGCTTTTTAAATGATCCTGTAATCCCTTGCATCGGAATGGAGCTGAGTGTTTACTGGCCAGATGCCCTTCCTGTCACCAGTGCGGAGTTTGCAGCAGATATTATCTCTGTGCCCAAAGAGAGAAATATCTCCACTACCTAGGATCTAACTCACAGCCTCCTGATTGTGAGACGTGAGCACCACCTCTGGGCCACCACACAACTCCTATTATTGTAGAAATGTAAATGGTAGCTTGCATTGCCATCTGATGCTCTGATGCTGCTGCCAACTTCCTCTTGATCAAGTAAGCTTCTAAAGAGAATTTGTCCAGACCACCAAATCATCTCAAATATCAGTGCTGGAAATTCTCTTGGTTTTCTTCTCCCACCTGCCAAAAAATAATAATAATAATCTGGGATTCCCAGAACCTTCTCTTTGCCAGGTAAATATTTTTTTCCCCACTCAGCATCACAGACACATCTGTCAATTGACTGTTTCATCAACAAAGGAAAAAACTTGTGAGAAAACTTGGTTCACATTTTGGGCAAACTCCCTAAAAGGAGTGTTTGATGGAGCAAATGAGATAAGTAGTACTTTGAATTCCCAAGCATGTGATTTGCAGAGTCTGTCCTTGGATGCCTTGGAGGCTCTGAAAATGGGGCTGGAGATGGCTGTAGTGGTATTAGGACATATGTGGCTTCTCACGGTTCTAAACGAAGCTTACTGGGAGGGGGGGTACTTTATGCCCTGCTTGACTGACATGTGAAATAACCAATGAGATTGGCCAGATATTTGAAGTAGCATAGCTTTTGCACCTGCCAAAATTGAAGATCTTCATGTCTTGGCATCATTTCCTCTGTACTCTGGGGCTACAACCACACCACAATATTTAGAGGTTATCACAAATTAAAAGCAAATATTAATGCTAAAATGGAACTTCAAAGGTGATGTGTCATTGAATTCTCATTTCTGAAGGCGTTCAGGAAGGATAAAAATGGAGAATGGATGTTTTCATGGCTGGCTTATGGATTTCCTGGAGCACCCATGAATTAGGACTGATTTTATTTTCTTACATTGCAAACCTTAAATAATTACTTCAAATTACTTTCAATTAGAATAATGTAGGCTAATTATCTAATGCATGAGGTAACCTAATATGTATCTCACCTATCTGCCCATTTATTATTTCGTTCTTAAGAAATCCTCAGAGCTTGCTTTGCTTTTCCCTCTTGAGCATTTGTTTCCAGATAACTTTAGACTTTAGATGGAACACTAGATTTTCTCATCCTCCTTCAACATTTTTTTTTTGTGAGCCTTGGTTACTGACTTCAAAACCAAAGTTAATGGCATTAGCACATACCGTAAGATAAGAAGGTAGTGGGATCCTTCTACATAAGATAATATGCCTATTAGAACTGAGCCTTGAGCTCCCTTGCAATATATAGACAAGATTATCCATGGAAGGAGTCGGAATCTTCAAGATGGCAATCATGATCTTGCCACTGAGGTTCTGTCCCTTTTTTCACCTGTAAAATGGGTGGGGCTTTCATCATAAGAGCCCAGGTGGCGCAGTAGTCAGAGTGCAGTACTGCAGGCTACTTCTGTTGAATGCAGGCTGCCTGCAATTTAGCAGTTCGAATCTCACCAGGCTCAAGGTTGACTCAGCCTTCCATCCTTCCAAGGTTGATAAAATGAGGATCCAGATTGTTGGGGGGGAACAATGCTGACTCTGTAAACTGCTTAGAGAGGGAAGTAAAGCACTGTAAAGCGGTATATAAGTGCTCTTGCTATCATGTGGTTATGGTGTCTTGACATTTTTAATCTATTCCCTCTTATAGTCATTCCAGTAGAGACAGTTCTTTTCATTCCACTTATTCAAAGTCTCCAGAGAGATTCAAAAAGACGTTTTTGTGTTCTGAAAAAGTCTTACCTATCTTTATGAAATATAAAATAAATATTTTATATGTGCTCAATAAATATTTACTTATTTACTGAGCACACTTATACAGCCATCCAACCCTCCCATGGTGACTCTGGGTAGCTTACAACAATAAAATTCTGCAATATAAAAACCCATAATCACCCCCCCCAATAATAATATCTTGTGTAATCTGTAGGGAAAGTGGTAGGCAGAATGTGGGATTGCTTTAAGGTAAGCATGGACCTTGGCGTTAGACTCTTCTTGCTGATATTCCAAAATCTTTCCACTTCAATAAGTTGTTCCTGTTGTTTATGACCCCATGGTGAGACATTTCATACATGGTACTGCCACCCCACCTCAAACCACAATAACCCTTGTTGCTTACTGCTAACAGGCGGCTGAGTCACATGGCATTGCTTTTCCTCAACTAGCGACATTCAACAGCTGAACTGAATATCTAATAAAATTAATAAAAAGCTGTAGTGCTGTACTACATTGGGCTTTCTGCCCATTCACCAGGGACTTTCCCCACAGCTGAGCTGACATCTTCTCTATCCTCCATGACACAGCAAAAATAATAAAAATAAAAAAAATAAACCCAGCACGAACTTTGGTGTCCCACTGCCAACCCTTATCCTGCTTCTCTCACCTCCAGACATTACCAGTTACCCAATATCCCTCCAAGATAGTTGATGACAAAAAGCCTAACATACCCTGAGTGTCCCTGTGTCCCAAAAAAGCTAGACTAGTCAATTACCTTAAAAACATGCCTGGTGATTGCCTGTATTGTGTGATCTGGCCTGGAGGCCCATGGACAGTCCAGCCCACCTGGAACCCGAGGTGGATGTCCTTATGGATGGGGGTCTAATTCCAGATGTTTTGTCCCACCTGGAGCATTCGGACAGCCTGCAACAAAAGTTCTAGAACCAGCTTGCAGATCCAGAGAATAATTACTCAGGACACTTGGAAACTGACAAGTTTGGGAAGGCTGTGCTAGATGCCATATATGTGCACATTCTCTTCTAATGTTCTTGATCCCATTTATGTGACCCACTTCCACAGAGAGACTGTTGTGGTTACCAAAGTGTAAAAGCAGGAGGTCCTCTTTCTGCCCAACTTCTCCATTTGTGGTGATTTCAGACACAGTTCAAGACCTTTTCTCTCCCCCACCCCCAACCATTTCCCTTCTCTCCTCCATCTCACCACCCTAGCCCTCCTGCCCCATTTCCCCTTTGGGTGTATGCAAGCGTGTTTCCTCCCTTTGCATTTTGCAAAGATATCTCAGCAAAAAATAGAACTGAGGGGGATATGGGAGAATGGGGAGGGGGGGGCGGAAGAGAGGCAGACTGGTTGAAGTGACATGGGCGGTAAGGACAGACCCTGACAGGCCTATATCTGGGCCAGGGCCGAGCAGAAATGTTCTTCACCAACGAGGCATTTTGGATATCTTTGCTGCAGGGACTGCAAACAGTTAGAAGAATCAGGGGGGAGGGAGAAGGCTGTGTCATCTCACATTAAGGCTCTCCAGCTGATGCAGTGGCTTTGCGTTGCCTGCGGAGATCTGAGTGCTTGGTTTCGCAGAAGCACGGAAAGGTCATTGCTCAGGATAGAGCTCCCCTTGGATGAAAGGTTAAGCTCTTGTGGGTTCCCCAAACCCTCAGTTGCCACCCATCCATTATCCCTTTCTCGTGGGCTCCAAGGCCTCAAGCAGCTGTCACCAGTTTCCCTGCAGCCCCTATTTTGAGCCAACCAGGAAGAAAACTTCCTGTCTCAGAGAGATCAAGATTCCCACAATACACACTATATACACAAAACCTACATGCTATCCTGGGAATGGAGTCTTCTCCCATTTGCCCCCCCCCCCCCCACATTTCCGCTAGAGAGACTGAGATTGTTTTTATGTCTTCCCATTTGTTGTCCCTTGAGTCAGTATGCATGCATTATATTTTATGTGCCATGTGTCAGGGATGGTTCCGCCCCACCTTAATGAATTAAAACTAGATAGAAGAATCTATCTCTACTGTGAGTGTGCAGTCATGGATTAACAATTTCTTAACACACATTATTCAGTGACTCTTTATAAACTATTAATACACAGTTGTCTCACCACAGAGTCAGACAGGAAGAAGAAAAGGCTCGGGGTGGGGGAAGCTAAGAAGCCAGAGGAGAATGTCTATTTTCCATCAGGGGACGAAGCAAGATACCACATGACACCACTTGAAGTTCAGAGACCCCCCCCCATGCCAGATTTGTGGGCACAATTTATTGGAAGAGGAAGTTCCAGAATTCTGATTATTAAAATTGGCTAGAAAGAAGGCTATAGCTATAGCACAGAATTGCAGTGCATATATTTCAAAGTCAGGGATTATCTTTACAGGCAATGTAAGGTGGTAATATTTTGGCTTGATTTTCTTTTTTTTTTTTTGGTTACCTTTCTGTATAAAAGAGATTAACTCTTTGAGGAAGGAAGGACGGCCTATGTATTCTGATGGTTTGGAAATCGGCTGGTAGGCTCCCTATCTGTGTGAGAACCAGCTGAAGGACATCTTTGTACAGAATGACATCATCACCCAGCAAAATTCACCCTCATTTGAATGTGCATGTAACATTGTATGTACATGCCAAAGGATTAGGGCTTGTGCTGCAGGGCTATTTTTGTCAGCTGGTTAGCTTCTTTATATGTGCTCCAAATAAAAATGCCTATCTTCTTACTGTGAGCCTGATCTTTCTAATTACGGGCAAAGGACAGGAACAGTGGTTCTCTGAAGCAGCACTGAGTGGCTTTCTCAAGCCACTATATTAGTTCCCCATAATGCTGTGAAACTCCCTCATACTCAAAGAAGCTAACGGCTATAACTATTGATTCTGACTGCAAAGCAGAACATTGTGGGAAATTGAAATGGAGGCCTGATACTTGTGGCTTAGACCATGGAAAGAATTCGTGGAAAGCTGAACAATCTTGAATGTATATGTTTCTCTTAAGAATTCCAACAGACCATTCTTTTACATTTCAAATACACCAAGCAGGATGTCTATGCTCCCCTCCCCCCAAGGCTTTGCATTCTGCACTAAAATCTCACGGTCTGTGGCTGGAGCAAAATTATGCCGATTTCTTTCATGTCCGAGTTGATGAGTTAGATAAGTTGAGCAGGATATTTCTCAACTGAACCCTAATCTTACAGAGGAAAGGGGAGCATGGGAAAGAGAAGTAGTGGCTGGAAACGGTTTGAAGGAATTCCTAATCTTGCAGCACCTTGTGGCTACATTTTCCTTTTTACCTTTTACAAACAAGACACTTTCTCACAGATATTGTACAAACTGGTCAGTGCATGAAGCTTTGCCCAACAGTGGTCAACGGTGCCCCAACTCAACATTGGAACAAGTTGCTATGCTGGAGAGAGGAGTAACCTGGAATAGGAGAAAATGGCAAAGAACGTAAACTATCTTCTCATCAGCACAATTTTTCAAGATAGTTAGTGTGGCACTGAGTCCATTTATTTCCATCTCAGCTGCAGTTCAGCAGCAAACACACTGAATCCAAATCTCCAGCAAAACTCTGGAGTCCTTGGGGAAGCAGTCTAAGCAGCCTCTACACATTGTCTATAATTGATGCCAAACAATACAGACCCATAATTGGGGTAGGGGCTAGTTTGCTGCTGGTTTTCTTCCTCTCTACTTGGTCAGCAGAAGGAAGCACTGCTTGGCTCCTGTGGCATTTTATAGATAGTCCTCGACTTACGATTGGTCACTTAGTGACAGTTTAAAGTTCCGATGCCAACTCCATGATCATATTTTGGGCACTCAGCAACCAATTCACATTAATGGCTGTTTGCGGTATCTAGCAGTCATGTGATCGTGATTGTCAATCTTTTTTTGCCAAAAACCAGCATTTACTCCAGTTTGCAGCAAAAGTGCTCCACGGTGAACAATGGATTCACTTAACAACTATGGTGATCACTTAATAATTGCTGCCAAAAAAGATCATAAAATTACATCCAGTTACATGATGACCTACTTTGTGACTATTGTGATTTACAATCATTATGGTCGTAAGTAGAGAACTACCTGTAAAGACTAGTGCTGGTGATAACCACCATACATCCGTTTCTGAAGGGCTTGGAGAAACAGATTGGTGCAGTGGTTAGGCAAAAAAGTCAACTACTGTAAGTTATTTTCTACCCCTCATTTTCAGCCCAATCTGTCTCATTGTGGAGCAAATAAAAAGAGAGCCATTACTACTTCACCTTGAATCGTAGAAATAAAGGCTACCTATAAAGCTAATAAATAAGAAAAAAAATAGCAGTGTTGAAATGATGTCTCTGCTTCCATCTCTGCTCCTAAACCATTTGAGAATTTATGGTCATACAGGAGGACTACAACTCCCATATCCCAGAGTCAAGGTATCTGTCACTGTCAAGCATTTCTGAAGAGCACCAGTTTGGGGAAGAGTGTTATTAACTCTGTGCTGCTCATTGTTCTCCATCCTACTCCTCAGACAGCTGTCAGCAGCTAGAAAGTAGCTTGGATTCTGAGCACCCCCAAGGTGGTGGCAGCCAAGACCTAGATGACTCTCAAATCCATTTGCAGCTGAAGCGCAAATTGCAGAGAAACAGAACTTCTTTCACACAAGAGCAAATAGAGGCATTGGAGAAAGGTAAGGCAAAGAGGAAGCAGGGAATGCTCTCTGGTGAGATTGGAATCCATTGGGTGGCATTTCTTTTCTGGGGTAATTTGAACAGGAAGTTGTGAGATAAGTATGGGGAATGTCAATGTTTTTATAACCAGCATGTAGATGCACCCTGTTACATTAATCTAAGCCAGTGTTTCTCAACCTTGGCTACTTGAAGATATCTGGACTTCAACTCCCAGAATTCCCCAGCCAGCATTCGCTGGGAATTCTGGGAGTTGAAGTCCAGACATCTTCAAGTTGCCAAGGTTGAGAAACACTGATCTAAGCAATTGCAGTAAGGGGCTGATTCAAACAAACACATAAAACTTTGCCAGCATGTGGCCTTTAATAAAAGGTGTGTGAAGAGGTCAGTAGTTAGTTAGTCTTTCCAGGAACTTCTTGTTACCCTAATCACAGATGTAGACAACCCATCAGTGGATTGCACTGTGGTTAGAGTGCAGTACTGCAGGCTACTTCAGCTGATCGCTAGTTGCAGTTCAGCAGTTCAAATCTCACCAGCTCATGGTTGACTCAGCCTTCCATCCTTCCAAGGTGGGTAAAATGAGGACCCAGATTGTTGGGGGCAATACACTGACTCTGTAAAAAAAAAATGCTTAGAGAGGGCTGTAAAAGTACTATGAAGCGTTATATAAGTCTAAGTGATATGGCTATTGCTATCAGGCCCAGACACACAGCTCAAGAAAGCCAGTTGTATAGTTGCTCTATTTTTGAAGCCACCTGACAGATGAAGACTGAAAATGATGTTTCTCAATCTTGAGAAGTTTAAGATGTTTGGACATCAACTCCCAGAATTCTCCAGTCAGATGGGAATGCTCCCCATGCTGACTGAGGAATTCTGGGAAACAGTTTAAAATTCCCAAGGTTGAGAAACATTGCCTGAATATTTCTGAAACAGGAAATATCCTTTTATTGCATCAGATAATCACTCCATCTAAACTAGAATTATGGCTGGCAGTGACCCTCCAAGGCTCACATAGGAATTTTTCCAGTTCTAACCTAGAAATATCAGGAAATAAATTTGAGGAGTTTGCATGCTGACTACACAGAACCAAAAGCATTAGAAACCCTTTCAGTGGGATGGCAATCATGCTATACAGAAATCATAAATAGTATTGCAACCTATGTACAAAACTGCATTTTTGCCACAGATTATAAGCCATGCCATTTTTAAATCATACACTGTAATAGAAGAAGTGGAGTACACTGGATTATGCATAATGATTTCACTGACTCCCTCTAACTTCTTTTTTAGAATATTGCTGTGTAATAACGGTGAGAGGTATAATTTATTTTTCCCTAACCCAGACATTAAGGTGGTCCAGAGTTGGAAATACCATTTCAAAGTCAGAATGGGGACGGGAAAGACATACATGGCCATCTGGTGGCCATATCTGGTATTGCACAAACGAAGCTTTTTTTTTTTGTCATCAACATTGTAAGACCTGCCATTTTTAAATCATGCATTATACAAAAATGCATATTTGTACCAAAAACATAGAATACATTATATCCATGTTTCACCAACTGGGCCACTTGAAAATGTGTAAGCTTCAACTCATAGAATTTCTTCAAAGTGGCCCAGTTGAAGTCTACACATCTTAAGCTGCCCCAATTTGAAAAAACACTGCAATGATTTTTAAGACTGTAATGTTTCCAAAAGATATGGCTCGTAATACTAAAAAGAAAGAAGATGACTGATGTGAACAGTAAATGGATAGCACTGGACATAACATTTGCAGTATTGCTGAATTCCTATGGAAGTCTGACAGTGGAGTAACCAGATAATAACCTAATATTGAAGGAAGATTATCTTTTTTAAATACATATTCTTCTGCTGATCACTAAAGGAGAACTAGAGGGAGAGAAGGATCACATATGAAAGAACTGTTCTTTTGAATCTAAACTTCAATGTAACAAGGGGAACTATCAATGTACCTTTAATGTGATATGTACAGCATGAGTGCTTGAAAATATATTTTGTTAAGAACTGTAAGTGTTGGTAAAGAGGAGGCTGTGTGTTTAATATCTTTACACGTTGCAACTTAAATCTTCAGAATTTGAGCGTACTCACTACCCTGATGTCTTTGCCCGTGAACGCTTGGCAGCAAAAATCGATCTTCCCGAAGCCCGGATCCAGGTAAATGAGATGACCTTGTAGCCATTTAACAAGAAACAAAAAGGCAGGGACTTTCTACCATTATACTCCTTGTTCTCTTGGGCAACAGAGTTCCTCTTTTTAATTTTTCCAGGTCTGGTTCTCCAACCGTCGAGCTAAATGGCGTCGGGAAGAGAAACTGCGGAACCAGAGGCGCCAAGCAGGTGGCACTGGGGGGCACCTGATCATAAACAGCACTTTTGGCACTGTAGGCAGTGCTGTCTACCAGTCACTCCCTCAGCCTATAGGGTCAGGTGAGGGCCCTGTCCCCAAACAAACTCATTCATTCCCCACCTACTCCTGGGACCTTCCCATGCAGCATAATTCATCAAGGTACCATGTACTCTTTGGAAACGTGGGTGCCACGAGACATTTTTAGATTCTGGATTTAAAAGATCACCTGTTTGGACAGGAATGCCTGTTATTCATTCATTGCAGAAATTGATGAGACAGCTGAGATGTTTTTAAGAACACACTTCCTCATTCTACTGAATGCTTCTTGGACTATTTTTTAATTTGTTTCCTAGAGGGTACCGCTCTTTTCAATCACAAACCTCTTTTTCCTCTTTTTTTTTCAGGTGCTATGCTGGGCCATACAGAAAGTGTCCTCAGCAACAACTATGGTTCCCTTCCACCTTTAGCTCCCTTCTCTATGGCCAACAACAGCCTCCCTATTCAGGTGAGCTTAAAAGGAACAACAGAAGTCTTGAATGGTCCAAGCAGGGTGTGTGTGTGTGTGTGTGTGTGTGTGTGTGTGTGCAAAAAACCAATACTGATACACTAGCAATATTAATATCCTTTTTTCTTTCTCTGTTGCATATTCTCTGGTACTCATTAGCAGGCAGTGCCCCCTGTTGCCAGCCAGACATCGTCTTATTCCTGCATGCTCCCTGGCAGCCCATCAGTGCGAAGTTATGATTCATACACACCCTCCCAGCTCTCCTCTCATAGTCTGAACTCCAGCAGTGGGACTTCTACTGGTAATGTAGCAGACACAAGGGGAAGTGGGATTGGGGCAGGGTGAGATGGAAGCAGAGCACTTGGGATGGGGGAAAACAGAACTGATATCAGGAAAACCTGGCAGGAGGAAGGACACAATCATAATTGTGAGAGGGATCTTGGAGTCCTAGCGGACAACCATTTAAATATGAGCCAGCAGTGTGCTGCAGCTGCCAAAAAAGCCAACACTTCATAAACAGAGGGATAGAATCAAGATCACATGAAGTGTTAATACCATTTTATAATGCCTTGGTAAGGCCACACTTGGAATACTGCATCCAGTTTTGGTCACCACAATGTAAAAAAATATGGAGATTCTAGAAAGAGATTCTAGAAAGAGTGCAGAGAAGAGCAACAAAGATGATTAGGGGACTGGAGGCCAAAACATATGAGGAACGGTTGCAGGAACTGGGTATGTCTAGTTTAATGAAAAGAAGGATTAGGGGAGACATGACAGTATCTTGGGGGTTGCCACAAAGAAGAGGGAGTCAAGCTATTCTCAAAGCACCTGAGGGTAGAACAAGAAGCAATGGGTGGAAACTAATCAAGGAGAGAAGCAACCTAGAACTAAGGAGAAATTTCCTGACAGTTAGAACAATTGATCAGTGGAACAGCTTGCCTCCAGAAGTTGTGAATGCCCCAACACTGGAAGTCTTTAAGAAGATACTGGATAACCATTTGTTTGAAGTGGTATAGAGTTTCCTGCCTAAGCAGGGAGTTGGACTAGAAGACCCCCAAGGTCCCTTCCAACTGTTATTCTGTTATAATAACCATGGCAAATACAAGTGAAGAACATGGGGATTAATTCTTACACTCTGGTTGGGAGAAGATGTCCACTTGTGTGAATTTCTTTTAATATTTTTGAAAACAAAATAGAAGATGCTTCTTTCTAGCCTCATGGTCATGGAAAAATAATTGGATGTGTTAGTTTCATTTTTCTTTCATTAAAGGCAATATTTACTCATCAAGCACCATTTTAACTACCATATTGGGTGTCAGAGTCTTCCTTTACAGATACCATAAGGCCATTTTCAGCCTCAAGAAAGACAATAAAGAAAAGAAGTGAACAAGCTATGCCAAAGTCTGCCAAAGAAATTGAACAAAGAAAGAAATTATGTTTACAAACAGATTTGCTAGTACTTCATCCCAACAGGCATTTCCCTTTTCATTATTGTTTTCAACTCATTACTAAATTATACTAATAATAGTATAGCATCTTTAGGGAACAATGGAAAGGGAAGAAAACTATGTGGGGAAGCCTTGGTGCCTCTGAGCTTGGTTGTTTTCTTGCAGATATTTCATTATCCAAACTTGGTAACATCACCAGTGCTAATAAAGAATGAGCTTTGCTCTCTTTTTATATTTATATTTATTTTATATAGGCAGCCCTGTCAATGTTGATGGAAATGGCCTTGATAGTTCTTTGGTTGGGCTGTTTACTGTTAGCTTGTTTGGCAGTTCCTTGTTGAGGATATTGTTTGCTTCTTGATGGTTGGTCTAATGTTAATCTTGATGTTATTTTATGCTCCTCTGGGTGTTGAAAGCTAAGTGGAAATCCTGCTTCTATACTTGTATCCATGTATAGGGATCAAAGCAAGAGTATTTCTGTTTTGCACCTCCTTTTTTATGCAAACAGTCCACCATTCTCTTAAATTGTTCTTAAGAATGCAACTGTAGTAACCACAAGGAACACACATTATTTCAGGGGCCCAGAAATATCTCTGGGGCTCCTGCCATGTCTCTAGACTTTAAAGAAGCAATCTTTTTGTTGCCTTTTCTAAATTTTATTTAAGGAATCTGAAACAGCCTTAGCAGTCTGGGCACAGGGAACATTATTGCAACAGGATTGTTCAACTTGTTTCAGTTCTTGTCCCCAACTTCCTACAATTTGCTGTGTTTCCTACAGTTGCTGAGCTGAAAATCCTGGGTTCAGAATTTTGCACTCTGTAACCGATCTGGTAGGATTCTCCCTCCCCCCACAACCCCCTCTGACGCTTTCTCTCTCTTTCTAGGGTTGATTTCTCCAGGAGTGTCAGTTCCTGTACAAGTCCCAGGTGGGGATTCTGATCTTGCCCAGTATTGGCCACGACTGCAATGAGCACAAAAGTGGTGGAGGAAATAAAACGAACAAGCAAAAAGGAAGGAAGGTTAATGGAGAGAAAAGGGCTTTTCCTCTGCAGGGGGAAATACAGGAATGGTGAAAAACTTTTTTTGGGGGGGGGATGGCACACAGGGAGAGCTTCCCTGCCCTTCCCTCTTTGTGTCTTTAAGTTAGGCAACCTCATCCGTCTTGGTTCTAAGGCAGGTTTTTTTTTCAACCTTGGTAACTTTAAGAGTTGTGGACTTCAACTCACAGAATTGCCCAGCCAGCATGGGGAATTCTGGGAGTTGAGATCTACACCTCTTGAAGTTGCCAAGTTCAAATAACGCTGCTCTAAAGCTTCTCTTCAACTTTGTGTGTGCATCTACAGCCACTCTATGCCCAGTTGGCATTCTGCCCCATGAGCCTCCTCTTCTTGTTTGGCTCCAGAGATATCTGCAAGGCCTGGTCAAAAAAGTCAAGATGGAGGCCAAGCTTCAATCACAGTGCTGCATACTCCATCTTGACTTTTTTTTTTTTTTAACCAGACCTTGCAGACGGCCTGTTTGCCTCCCAGCGAGAACAGTGCGAATCACAACAAAAAACAGGTCTGGAAAGAAATGGAACATCTTTGGGGGGAATCCAGCATAAAGGATTTTGGGAGGAGGGGAGCAAAGAGAACTAGTGCCCCTTGCAGGAATAGCTGCAAATGGCAGGAAATGAATAATGAATAAAAGAAAGTAAGTCCAATATAAAAAAAAGTTGGAACCTTGGACAGAAATGCTTAGCAAAAGCTTGAAAAAGTGGCAATGATATTCATTCATTCATTCATTCACTTCCTTACTATTTATTTATCTGACTTCTGATTCCCACCTTTCAATGGGAATCACAGGATGCAATGGGAAGCACAAGAATGTTCATGGGAAGAAAAATATACACCCAATCCTCTTTTGACCTATTGCAAAAGAGTGCAGGAAAGCATAGCATTCCTATTTTGGGCAAGTTTTGCAAAGGGTTGTGAGGACGAAAAACCCTCCTGTAGTATTGTGGGAAAATTAGGTGGTGTATACTAGTTTACTTCATTGATGTGTGATATCCAGTGTTTTGGATTTTTTTTCCAAAATTGCCCTTTAATCTATGCCTCATAACTTAGTTTCTGCTATCTCCTCAGCCCCACATATTTTCTCTCCTGCATGCAATTCATTTAGCTGAATTTTACATGGATCCCAGAGCTTGGGATGTTTGCCATCCCTTTCTAACTACTTACACAAACACACATACTACTTGTAAGTTCACACTGTTTCATGTGTGTTAATAAAGGACCTGTGTACATAATACTCCATATGTGTGTGTGTGTTGTATGTGCACATGTATGCATGCACATGTGAACAATACAGTCACATCACCCAGTTCTAAGCAATATGGTCTTATTCCAGAACCGGGGTAGTGAGGTAGAATGGGAAAGATAAGAGGCTAGGCAGAGGGAGAGAGGATGTATTATTACAATGCAAAGATGCAATACACATCAACTTTTCTGCAAGTGCATTCCGTTTGATATTTAGCTTTGGATGTTGTGGAGGAGATTTTAGAACCTGTCTGTTATAAAATAGTGTTAAAGTTGCCTCTTGCTCTCTCAGCTTTTTCCAGTGTCTCATATATCAGTTTATCAAGAATGCTTTCTACTGTATTGCCCTACCTTTTGTTCAGCAAACATGTCCCACCTTGGTCTCTCTTGCTTTTAGTAAGGCCTGTGGTTTGGGGTGCTGATGAACAGAGAGAGCTGTGTGTCTTTGGGCTCTAAACCACATGAAGATTGTTGTTGATTCAAGACACAGTAAACTTCTGTGCATTTCTTGAAGGGCTGAGCAATTGTAATCTGCTCCAGATTTTTTTTTAAAAAATAACAGAAAACAAGAATAAACGAGGCAAGAAAAAAGCTACGAAATTATGCAAAGACAATAGGCTTGTATTCAGGATGAAGAGCAGAGGACTAGGGGATGAAGGAAGGAAGATACAGAACTCAAATATTTTTCCTGTGTTTAAGTGTTAAGGCGAGTCCAGCTCACACAAGGATATGATGACCTCACACCAGAGATTGGACGCAACAAGAATAAGAGAGAAAACCCAATTATCTCGCTACAGAGTTCTGAAGTGGGGGTGCGGGTTTGGCAACCCAATGGGCCTCCAGACATTATTCATCATTAACTTACAGTGGCCTCTGGGAGTAGGGAGTCCAATATTAGAGGGACAAGTGGAATAATTTTCTTCCTCTTTATATATTCCATTTCCATATCTGATTTAAAAAAACAGAAAGAACCCTACAGATCAGTGGTGGGTTACAACCGGTACCAGATGCTGGGAGCACCAGGCACCGTCCCAGGGCCCACCTGCTCGCCGGCACTCCTTACTGGTATTTGAAGTTTTGGGGGCTTCTGCACATGTGTACGGTGCCTGCACGATGCTCTGCCAAGCAGCTGGAGCGTTGCTGGCGGTAAGTACACGTGAAGTACATGTCCGTGCATGCGCGCTGCGCGTGTTCACGTGGTGGGCATCTGTCCCTGTTCCACTGTACCGGTTGCAATGGAATCCGGAACCCACCACTGCTACAGGTCTACTCCTTTGTGAATTGCGAACAATGCAGCAGTCTTTTTGGTAGCATATGGGATGGGAAGGTTAAAAAAAACATTAGTGAAATGTCTTTCTTGCATTAGAAATTAATCTCTCATCAACATTGAGGAGCTTTCTGCCGCATAAGGCATTGGGCTGTTTCCTTCTGATTCTCATCTGTAAAATAGGCATCTCCAATGAAAGTGGGAGGGAAGTATTATTTTTTGGGAAAGCATCATACGTTTTGGTGAGCATTGGGTTAATTATTTTTTTTCTGGGCTAAATGATGTTCAAGGCCTTAAGTGACTGGTTAGGTGCCATACTCTGAAAATAGTAAGGATGGGATAAAAAGTGAAATCGATGTTAACATTTACATATAATTAAATATATTAATTTTATATTTATAACTTTGAATTAGGCTTAATTTGACCTGGCAGGGTTTTTTTTTTTTTGTTATAAGGGTAAAGTGAGGAGAGACCATCCATAAAATTCATTCTGAACTCCCAGAGAAAAATGAGACATGAATGCCACAACATTTTTTTTAAAAAAAAAATCTTTATCATTCACAATTTCAGATATAGGTTGGGGAACCTCTAGAGGTCTTGCTCAAGATTTTTCAATATCATATGTATTCCTTAAGATTATGCATCTCTCTTTTAGTCCAATTAATAGTTTACATGTGCACAGGAGAGGTGGGTTCCTACTGGTTCGGACGAGTAGGTAGTAACTCGGCTGCTCACGAACCCAAAACGGTTCTATTTGTCAGTGGCACCATCTTGATGTTTGGTTCTGCACAAGCACAGAACAATCTCCATTGCAGAAATGTAACCCCCCCCCCTTTTCTAACATGTGTGCAGAGAGTGCATTTGGCGTGTGCGCAAAATTGTTTGTGCGCCAAACCAGCAGTAATGCCAGTAGCAACCCACTCCTGATGCACAGGCACATATCTTTATGTTTTGCATTTTTATTAGATATGTCCTGATTTCTAATGGAGCTGAACCAGTTTCCCATCTATCTATTTTTCCAAGAACTTATATTACAAATTACTAACAAATTTTAAAAACATGCTTAAATAACTGACAATGTTTTCTTTGAATATATATATACTGTTTTAAACTGATTAATGCAGCTTTTCTTAATCTGATGCCTCTGTGTATTGAATTATAAACCTCCATGCTAGTTTCACCCTCCTTCAGCTAACTTTTTGCCAAAGACCTTGGTAAATACTTGTGAACCGGCAGGGTTCTCATCAATGCTGCCTTATCTCCCAAAGTCACCGCATGTCCTCAAAATTGTAAATGATACAACTGGAGATGTATTAATCAACAAACTTATAGCAAATTAATGTCATACTTCTAGTAATTTTCCTCCAAGGTTATCACTGCAATCCTGACTGATGTGAATTCTGATCAACAAATGTAATATATCTAATGGTTTAATACCTAAGGCACAAAAGCTATAGGTGTAGTCTTCAGTATAGGTAGGAAAAAATATTGAATCTGGATATGACTCACTCTGGGTATGGGTTGAAAGAAATGGGAATGTTGCTTGTCCCAATTCAATATTCTTCTTTTTCACTTTGTAATAGCTGTAGACGTACTATAATATGCAAAGTTATCCTAGCATTGCAGCTCTGTGCTGGTGGGGAAAATACACTGCATCGGTTGAATTATATCTGGGCACAAGTACATTATAGACAGATGGCTGGTAAAAAAATATGGTCTTCCTTTAAAAATGGGCACTAGGAGAAGGTAGTGATGATGGCAACAACCCAGATTGTGGATTCCCAAATTATGTCCACAGTTGAGCCAATTTTCTTGCCAGGGAAATGTGGTTCTGTTTACTAAGATTTTCTCTCTCTCAGCGTTGGCTCTGTTCTTAGTTCCTGTTTATTCAGAGACCCCACCCTCTCCCAAGAGCTAGTATGAGAACCACAAACCACCGCACCCTCCTGAGATTGGAGCACCTGCAAGGAGGAAGTGGTTGGAGGCAGTTGGCCAAGGGTGTGGGATGTATTTTTGAGCATCTGCCAAGATAGGCTGGAGGGGGGAGGTGGACAACAGCAGGGATTGGGTACCAACTCCCACAATGGCATCGACTTCAGTTGGAGCTACAGTAAATAAGGGTGAGACAAATGTGCCCTCTGCTTGCCCTCTTGAGTACTGGAGCAGAGGTTTATGGGTAAAAACATCTGCTGGATCATTTGGTAGTAGATTTTAAAGAATAAGTCTTTTAAACCCAAGAACCAGTATAATGCTCTATTTCAAGAGTAGACCACTTGGCTACCAGTGAGGGACTATCACAATCTTCTCCTCTTCCTCCTTCTTCAATCATATGAATGGAAGACTGGACCCAGGTCTGCCAGGAGGTTGATATTCCCATTAATAAGCAAAACAAAAGACTCTGAAGAACTCAAGATGGCTTCCTACCTCCCCAATGAATGTTCTTAGGCAGGCTGTCAACTCTCCTGTTTTCATGAACGTGCAGTCAGTTCTTCAGCAAGAAGAATCCTCCTCTGGCTGCTTGCTTGAGCCTTTCATTCCCAGACTGGAAATCCTGATAATTGCAGAATAAGGTATTTGTTTCCTTCCCTTGCTTCTGGCTGGGAAACAGCTGCGGACGGCTCTCCAGCCTCCACTTAAACACATTCAGTGAAGGGGCCTGCTGTCCTCACCCCCACCCTCAGATAATGTTCTATTGTCAAACTGCTCTTCTTTTTAGTATGTTGTCTCTAACATTCATTGGAATATGCCTCCTGTCACTTAATTCCACATTTTGAGCTCTAGAATGGAGGAACTATTTCCTTGACGATTTTATCAATCTCTTTCCCAACTGCAACAATCACAATATTTTAAGACGTTTAAGCCATGGGAATATTGATCTTTCAGGAAAGATACGGAAGATCAAGAAATCAGTATTTCCCTTGGAAATGATCTTCATAATAGATTCCCTCTCCTCCTTTTTCTGTTTCTAAAAGCCAACAGTGTAAAAGGAAAACATATGACAAGTATGGAGAAAGCGTTCAGGCTTATACACACTCCTTGTGTCAAGTCCTGCATAGTTGGACAAGATTGAGATATCAAGAATGACATGCATTTCACTGAGGTATCTCTAAAGCTAGCCTGCGGTTAATGCAAACTATAAAAGGAATTTTAACTCTCATTTAAAGACAAGTTCGTTAAGGTGAAGCCTCTTTGAAGGATCTGAAACACTTTCTCTCCACCTGGGCTAAGTGGCCGTTTATGAGATAAGATGTCAATTGTTTTACCTGTTGTCTATTGATTGTTTTTTTTCTTTCATTCCTTTTGGAGCCTCTCCACAAACGGTCACTCCTTGATTCCTGGCACTGACTTCCCTTTCAGGGATATGTGTGAGTACTAAAGTTAATTAGAAATTTGGCCTTTGAGAGAAACGACTTTAAAATCGTTTCATTCCTATCATTCCATTCCTATCATTCATGGGGTTTCAAATTAAGAGTCACTGGATTTCAGAAGTAGTGTTTTGCCTTGCTGGAGGCATAATCTGCTCTCCCCAAAGTGATTGATGAGGCAGGAGGAATGCATAGAGGAACACACAATCTTCACAGGAAGTATGGAGAAAATGTACAACGATCACCAAAGAATGACTGAAACATTATGGAGTGGGGGCAGGAGTAGAAATAATACGGAGTCAAGAGCCTTGGTGCTAAAACATGTCTCTCCCAATTGTGTGGAATGGTGGTAATATCATAGATAACAAAGCAAGATAAGGAGAGCTGCCAATATTTGATTTGCAGTTACAATTTGGCAATTATTTTGTCAAGGGTTATATGGCCCAAGGCTTGCAAGGATATTGCCTGGACCAGTAGCCAAGGAATTTAGGTGTATGAAAAAAATAGTCATCCAGAATATACAACCCCCCTCCTCCCCCCCCATAATGAAGCCTAGCATCAGTTTCTCTCTTTGAAAGAGAACAGACTACTCTTTTCTCTCTCTCCCAATTATCCTTTCATCTGCTATGCCAGATGTGGGCATCTGTATTTTTTTATTTGTGCTTCTTCTTTTTCTAAAACATGTAGGGAGAATTTGGATGGCAAATGACTCTGTATAAAATATCATTATCTAATATACTGCAGAATATGTCATGAAGCCTAAATACAGATTAAAGGGTTTAGGAGGCATTGAAACTGGGAATATTGATTTCCTGGAAGATCCACATTCAATCATCTATGAGATCAATATTTCTATATAGCAATAGCACTTAGACTTATATACCGCTTCATAAAGCTTTACAGCATTCTCTAAGTGGTTTACAGAGTCAACATATTGCCCCAACAATCTAGTTCCTCGTTTTACTGACCTCGGATGGATGGAAGGCTGAGTCAACCTTGAGCTGTTGAGGATCGAACTGGCAGTAAGCTGAATAAGTCTGCAATACTGCATTCTAACCACTGCACAACCACAGCTCCTTTCCAACCCTTCTCCATTAAAAATAAAGCCACAATGGCCAAAAAGGTCAATGTCTAATTAATGCCCTGGGTGGGGGCATGCCCAAAGCAGACTTAACCAATAGGAAATGCATAGTTTGCAACCCTTAACCACATTATCACCAGTAGCATCACCAATATGCTGTACAGTTTGTATGGCAATATTTGTGTTGGGAGAAGAAAGAAAACTCTGATGTGAATTGTTTTATAATGGAACAAAAGATAAGAGATCAGATGAAAGCAACTTCATGAAGACATGTCCCTCAAAAATTATTATAAAAGCATCTTCATAATGTTGTTTATTGCTTGAAAAATACGATTATATTTCTTCTCATCTGCCATTCAGTCCCAGACCTTCAGGCTCTCTTGAAAGGACAAATTTCTAGTCTTCTCAAACATTCTCATTGCCCTTTTCTGAAACTGTCTTCTAAATCTTCTTAAAGTGTGGTGCCTAAGACAGCATTTTAGATGGGATTTGGTTAAAACAAAATAAAGGAGAATAATTGTGCTTTTTTCAAATATATTTATGAAGTTGGAAGAACCAATGGTTTTGACTGTAGGATCTGATATTGATTTAAATATGAAACGTTTGAGTTATATAAATTGTGTGGAAGTAAGTTTTATATGTTGTGATTTTTATTTGTATTGCTATTATTATATATCAAATAAAACTACTAATACTGTGATTTGGAAACATACTTTTATGATTCAGCCTGAAATTGCATTTGACTTTGCTGTACTCACATCACAGCTGTGACTCACATTCAGTTTACAGTCACTTATTATCCTACCTGTGACAGCTTTCTCACAGGTAACCTGTTCCAAGTCAGGCATCCCTCATCCTATATCTGCTTATTTAATTTTTATTTTTTTTAAAAAAAGAAAAAGTTACTTATTTCTGTAAATTCCTTCCTGCCCTTTCATCCAATCTCTTAAGATAATTTTAAAGATCATTTCTGCCTTGTAGAGTATAGCCTCCAGTAGTTATGTATGGTTGTGAGACCTGGACCACAGGAAGGTTAAGAGTCAAGGAATTCATGTTTTCTAATTGTGGTACAGGTAGTCCTCAGTTTTTTGACCATAACTGAGCTCAAAATTTCTGTTACTATGCAAGACATTTGTTAAGTGAATTTGTTTGCCTCATTTTATGATCTTTGTTGCCACAATTCCTAAGTAAATCACTGTAATTGTTAAGTTACTATAGTAACACCATTGTTAAGTGAATCTGACTTCTCCCTTGACTTTGCTTGTCAGAAAGTCACAATGACCCTGGGACTCTGCTACCATCATAAATACATGCCAGTTGCCAAGTGGCTGAATTTTGATCACATGACAATGGGGATGCTTTGACAGTTGTAAATTTGAAAAATGGTCATGCCATTTTTTTCAGTGCCGCTATAACTTTGAATGGTCACTAAACAAACCGTTGTATATCGAGGGCTACCTGGATTGGAGAAGACTCTTGAGAATCCCTTGGACTGCAAGATCAAATGAGTTGATCCTAGAGGAAATCAACCCTGACTGTTCTTTGGAAGGCCAGATACTGAAGCTGAAGCTCAAGTACTTTGGATATCAAAATTCCCAGGAGTTGGGAAAGATTGAAGGCAAAAGGAGAAGGGGGGAGCAGAGGATGGGATAGTTAGATATTGTCATTGACATAATGGGTGTGAATTTGGGAAGACTCTGAGAGACAGTAGAGGATGGGGGTGGGGGGGAGGGCTAGTGTGCTATGATCCACTAATATGAGTTAATGACTGAGCAACAAGGCACAGGTTTTCCCCTCTCAATTTGTGTAATCTGTAAAATTCCATTTCCTTCATCCATATTATTAATGAAAATTTTAAAATAAAGTATAGGTAGCCCTCAACTTATGATCACAATTTTGACCAGAATTCCTGTTGTTAAGCAAGGCAATTGTTACATGAGTCATACCCAACTTTATGACCTTTTTTGTCATAGTTGTTAAGTGAATCAGGAGGTCATAAAGCAAATTGGCTTCCTCCATTGACTTTGCTTGTCATAAGCCAGCTGGAAAGGTTTCAAATGGTGATCATAAGACCCTCAGGATGCTGCAGTTGTCCCAATACATGCCAGTTGCCAAGTGTCCAAATTTTGATCATGTGAGGACTGGTTGTAAGTCTCTTTTCAATAGTGTTGTAACTTCAAACCGTCGCTAAATGAATAAGTTGAGGTCTGCCTGTACCAGAAATTGAGAGCTAGTGTAATGTAATAGTGAAGGCATCGGGCTAGGAACTAGGAGACCAAGTGTTCAAATCCCACTTTTGGCTCAAAGCCACCACCTTGGGCCAGTCATTCACTATTAGTCCTAGGAAGGAGTTAATGGCAAACCATTTCCGAAAAATGTTGCCAAGAAAACTGCAGGGACTTGTCCAGGCTGCCTCTGAGAATCAGTTTTGATTGAATGAGAGGGGGAAAAACCCCAGAAATTATCTTTGCGGGATCTCATTTGCAATCCACTATGATAAAGCAACCGCTCTGAAGCTGAGAATTATTTTCAAGCCTGCTAACTCACACTTAAGCAGCTTCCTAGCCAAAACACTATGGTTGGTAATATATCAAAACTAATGCAGAATTTTGGAAGTTGCTTTTAGCTCATCCATAAATGTAGCTTATGCTCAGACGGATCACTTTCCCACGTGATTAAAGGCACATGATGACGGAGGGGCTGTGGAATTGAGAATGTCCTGCAGGTAAAGAAAATGAACTTCATAAACTTTTGCCCTAGCCAACTAAACTCTTGAATCTTAAATTTGGAGTGGGAAACAAGCCATGCCCCTATTTGCAAGTAAGAATGAACATATAAAACTACTTAAAACAGTCCATGCTGGTTCTGTGAATTCTGGAACGTGAAGCCCGCATATTGTTATTAAAGTTGTTATTTTTGAAAAAAACATTGATATAGATAAATTTTAGCTCGTGAGTAGGCAACAGTATTGCTCAAACTGGTGTCTCCCAGAAATAGGACTTCAATTCCTACAAGTGTGGGATCCAAAGAAATTAAATTAAAGGAAACTACTGGATGGTTTCAGACATGCAACTTTTCAGTTTTGCCTGCACATGACTGGAATTCACCCTGGGAATATACAGGTAAAGCCCCCAAATTTTAACTACAAATTGATATATCTTCCTGTACTTGGTCAGAGGCGTTTGCAACACGATGAAAAATGAGGAAAAAAAGTCCCACATTAAATCGTATAAAAGAAAAAAAAGGGCAATTGAGGGAAAAATAAATTTTTAAAATTTCTTTATTTTATTAAATTTGTTTGCTGTCCATCTTGCCATAAGGCGACTCTGGGCAGCTTGCAACCTTACATGTATGTGAAATGTATTCGAAATGACTGGACACCCAAGAATCCATGAGTTGGAAGTTCGCAAACAGGGATCCCAGGTTCCCTGAGCCTCAATTCTCCCCCTCCCCCACCGCTTGATGAGAATTCTTGGGAGGATCCAACTTAACCCCACCCTGCCTTTGACCCCCCTCCCGCAAGTAATCTCTCCCCACCCTCGACTGCTGCTTCCTGTTTACAAACTGGAGCGGGAGCTTTCATCAGTGGGTTTCTGAGCTCACTTCCCCCCCAACAGGAAACCCTGCAGGACACAGCTTCCCGCCACACCGCATCGGCTGGGGTGGGGTGGGGTACAGGGCAGAAGAGAGTGAGGTGGGGAGGGTGACTTTAAAGGGTTGCGTTGCGCGCCGAACCTGCTGTCATGCGTGAGGAACGCAGCAAAGGCGCAGGAGGCACGAAGGGTAAGAAGAGGGAGCCGGGAGGGCAGCCGGGTGTGGGCGAGCTTTGGAGATGGGTAGTTTAGGAGAGCCTGTTTTTCCCGTTCTCTACTACAGAAAAGATCCTAACTAACTACCAAGCAGGGGCCTCTCTGCTTTGTATTCCTAACTTAGCCATACAAATATCGCATTAATTGCTTTCCCTCCCCAAATCTGCAAGTATGGTTTCTGTAGATTTTAATCTAGGACGTTGTTGGGAAGTATGTTCCGCTCACTTCAAGGGGAAGTCGATTTTACTTTTAAGTATAGTGTGCATCCAACTTTTCTCTTCCTCCCAAGAAAATGAGTCTTCCCCCAACCTCCAGTATACCCTTAATTTACCAAATTGGTGGTGTAGTGGTTAAAGTGTTGGACTAAGACTGGAGCGGATCATGTTGAAATATTTCCTGAGTCATGGAAATTCAGAGTAATTTGGGGCCAGTCATACCCTTTCAGCACATCCTACCTCACAGGGTTGGTGTGGGGAAGAATTAGAGGAGGCAGAACTAGATAAATTGCTTTGAAATCTTAGGGAAAAGGTTGGGTATAAGTGTAGTAAATGACTCTTCATCAATCTTATACCCTTCCTATGCGATGATAGGAGTGGGTTTAGTGGTTTAACATTTGAAAGGAATCAGATTGAAAAAAATTTTTTTTTATTGTTTATAGACATTTTTTGTCTATAGAAGAAAATTTATCGGTAATTCCCTTTTCTTAGCTGCTGCTAACACTTTGAATAGAGCTGCTTTACAAATGAATCTGAAATGTTTTAGATCAGTGGTTCTCAGCCTTCCTAATGCCGCGACCCTTTAATATGGTTCTTCATGTTGTGGTGACCCCCAACCATAAAATTGGTGTCTAGGTTCCAAGACCATCGAAAATATGTGTTTTCCGATGGTCTTAGCGACCCCTGTGAAAAGGTTGTTCGACCCCCAAAGGAGTCCACAGGTTGAGAACCACTGCTTTAGACCTTTATTCTGCCCCTTAAAACAACCCAATTTCTTTCAGACACCTCCATGATCCTTTAAAAAGTAATGTTTTTTCTATGAATCTACTCATTAAGATTAACTTTAATCCATGATACCTACTTTCTTTGGCATACATGGAAATCTGAAATGAGTCCAATTTAACAAAGAGGTTCTCTACTCATCAGATATCCAAAGCATGCAGAGATGATCTTGGCACCCAGTTCAGTATTTTCAGTAAGTTGTTTGGTAAATCTTAACTATTTCAGTTAAAGGTACAACCCCTGAATTTGCACAAAGTGCAATACTTGAGAGTGGTTTTAATCCTTGTTTTCCTTAAACAGTGGCTTAGCATGTTATGTGAAGTCATTTGTTTAGTTCATAATTTGGTGTGAGTAATATTAATCCAGGATAAATAAATTATGTGAAACCAACTGCTGTGAACTTCATTTATAGAGGACTGCTACAAGTAGGAATAGCAAGGCTCTTCTGTGGTTTCTTAGAAGAGAACATTTTGGCAAAAAAGTAGCAAACTTTGCCAATTCTCTGAACTGTGTTGAAAATGCTGCTTACAGCTATTCCCTTGTTCTAATTAAATGCAAAGGAATGCCAGCCTATTATGTAGCTCTTCTCTCTCATATTATTTTTCCAAAATGACTATTAACATGTTTCTCCAATGCTATTGGAACAAATTTTGGAATATTACTAAGTAAATTACATTTGCAGTTGTAGAATCTCATCTGATCTTGATTTCTTAAAAAAAACTAGCCCTAAAAAATTGGGGTGTCAAACTGCCTGATAATGTCTCCCAATAATTAAATTGCCTTTATGAAAGTTACTTGATAGGCACCAAATTGGTCACCTTGCTGAGAGTCAAGTTGAATATCCATAAGTAGAATTCTCCTATTCTCTTAATTGCATAAATTATTATTGATGGGGGGGGGGACTGCTTAATTAGCATAAATTATATTCTTCTAATTTACAGTTAAATGAAAGTTAATGTAGCTGCCTTTCTCAGGTTTTCATGGTCCAAAACTAGTTTGTATAATTCATACAAACAAACATTCTTTTGAGTAAAATTCTGGTTTTTTTTATTACTGTACAACTCATCTTTAATAGCAAAATCATTTATTCCATGAATTCTAGTTACTAAATTATGTGTCAAGTTACAATTACAGATAATTGTCCAAGCCTAGAGTAATTTCCAAAATAAGTTATTTTTACTCTAACATAAATATTTATAACATTTAAAGTGAATGCACTTTTTGTTGAGCTGAATCTATAATGAAAAGGATCTTGAAGAATTTGGAAAGTCTAGGATTTTGTTTTAGGCTAGTTATTCTTTTCCTGTAGCTAATTAAGAAATTAGTTTGAAAAGTGGGATATAATTCCAGTTGCTTTGGATAATATATAGATTTAATAAATAAATGAACAAATGAATTATCTGGAGAAGAAAAAACCCATCCCATTTAAAATCTTACAGATATTCGATAGCTAAATAGGATGAGAGCTCTGTTAATATAGGCAAGAAATCAGAAATCAGCAACTTTTCCAACAAGCATATTTTTTTAAAAGCTTGCCTTTTAATAAAACGTGTTAAGTGGAGAAGATGTTATTAGATTGCTGACAGATAGCTAAGAGTCATCCTTAGCCGCAACTAACTAACCGCTGATGTGTTATAGGCTTTGAGCCCATAAGATTAATTCAGGCTTTAGTCATGCTGTTCAGTCAGCTTGCCCTGTGTACAGGTGGCTTTCACAATAAAATAAGGGAAGATGCCATTTATTCTACTACCATGTTATTTAAAGAAAGGCTGTGCTCTAAAAAGCAATAATGAAGTTCTGGCCAATTATATCTATTTGACTAGTAGGAATCCATCACTGCATCTTCCCATCATTACCGATGTGTAAAATGCAACTGTTTCCTCACTTCTCACTTTGCTTTTTTTAATCAGGCATCTAAATGGATTGAATTACAATTCCCATTATCCCCAGGCAGTACAGTCATGCCAGATCAGATGATGAGAGGTACAATCCCTAATATGGTATATGATACACAGGCAGGGAATTATAAGATTCGAAGTACAGAACTTTAGGGGGAGACTTTTTGGAAAGGGCTCCACAGGCAACGAAAATATTAAAATGCAATGACTAGAATAAAAGGCCAGATGTTATTGGGCTAGAAACACTCATTTCGTTGAATTAAGCATTAGTTTTTCTTATTCCTAGACATTGCAGAAGTAAACTCTGTCATCAAAGCCAACATTTCCAGGTTCCTTGCTTGAGCGATGCGTGCTGCATTTGCTCACAGCTAGCTTCCTCTCCTATGAATGATTGCTCATTTGGAAACCTTTAGCTGGACAGAGTGAACTCCTGTGCTGCAATTTAAAAAAGCAATTACACCAGCATAAGCATAGAATATAAAGTCTCTTAGGCAGTGTTTCTTGACTTCAGTGACTTTAAGAGGTATGGAGTTCAACATCTAGAATTCCCTAACTAGCATGGCTAGCTGGGGAAGTCTAGAATGTAGAAGTCCACACAATTTAAAACTGCTGAGGTAGAAAAAGACTGCTCTGAGGGATTTTGTAAATGTGATCATTTTTCATACTTATGACTGCTGCAGCATCTGCATGGTTGTATGATCCAAATTTAGGTGTTTGGCAACAGACATATACATATGACAGTTGCAGTGTACTAGAGTCATGGGATGACCACGTGTAACCTTCCTAACCAGGTTCCAACAAGCAAAGTTAATGGGGGAAGCCTGATTCGCTTAATGACCACATGATTTATTTTACAAATGCAACGATTCGCTCAACAAGTGTGGCAAAAATCATTAAATGGGGCAAACTCTACTTAATATCAGTCTTGCTTAGCAACGCAGCTTTTGGGCTCAATTTTGTTTTTAAATCAAATGAGATGAACATTGGTAAACAATTTAAGTAGCACACTAGTAATCTTAAACATGGTAACCATTTCCTTGCGGGACTTCCACCCAGCCTTTCAAACAGATGCCATTTGGCATAAGTATCTTGCTTGCAATTGCAATAACTTTTACCCTGAGCAGCATCTGGTGACCACAGCTTCCACACCGCTGCTTTATGATCCCTTCTAGAATAGCATTTTTTGCAAAGCTGGCTGGGGAATTCTGGGAGTTGAAGTCTGCCAGGCTTAAAAGTTGCCAAGGTTGGAGACCCCTATTCTAAAGTCATTCAAGCAGGAAACACAGCCCTAAAGCTTCTGCAAAAGATAGATGTCTCCGCTTGTTCATATCCCACAGTTATCATGGCTAACACCTTTTCTAATTGAACCTGTTATCAGGCTGCTCCTCCCAACGTTCAGCTGAAACATTCTCTCTTGGACATTAAGGCCATTGGATCTACTGCTTTATGATGGTGGAGAGAACAAAAACTTCCCTCTTCTTTTTGATCGCTCTTCAAGTACTTTTAAGAGTACCATGATTTTCCTCAATTCTTTCAATATTTCCTAACTACAAATATGATCCAAAAGCTGTCCCCCCTCCCTCCAGTAGTTTGCCATACATAGCTACGTCTCATTTATATCTTATGTGTTTTTGTAGAGAATAGGAGAATAGTAAATCTGAAATTTACTGGAATGTATTATTGGATGCAGAAAATGATATTTGTGTCTACCTACTTGTGAAGTATACGTGTGTATGTATAAAATGACTTGTGTTCTTCTAGGACTAAAGAGAATCAAACTTGCCAGCTACTGTCAAGGAACTTATTCTGCCTTGTGACAACCCTGATTATTATAGTATATTCCTAGCTCTTCTCGTTTCTTCTTGTTTGTTTCAGGGATTAATGTGCATATACTGTTTTTCTAGTGAGTCCCAACAGGTCTTTAAAAATTATCCTATCAGCACTGGGAACTGGGGACCAGAGTTCACAATCAAATCTAGAGATTTTGAGCACAGTTTTCATTATGGGATTCCCCTGGATTAGGCCAGTGACCTCTGTGGAGAAGCCTCTAGTTTTAGGCAGCTTTAGGCAAAAGCTTCTTCTATCTCTGCTGCTGACGTCTGCAGATGATATTCCAAAAGACACTGGAGGTATCACGGATAATTGCCTTTGATAATTTCATGGCCCCCAATTTCATTATTGCATATTGTTTGAAGAATATATACCTTGGTTCCCCATCTTGAATCTACTGCCAGCCAATTTTATTTAATAATTCTGAGTACGGGCATGATTCTCTATCAAGTGGGCCAATGTCATGAATAATTGTGGAAAGGGTCTTTGTCTTATTTCTCCTCTTTTTTTCCCCTTCTCTCAAACTACCCTGTTTCCCCCCAAATAAGACCTCCCCAGATAATAAGCCCAATCGGGCTTTTGAGCGCATGTGCTAAAATAAGCCCTCCCCGAAAATATTGCAACACAGCAGCAGCCATGAGGTGTCCCTGCTCCTGCACCTCAAAAATAATAAGACCTCCCCAAAAATAAGGCTAAGTGTTTATTTCAATGGTCAAAAGAAAATAAGGTCCTGTCTTATTTTCAGGGAAACACAGTAACGAGTACCTGAAACCTCCCATACCTTTTGCTGAGATCCTCATAGCCACTTTAAAAATTGCTGCTGAATTGTAATTTGTAAGGTGAGAGGAGGGGAAAAACAAAACAGTTTTCAGCCAATTTGGACTAGGGAACTACTGTAAATCCACAAGTTCCATCTGCATGGTGACCGCACTGGGAAAAGCCTGTGATGTGTTTTGAACTATTCTGCTTGGAAACATGTTCACGCATTAAGCCAGTGCATGGTGAATGAGAGCTGCTAAACCCCATATCACATGAAAATGCTGCAGGCTGAATCTTCAGAAAGCCTTTCATAAACGGTGTTCAACCTAAACTGGAATTAATTTTTTTTTAAATTGTGCTAACGGCCATGTGTGTGATCCTGAAAAACAGCTGCTTTAAAAAGCTCTAGACAGATGCTACATTTCTACCCTCACATGATGTGAAACATTTTTTAAAAAATTGAATCTCCAGCATTGCACAAACTTAATATTTAACTGATCAGTTGAATAAATCAGATCAAAAGTTGTGCCTAAGTTTTCTGATTTTTTTTTAATTATACAAATTCTTAATGTATAGGTGTAAAACAATATCAAAGGAAAGAAACCCTTTGTGGTAGTGAATTTATGGATATGTTTTTTATTAGAAGAATAATACATATCTTCTCAAAAACAAGTCCTATTCAGTTAACAAGATTTTGTCATAGGTAACGTGTAGGATTGCAGTGGAAAGATTCTACTATCCGTCAATTGCTTGATCCTTCCTTATATCAGGGGTAGTCAACCTTTTTATACTAACCGCCCACTTTTGTATCTCTGTTAGTAGTAAAATTTTCTAACCACCCACCGGTTCCACAGTATGGTGATTTATAAAGTAGGGAAGTCAATTAAATTTTAAAAAGGAAAGTGCTTCAATATCGGACAAAACCCGTACCGCCCACCATGAAAGCTGGAATGCCCACTGGTGGGCGGTAGGGACCAGGGACCACTGCCTTATATAAAGAGTTGCTAATCAGGTACCAGGGTATGTAGTACTAAAATATGGGCTGTTAATCATTTAAACAATTAAATACATTATACTGACAACTATTGTAGAATATTCAGATTGGACTTTCCTGCACTTTACCAGAAAGTGACTTTATTGGAAATTCTCCTGTTTTCAGGAACATTACTTTATACGATCCTGCTTTGATTACTTTTTTAAAGGATGTTTGCTTTTCAGCATCCCAGTTCCATTTGGCATAATCCCACTAGAGCAGGATTTTTTTTTTTTCTCAAATGACAAAGGAACAGCTATGAGAAAAGGTTATTGTTATGAGACGGGATTTCTTGAGGCCAGAGAGTGGATTGACGCACAAAGATATTTGACCTTTAGCAGTCTATAAGGATTTTATCAACCAAATAGCCATCTTCTTTCAGAATCCTCTCTTAAACCTATTGTATAAAAGGAATACATTTTTGTTAATAATGTAGTAATTTAATATGCTGTATTAAAATATGGGAAACTCCATATATTTACTGAACTCAAGTTTCTAGAATGCTTCATCATCATTTTACCTGTGGTTATTGAGATTGATACTTCAGTAAAATCTAAGTCATCAGTCCGTTTGAAAACCCATCCATACATTCTGTTTATTCTGATATTAAGAAATTTCCAGTGTCCTGTTCATTTTATGATGATTATTTCAAACAGTATAATTGATCATCATTAGTTACAAATATATATTATTTTGTTTAAATATTATATACATTTATGAAAACATAGGAAAATGTTTAAAAACAACTATAATGAACTAAAAAATGTCTGCATAAAAAAGTAATGATGAAAAACTTTTTAAAATACAGAGAAAGAAATCTGATAACACAAAATAATGAACATTTTAAGATTTCTACTTTTATTCAATGTCAAAATATAAATAATTACAATTCAGTTTTAAACATTATCTTAAATTCAGACTTTATAGCTTTATATTATCCAATTTTTTTGAAACAGCCGTTTCAAAAGCCCAAAGTCAACAAGGATCATGTGGTCACTATCTTTGCAAGGCATGATAAGCTGAAACTCTTCATAAATCAACCACTTCCAACTTTGTGGAATATAATTTAACATTAACCTCTATAGGCCTTGTTTTCCAAGAACCTGAGTAGGAATAATGTTTAACCAATTAGGAAACACCAATGGAGAATTGCAGGAGGTACAAAGTTAAAGCTACTTGCAAAGAAAGACATTCTTTTCCATTGAGTAGCCTAATAATCTCCCCCTAAATATATTTTATTGCATTAAGCAAGTGCCCCATTAACTGTTTCTTGAGCACATGAATGTACAGTCCTCACCAATTCTTGGAGCACCTGGAAGATGGTTTCCTGCTCCGCTTCAAAAATTGTCTTTTTCAGCTTCAGACTTCAATTCAAGGTCAGTCATTCCTATATAGGTTTTGAGGTAGGGACTTTTTCTGGTGATACTGTCCATCTGGGACTCTTTGCAGCGGCCTCTTGCCTCATCCCATTCCAGATTTTCTGTTGAAATTGATGGCTGGAGCAATAGAATCAAAGTCTTCCCACTGCAATATAAGACTCTCTGTCCCTTTGCCCCATTTTTTTTTTGCCAACCCATGGATAATATGAGAATATGAGAAGGGGAGGCAGTGTAGAAGCAAATCATTTTAGTGTTGATTCATTGAACCTCCTCCCATCTGCTTTCATTTGATTCCCTTCCTGCAGTGAATAGAGAAGTGGGAGAAAGGGCTTCTCAGCAGCCACCTGCACTAAGACCAAAGCAGCTTTATTATAAAAGTAAGGCTGCAAACCCATGAGCTACAGATCTCTGATTCTCTGTGATTGAGGCCAAACTGCAGGGGATGTAAATACATAAGTAACTGTCAAATCCAGCCATCATCCCACAAATGCAGGCTCGGACTAATTTCTTTTTAATGGTTTTCCTGTGCTTGCTAGTTGATGATGTTTGTCTTTCCTTACTTATCAGGATGAGAATTTGTGACCTTCCCAGGGCAGCTGAACTACAGACCACCACAATCACAGGAAGCATAGCCTAAGTGAAAGAGGCGGATAGATTGAATCCAACAATTTCTGCAAATACAAAAGAATCCTGTCCATTCATCTATGCAGGTGTGTTATGCTAGCAGAAGAATTTAGTAATTCATTTTTTGCGGGGGGAAACAGCAAGACTGTTTTGATGTTGAATGGCATAATGGCTGAAAGTGGGATGGGAGAATGGAGGGCTGCAGGGAAATTGTTATGTTTAAGAATTACTGCTGCTTAAAGATGACTGCTATTTAAAGATGGATATTGCCTGCCAGCATTCATCTCATTTGTCTTTCTTCACCTTCACTCTATTACGAATCCCTTAGAGACTTCTGCACCTACACTTAGGCTGGCATAATTATCTCGTTCAAATTGCAGTACAGAAATTCACTCTATCTAGCTAAAAATTTGCAAGTAAATAGCTTCTTCTAGGAGAGGAAGGTAATTTGTGAACCAATGTGGTGCGCATCATTCAAGCAAAGAAGCTGATGTGGTTACCAACTTCTGCAATACTTAGGAACAAGACATTTCTTTGCATTAGCAAAGCAGAAACAAATAGAGCCTTACCCAAAGAAGGGGATAGAAAATCTATGCTCAAACATATCTTCTCTTATTTTTTTTTTTTTTGTAATAATCACCTGTGAAGTAGGGCAGCTATCTGAATCAGGTCCATGGGGTCCAGGAAGTCCCTCCCTCCCCCCCTCTCTCCCCCTCCCTCCCTTTCTCTCTCTCTCTTAAGCCGTTTCCCTGATTAATTATTCTCACTCACAGGAAATTCCTCCTTAATTCAGAAGATTTACTCCACCAGCATGCTAAACTGAAAAAGTGAAATAAGCACTGTTAAAAAAAGTATACTTCTGTTTAATTTCCAAAATATGCAATGACACTTTAACGCTGCAGTATGGAAGAGCCCCTACAGAGGTATTCTGCAAAGGAATTGATGTTCCTCCAATGTGCCATGTTATAATGTTCTAAGAAATTATACAGCAGATATAATATCTGCAGTTCAGTTGGAGAAGTGGAGGGAGGGAGGAAACCTACATCCAATACATTGCATTTGGACTGACTAATGAATAAATATTTAGAGGATTGTATGTACTAAAGGTCTGTTTCAATGCAACTAGACAGAGCAAATATGCAAGAACATAGATATTTTCAGTGCTGTCTTGTCAATATTTATTTGGTGGTTATTTATTAGCATTTAGACCAGGGCTTCCCAACCTTGGCACGTTTAAAGATACATAGACTTCAATTCTCAGAATTCCCCAGATGGCTGGCTTGGGGATTCTGAGAGTTGAAATGCATGTTTCTTAAAGTTTCCAAAGTTAGGAAACTCTGATTTAGATGTTAGGCTAAACTGATTCCTAACCTTCTGGGTAAAGCATTTGATCTTAATTATAATCTGTTTTATGCTTTTTTTTTAAACCTGAAACTCCTTGTGTGGTTTTTATTTTTTGTATGTTATTTATTTATGTACTTACTGGCAATTGAAACATGATTGGGGGCAGAAAGGAAATGTTTTTTAATAAGCAGAATATGCAGTAAATAGACAGAAGTGGAGAACATGGTGGTCCTAATGCTGCTGATTTTTTAAAAGACAGGGCTCTTTTTGGCTAAGATGATTCTATACAGACTGCCTCTCTAGACCAAGATTTCTGAACCTGGAATTTTAGTTTGAACTCTACCTCCCCCATTCAACAGGCTTGTGATGAGTTAATGCTATTTTCCCCATCTTTGTGCTCTTCCCAGAAATGATGGGAGGTTGTGGAAGACATGGCCTTTATTTATTACATTTGTTCTGTATAATATAAAAACAGAGTAAGATAATAAAAATATTGTACAGGATCTGTTTTTATAAACCAAAGAAGAATAGCATAACGTGATTTTATTTTTGTGTGCCTTTGAGTCAATGTTGGCTCCTGACAAATGCCTGGACAAGTCCTTGCAGTTTACCTGGCAAGATTTTGATATGGTTTGCCATTGCCCCTTTTGGGGGGGGGGCTGAAAGAGAGTGACTGGCACAAAGTCACACCCATCTGACTTTGTGCCTAAGGTGGGACTAGAACTCATGCTCCTCCAGTTTCTAGGCTGGAAACCTTAACAACTACACCAAAAGGTGTGGGGGGAGGGAGTGCAGTGATGACATTCATTGTCCAAATATTCTTCAGAATAGTTCAGTATTACATTACAAAGACAGAATTTGAGGTTTCTTGTCTATCATTCTGAAAATGGGTTTCCAATATAGTTTCTAGTTTGAACTTTTGGACGTTTTACATAAATAAGAAAACGTTGGGGTTGAAGATATAAATTTGCTCTTCTTTCTTAAAAAATATGGCGCTTTTGTGTAGAATTTGAAAGAATCCTCCTTCTGTCCCCTGGAATAAAGGTATTCATGGCAAAGATAATACAAATCTGTGGTTAGCTTCACTGATTTTTCAGTTTTTCAGTTATTGTACAACTATTTTAAGATTTTCTAATGTGAGAAAATCTTTTAGCAATGCATAATTGTCTGCAAATAATGCAAATGTCTAACCATTAAATAAAAATCTGATGACTCTAAAATACTAATAATTATTTACATTTCAGTATATTGATTACATTTATTATGTTCCTTTCTCTAGTGATCTATAGTTGCAAACATTTTACTTTGCAGAGAACCGTAGATTGAGTTGAGCAAAAGTGTAACTAGCCTTAGATTACCGACAGATAAAATAAGCACATTGCCACAACAAGCAGAACTTTGCATGCACCCAAAAGAGAGAGAGAGAGAGAGAGAGAGAGAGAGAGAGAGAGAGAGAGAGAGAGAGGGAGGCAGATTTACCTAAAATGCATATTATAATTGATAGATAAAAGCCAATTTGGTCTAGTGGTTAAGTCATCAGGTTAAAAACCACAAGGCTGAGTTCTTCTCTTGCCTTATGCAAAAAACAAACAAACAAAAAAATCAGTTGAATTACCTTGAGCCAGCCACTTTCTCGGGAAGCAGAGAATGGCAAAACACTCCTGAAAATATTACCAAGAAAACAGCAGAGATTAGCCCAAACAATCACCAGGAGTCCATACTGATCAAAGGCACCAAAAAGAAAAAAGAAAAGGAAAAGATAGGTATTAATGCAACATTTTGGAGTATTTAACTGACTATACTGGAAAAGACTTTGACTTAATAATGTATTTTTATTCCTCTTCAACCCTGTTTACTAGTCTGGACTGAATTCTCATAATCACCTTAGATTTCTCCACTGTTAGTTTTAAGCTCTAAACATGACACTTCATTGATATTTAAAGAAAACTTGCAATTTCTTTCATGTTTGAAGATTTCATTTGTAACTGGGTTCTCTAATTTAAAACTTTCTAATTATTATTTTTTCTCATTTGCCAACCCTTACAGCTAATCCACTATGTTGAACATCTCTTCCCATCACCTGAAGAAGAGAGAAGGCTTACCAAACTCTTCTCCTTTCTCTCCCAACCCTTGTACCAGTGTCAGTTGTAACACCTACTGGTACAGAGGATGGAAGGGGAAGTGGTTCAGGGGTTTTACACCAGAATTTATGTATTTTCCAGCTTGGATGATCTCTCTAAACCTAAGAAAAAGACCATCGGCAACAGCTTCCTGCCCTTCATCCAGTACTGAAAGCAGATAGCCTGAAACTATCGGGGGTGGGGGTGGGGGGTGGGACTGTTTCTTTTATTACGATAGCTGCTTTTTAGCTTTCAACTGCCTGGCAAAAATGTCTCTTGTTGCTTTCATATAGTCCCTTGTTTGAAATACTATCAACTAGAAAAATAAATGTTTCTTTGTCTGAAGCAAATAAAACTTAAAAGATGTTGATTATTTGCAGAGATTTACTTTTGATTTGGGCTGGAGTGGAATGAGTTGTGTTTAAAGGGGTTTAACTATATATGTGTGTGTGTGTGTGTGTCTGTGTGTGTGTATGTACACACACGTATACACACACACACAAACGTATATATATATATCCCAGTAAGGGTATGGCTAGCTGATGAGAGCTAAATAGCATGAAATAGATCTATACTAGTCTCCCTTTATTTATTTATCAGCACAAATACAACATACATACATACATACATACATACATACATACATACATACATACATGTATGAGTAAGAATAAGAAGCATAAGAAAGGCTTTGTTTTACCCATAGGACTAAGGTGGACTTATTTCAAAATAATTTACTGAACAAAACCATAAATTCCTGGGTTCTTAAAATATGCTAAGCCGTAACCAAACAAATTACAGTTGTTTAGTGGAGGAGCACACAAAAGAGTTTAGGTGTTTCACCCACATAACAGACAGACGACAGCTCTGCCAATATTGGCTACATGTTTTTCAAAATGGAATGGAAATGAGGGATCACAGCTCCACAGAGCTTTTATGCAGCAGCGGGGAAATATTTACAAATTGGATTAAGCTAGAATGTGATTTGCTTACTTTCGGTTTAGTTTGGAACATAGACCATATGTATGGTTTTTTAGAAAACCAGTGCTTGAAAACATTGTATGATTGTGACAGTAAATGTGCAAGTGAAAATGGATGGTTTTCTTGTGATTTAAAGATAGTGTAGGTCAAGGTGACTGGCATGCATCAAAAAACTATCATGCATAGCTTTCCCCGACAATCCTCTGATGAGTTAGGATTACAACTCCCAAAATTCCTAGTCAGCATGATCATGGGGATGACAATCGATCATAGCCAAAGGGCTTGTAAGAATTAAAATAAGTGATTCATAGTTTAATTCAAATATTATATTACACTTTAAGAAAAAAACAATTTTATAACATTTCAAAACATTAAAAGATTGTGACAATATACAATAAAAATTCTAGATAGAGAAATTACAACTCATAATCCAGCCATTACAACGCCAGCTGTGATGAAAGTCTGGTTGGAATGCAATATTGCAGGCTGACTTTGCTCACAGCCAGGAGTTCAATCCTGATCAGCACAAGGTTGACTCGGCCTTCCATCCTTCTGAGGCTGGTAAAATGAGGACCCAGATTGTTGGGAGCAAAATGGTGATTCTGTTAAACCTCTTGGAGAATGCTCTAAAACACTGTGAAACGGTACATAAGTCTTAAGTGCTATTGCCATAACCCAAAGCTTCATTAGCAAACCAAAAGTGCACACTTAATCAGAAAGTTACAGCAGTGTTAACAAAGCATATTGCTCCCAAAATCTAATTTAATTAGTTTTGTGAAAGCATTTGTGGTCTCAAGACAATTCTTACACTTGGTCCTCAACCTGTTGTCTTTACTCAGCAACTTTAGTCTTAGGTGAATATCAATTCCTTCTCCCCTTGGTTGAATTCACTCATAGCACTAAGTCAAAATGAAATTAACTCCATCCTGAATAATAGGATACCGTCTTATATAAACCTATTTCCTATTCCTATTTAAATCATACTGTCAGTCCTATTCAGTCCAATTATGCTAGGATAGCTTATAAGTAAAGCTGTGAAGAACATACTCTCTGGTGGGAAATTTTTAACTCCTCCAACCTTTAAGCATGGCCTAGGAAGCAGATCCAAAGTTGAATATCTTGGAAAGGAATAAGTAAATGACCAATGTACTCCTTTTGCAAATATAGTATTGCCAAAAATTGCAGGGTGATTATTTCTTTCTCTAGTAATATGTTGCCACCATGAGGCATTTTTTAGAAATTGCAGTATAATTTCTATATAAGTAAACACAACTGAATTAAATAAGGTTTGCTTTAAACCTGTATAGGATTCCGGCTTCAGACTGACTGATAAAAATAATTATAGTGCTTGATTCTCAAAATAATCCTTAATCCTTCTTAAAGTACTGCCTATCCAGTGCAGGATGCAACTGAATATTATGCCAGTGTAAAGAAGCATTCCTTACACTTCCAAACCTTATTTTATCTTGTCAGCAAAGCAGAAATGGGAAAGAGGAAAGTGGAATGAGGCCAGTGCCTCTGTCGGTACCAGTAATCGTGGGTTCTTCTGCTGTCTGTTCTCTAATTCTAGTTAATAATTAATTCTTGAGATTGGAAGACTGGTTCCAAAGGAGATGTTTTCTAATGGCTCTCTTTTTTCCTTTTCTTTCCTTGCTGCTCCTACTTCCAATGGCAAGAAAACTGGGTAAAATACCTATTCTCTCCTCATCACTTTCTTGCCAAGGGAGCAGATGGGGAGTAAATGGGTACGTTTAGTTCTCCCAAACCCATAAATTGATCATTCCATACAATTGGAAAACTTTGAAGGATTGACAAAAAAGGGGGGGAGCGTCTGACTATCCCACCACCCAAAGGCAAATGGCCTTGAAAATTATTGGTGAGAGATCAGAGTAGCATCCTTGCAGTAGCCTCACATGACAGGAGCTTCCCTTGCCCCAAATTTCCCTTCAAAGGATTTGCTGCCGACTGATCAAGCCATATGGCTTCCATTGGCAGAAAATGAAAGATTCAACTCTTGAAGTAAAGCAAAAAAAAAAAAAAAAGAAAGAAAGAAAGAAAGAAAGAAAGAAAAAGAAAAAGATAATGGAGGATGCCATATTCAATAGGCTGGGAGTAGGTTCAGGACATGACTGTGCATTCATGTCTTCAACAAATAGCTAGAGGTCCATTTTTCCCACCTAGACAAACTTGCTGTGCAAGTGAGTCACAAACGGAAGTTTCTTCGTTGGCAAGACCTGGTAATTGGATCTGGTGAAGTTGGACAAGTAGGATCAGTGAATATTTTTCTGGAATAAAAGTGACTGTGTTAGGCTTTCCCAAGAAGTTGTAGGAAAGTACAACAGTTTTTGGAGAGCCAAGGCCCACTACTTCTATGCATGCACCAACACCACAGTAAATAACTTCTACTTTGGTTCTATGCCTAATATATTCACCACAGCATTAGATATGCCTTCTGTTGCCCTTAGAGAATGATGGCAAAATAAGAGAAAATGAACAGGAAACAGCCACTTCTCTAGAACAATAATTATCAAATTCAGCAACTTCAAAATATGTGACCTTCAATTATCAGAATTCCCAGCCAGTAATAATACATTTAATCTGGTTACCAAATTAATCCTTTTTCTGGATTCATAAGCTATAGCAAACTTACCAGTTGGCTGGTTCCATGAAATATCTTGAGCAAACAATAATAGTAATAATCCATTCAGGTTTAATGCCTGCAAAGTTTAGTATTGTGCACAAACAGTCACCGAGTCTTTAACTGGCCCGATTTAATGTATGGTGTGAGCAAAACAATATGAGTAATATTAACCCATATAGATCAATTAAATAAATCATTCCAGTGTTCTTCCTCAAGGTACAAATGACCAAGTTCAAATTATCCACTTTGGATGTATTATGTGAGGGCCCAGCTCTCTGGAAAAGGCTTTAATTCTAGGAAATGCGGAAAGAAACAAGGACGACTTTTAGCAGGGTGGATGAAGTCAGTTACAGTGGCATGGGGGATGCTGGGGGTTCACAGAAGTTCGGGAGAACCTCTAGCTAAGATTCTGTGCAGTTCAGAGAACACCTAAATCTAAGGTGACCAGACGTCCTGATTTCAGTGGGACAGTCATGATTTCTAACAATTTGTCCCGTGTCCTGGGACGTTTTTAAAAATCCTGATTTTCTGGCTTCATGTTGAAAGCCCAGTGGATTTCCTTAAGAAATCCTAACCGGGCAAGACAAAAGACACTCTGTCTAACCTCTCTCTCTCTGTCTCAGTACTTTCATTGAAGATATTAAAACTTTAAAGCAAGAAAACAGACCCCCCCGCCACCCCTTTTACTCACTTTTATAAGAAAAGATGACCCACTACCATAGAGCTTCAGGAAATACTTGGCTAGAGAGGTAGCAAGTGTTCCTTCCTGGATTTTCCAGAGGGGAGGGGCACAGAGGTTGGAGGTCGGCTCGTGTGGAAAAAATGGTGGCAAAGTTTCTTTGAAAAATATTTTCCTGACTAATTTCACCATTTTAATTTGCTCAGTTCTTTGTATTAACATCTACATCATTCTGGATTGACTTGGAGTCCTCACTTGTGCCTGTTGGTAAGTGAGCTGGGTTTTTTTCTTTTATTTTTTTAATGTATTTTAAAATAATATTTTATTTATTGTGCATAGGATTTTTTTAAAATAGTTTTATTCTGTGTGGATTCTTTTTTTAAATTGTCTTAGACTATTTTAAAAAAGATTCTATCCAAAATAAATTGAAGTGAAACCATTTTTAAAAATTCTATGGACAATATTTTGAAATGTTTTACTTCAATTTATTTTGTGTGGATTCTTTTTTTAAATTGTCTTAGACTATTTTAAAAAAGATTCTATCCAAAATACAAAATACCAGCTGCAGTTATTCACTTAAGAACTGTGGCAAGAAAGGTGTTATAGTGACCAAAGTTACAATGGCATTGAAAAAAGTGACTGATGACCATTTTTCACACTTAGCGACCATTTTCACACTTACCGACCATTGCAACATCTTCATGGTCACGCGATCAAAATTATGATGTTTGGCAACAGATTCGTATTTATGATGGTTTCAGTGTCCCGGGGTCATATAATCACCTTTTGACAAAGTCAGATGGGGAAACCAGATTCACTTATGTTACTAACTTATCAGCTGCAGTTATTCACTTAAGAACTGTGGCAAGAAAGGTGGTATAGTGACAAAAGTTACAATGGCATTGAAAAAAAGTGACTGATGACCTTTTTCACACTTAGCCACCATTTTCACACTTAGCAACCTTGCAGCATCCTCATGGTCATGTGATCAAAATTTTGATGTTTGGCAAAAGTTACAATTTATATTTGTAAATTGTAGTTATGTTGAAATAAAAAAAATTACGATACTATTTTGCGTTGTATGAAAATTTTTGTTGCTCCGTATAAAATTTTTAATCAAGCCCCCCCACCCCACCCCCGGTCAAAGGTCTCCCTCTTTACCAATCTAAAAATCTGGTCACCTTACCCAAATCCCACTCTGGACTGGCCCCACCCACCCTGCCCTGCCCCTCCCCATGTGATCTGTTTTCGATGCAGGTAAGTGCAGCGTGTGCAGAGGTTTGGGGAGGGCGAAAAATGGGCCTATTAGAAGTTCAGGAAGGCCAGAAACGGGCCCGTTTCCAGAAGGCCTCCAGAGCCTGGGGAGGCTGTTTTCACCCTCCCGGAGGCTTGAAAAAAGCTTTCAGAGCTCGGGAAGGACAAAAATGCCCCCCCCCGCTATGGTGCAGGAGGCCTACTAGATCACCCCCACCATGTCCACACCCACCCAGCAACCAGGCAGAGAATCCCTTGCTAAAACTTTTGAAGCTCAGCCTTGTACAGTGGTGATGGGTACACCAGTGGAAGATCTGAAAGAGGGCCAAGCTAGAAACAGATTGTCATGGATCTCTGGTCCCTAAGAGTTTTGGGCTCTCCTGTTCCCAGCATTCCTCACCTGGACTGCCTTAGTCAGGGCTACAGGGAGTTGCAATTCAACAATATTTGAACATCCTCAATAAGTACCAGAAATATTTACAGAAAAGACACAATTCCAGTGTCCGCAACATTCTTAACAGATCTTTATAATCCTAGTGGCCTCATTCAAACAACCTGCCAAGTACCTGGCCACATTTTTTCGGGGGTTAAGTTGTGTGAGGATATCTGCATAGTGCTTTGTGCAAAGTTTTGAGTTAATTTAATAGTAAGGTTAAGTGTATTGGCCACTAGGGGGCAGCCATTTGTAGCTACAGTATGTAACACTTTTGAAGAACCTAATTAAAGTTACTGGTAATTAAGGTTCTTGTTATCTCTCATAGCAATCTCAAAAGCTGAATGATACTTGATGAAGATAAACTATCTGAATGTTCAGTACTTACTACTGGTCATTATGCAGACAAGTCGGTATTATTTTCTTGTCCACAATAATGCCATGGTCTGTCATTGGCTCCTTCAGAGACTGTCTTTTTATTTCCAATCTATCTACATTCCTGAGATTTTTATACTAGTCTCCTCTTCCATTCTAATTTTTCAAGACCAGCCACCAAAGTCAGCTAAAGCCTGTTATAAACTTCCTTCCTTCCTCACACCTGCTTACTTGGATGACAAAGAGAATTATTTGTTTAAAAAATATACCGTGGCATTTAAAAAAAAAAGATTTATAATCCACCTGTATTTTGCTCAGTTCAAGCAGTTTTTCCTCCAGACAGCACCAGTCTTGTAAGGTGGATTGAGTGGAGAGTCAATGATTGGCACAAATCAGGTGGCTTTCATCCCTAAAAAAGAACTAGAACCTGTAAAGTCAGGCCATTAATTCACAACTTTAACCATTACACCAAAACTGCCCCCTTTCCCTTGTGGGGGACCATGTGGGGGACCATTTAGAAAACATCTTGCGTTTTCCCAAAACATAACACTTTTTCATAATCTTGACTATGGAATGGTTTGTTTGGAGGCATATTTTAGTTTTAATTTGCCCCCTTTGTTCACTCCAAATAATTAGATTTCAACCCACTGTTGATTAGCCTTGGCTCCCTACTGTGAGACTTTTGTTATATGTTTACAGGCCATTGTAAGATCCGTCGACATGAGGTTAGTTATAAATATTTTAAATAAATAAAGTAATATAGAGTTTAGACAAACATAATTTTCCAACAGCCTTTCTCGGAACAGAGAACAATTCCTTCAAAGGCCAGTCCTTTAACCATGGGGCTTTCCAGGCGAAGAAAAGAAGGACTGAAGTGGGTGGGTCAATGGGACTGGGTATCCTTCCTCTCCAGTCAAAAATAGGCCAGGGGCAAAAAGTTAAGTTTATTTCCCGGCAAAATCCAGGTACAATTATTTCCCAAAATGAACTTGATAAGATTGTCTTTTGACTGTAGGACAAAGAAGAAACTGCCCTTGTTCTGCTCTCCAAGGACCTTGTTCTGCATTTCCTAACAGAAAAACAATCCAATACATTAAAATCAGTGCAAGAGTTCATAAATATCCAGGTGGCCAGGATAAAGTTGCCTAGTCTGACAATTTCCAAATTCCAAAGCATGAAATAACCATATATCAACCATTAGGATGACGTAAACATTGTTCAATTATTTACTGGGGCACTTCTTTAACAAAGAAGGTTTATATTCTATAAGCTGCCTTGAGTCACCATGGGTGAATAGGCAGCAATATAAATTCTAATAATAATAATAATAATAATAATAATAATAATAATAATAATAATAATAACAACAACAATAATAATAATTCTAATAATAATAATAATATTTAAAAGAAAGTCAAGAACATCTATTAATCGAAGTAAAGAACAAAAATCTACTGAAGGCCCAACAGATGAAACAAGAATACAGAAAAGATGTGATAAAATCAAGAATGGAGAGTTGGCAGAACAAAGCACTGCATGGCCAATTTCTGGAAAAAATAAAAGATAAAGTGGACAGTGAACAAACTTGGTTATGGTTAACAACAGGTACATTAAAGAAAGAAACAGAGTCACTAATCCTGGCTGCGCAAGAAAAAGCTATCCGCACAAATGCCATTAAGGCCAAAATCAAAAAAATCCTCTGATGATGCCAAATGCAGACTTTGCAAAGAAGCTGATGAAACTGTTGATCACATACTCAGCTGCTGTAAAAAAATCGCACAAACTGATTATAAATTGCGGCACAATTCAGTAGCGCAAATGATCCATTGGAATTTGTGCAAAAATTTTAATATTAAAACAGCAACAAACTGGTGGAAACATCAGCCTGAAAAAGTCACCGAAAATCAGATGGTCAAGATCTTGTGGGATTTCCGTATACAAACGGACAAAATACTGGTGCATAATACACCAGACATCACACTGGTTGAGAAAAACAAGGTTACAATCATAGATATCGCAATACCAGGTGATAGCAGAGTCGCCGAGAAGGAACATGAAAAAATTGCAAAATACCAGGACTTAAAAATTGAAATTCAACGACTATGGCACAAACCAGCAGTGGTAATTCCAGTGGTAATTGGCACACTGGGTGCTATTCCAAAAGCACTGGAATTACATTTAAAACAGTTAAAAATTGACAAAATCACCATCAGTCAAATGCAAAAAGCCGCACTGCTTGGATCTGCACGGATATTACGAAAATACGTTACGACGTCCTAGGCCCCTGGGTGGGGCCCGACTAGTAACCAATGCCAAATCCGGCGAAACAACTGGCCGCTGTGATACAATTGTATAATAATAATAAACAAACAAACAGTGATACCCATTGTCATCGGGACACTTGGTACCATGTCCAAGAATTTTATAAAACACATCAAGAAATTGCAGAACTGCAAAAAAAACCTCTGCTATTCAGAACATCATACTGTATATCTTAAGAAGGTGCTTGGTTGATACCTACGACACTGGCAGAAACCCGTATCAACCATTGGCACCAATCAATGGTATTTGTGATGTGTTTTTGAATGTTCAGTTGACTGAGTTTCATGTTTAATGAATAAAGTATATAACAACAACAACACTTATAAAACAGTCACAAATATCACCTCCCCCCCCCCCCCCAATCTCACTGTTTTCAGATCATGTCTTTTATATTCACCATTATGGATTGGGAAATAAATCTCTTACCTAATTAAATGCAAATCTGCATGTGTAACTGTGAAAGATGGTAACATCACTCAGGTGAAATCTGCACCTATTAAATCAAGGCAATGATTTCATGATTCCAACATTGATAACTTCAAAAAGTTTGGTTTGTTTCAGCAGCTATTGTCCTTAGTGCTTAACATAATTCACACATTGCTTAAGCAATAATATGATTTCTAATGTGATTTCTGCCAAGCCTAGTTTTTTCACTGAACTCATCTCCTATGTTGTGTAGAACATTGTTTATAGATTGGCATGTTTTTTGAACTCAGAGCCTATGACATTCTACAAACTCTAATTCAAACAAATAAGGCTTATTTATTAAGCATTAATAATAAGCATTAATAGTGCTTAACCCAGGTTTGATTTCCTTAATTAACTGGAAATTACAACATTTTTTGTAATATTTATGCTTATTTTACCTAAGCCTTTTTAAAAAATGTGTAGCAATATAGACAGAACAGACCTAATAAAAAAGCAAATTCCCTGTTTCTATCGAGACATGGTTTTCAGTTTATAGCTTCCTTATTTTTCTTTCTTTCTGTCTTTATAAATGTAGTGTATGGGGATTTCATAAAATAACCATAAACTGGAGACACTGTATATATGAAACGCTTGATTCTTACATTCTAAGAGATTTAAGATACCTATTTTACACATTAAAATATTTTATCTCCAAGATCTGTTTCTGCTTCAGCAGTGGACTAAATGCAGATCTATCTTTCCCAGTCAACAGAAGTTATGTTTAATACATCAAGAAAAATATAATTGTGGTATGAAAGCTTTGTGAAATAGTTTCAGGGAAGGTTGATTATAATTCCTTATTCTGAATATACTATGCATTATTAGAAAGACAATCTAATATTAGCATTATCAAGAGATACTCATTTTTCATTAAGGAAGATCAACCATTCATTCCTGGTTTCTATCTTTCGTTGTAGAAATTTGTCCCTTAATATGAGCAAAAATCAATAGGTTTCCCAAGATCCAGCACAATCCTTGGAACATGTGATATGCAATTTTTGTGATTTATAAAGCTTGGGAACATCCTTCCTGATCTCAAGTGATCTCTGTGTTATGTAACACAGAGGCATAACAATATACAGATTATCCTGAAAAAAATCTATATAGATTTAAAGAGTTGATGTTAACCTGATGGCACATATCTAATTTAAAAAAAAGTTATATCTGCAATAAATATTTGCCTATTGAGTCCAGCAGATTTGAGAGGTGGTACATTTAAATGTCTGGTAGGAACTAGGCGCAGGACTAAAAGAGAATAGTTAGAGACAAACAACTGATCCAAATGATGTGTATCCTCCACCTATCACCAGAAGTCATCTGCTCCATATCCCCAAGCCAAATAAGAAAACTTTACAAAGACCTTGTCTTAAAGATAAATAATTACAAAGAAGAAACCATTTGCTTCCCTTGTTTGATATAATTGCCAATCATCTGGCAGTTGTCCTATTAACCTGAATATAAGGTCAGCTTGTGTGTTCAGGAAGTGGTGTATTCAGCAGTTTTGTTATCATATGTTTTGTTATCATCACCATCTATCTGAAGCGCTCTACATAGCTGCCCACAGTATGCTACTTTGCACAGTTTGTAGAGAGGAGAGGAAAGCCAGTCTAACCATCAAGGTGACTTGTTTTTCAGGTCACTTAAATTCTTTTTCTTTCCCAGAACAAGGTAGAATGCTAGGGAAGAAATTCACAAAGGGCTTTCAAGTTGTTCCTGGACTGGTATTGTCTTTCTGTGAGCCCATGTTAATATCCTCAAAATCAAATCATTTCATTTCCTGTTGGCTATTGTTCAAGAATAATCACAAAGTATAGAAATTTTGAGGCAGTTTTGGACTCTTCATTGGTGGGAACTCCTGCCTGCCTTGGTTCCTCAACTCTTCCCATCTCCTTCCCCCTATAGAGGAAAAGGTGCCATGGGCCCCCTCCCCTCTCCAAAATACTTTGCAAATCCCCTCATCGCCTTATTTTCAGCCCTCTCTAAGCGGTTTACAGATTTTTTAGCAAATTGAGTCAGCAACTTGCCCCCACAGTCCGGGTCCTCATTTCACCCACCTCGGAAGGATGGAAGGCTGAGTCGACCTTGAGCCGGTGAGATTTGAACTGCTGAACTGCAGATCACAGTCAGCTAAAGTGGCCTGCAGTACTGCACCCTAACCACTGCGCCACCTCGGCTCCTCCTCCTCCTCCTCCTCCTCCTCCTCCTCCATAAGATTTCAATCTTTGGGGGGCGGGGCAGGGGAATGCTGTTTGTTGTCTGATCAAACAGGTTAATTTCACCATTCTGCAAATTCTGATAGTCTTCCAATATGGGAATTTCATTACAGTTGTATAATTGTGCATATCATACACAATGTCAGTCTATCATGGTCTTTTCTAATTCATTTTCCATAAACCTCAATGAAAAGGTTATAGTCTCTTAGCAATATTAATCTCTACGTTTCTTTGCATCATTATTTGAATTTGTATCCAAATGTCCTCTGGATTAAAATTCTTTTGTATTTTGTATTTGTAGTTTCTCTGCTGCCTTATGCCCAAGATACATAATTTTATATAAAATAAATATATAAGAATAGAGATGGCAGTTATTAATGGATCCTGGCCCTAAATTTGTTCACTTTGGAAAGGTTATGATTAGCATATGTGCAGCCTGTGCAATTGGCAACCAGTATAGTTTCTATAGGTTAGACATAAGTAATACCATAGTTAGATGCAGAAGAAAACAAACCTTACAATTCTGTTTAAAGATGATGTACCTTAAAGATCTAAAATTTAAGACTGAGGTTGAAAAGGCAGAAAGGATGGGAGAAATTGAGGGAAAACATTCCCTACATCCAATCAGGAAACTCAAACCAGACTTATTATCCATTCTAAGAATATTGCTTATTGTGTTTTTTAGAGAAAGAACATTCAGGAAGTAGTTTTCTAAAAACTGCTGAAATTAATACCTCTCTCCCATTTTGTTCATTGCATTTCTGGAATATCTTATGTGAAGAATCCCCCATTTATGAGAAGTTGCTCTGAGCACAGTTGGCCCTTCCTTGACGCATTCCTTTAGGTTTCCTCATCCGTTTCCGCTCCTTTGTCCCTTCAAACGCACATATTTAAAGTTCAAGGGACACACACTCAGAACCAACATTAATATAGACAAAAGTTCCAGGTTCTGGAAATAGCCACCACAATACTAAGGAGGACAAAACATGCAGGTGCTTTTTAAATGGAGGATATGACAAGGACACCTAACTTCCTCTCTGTTGCTGGAGTGTAGTATCTCTCTGCAGCACATAAACTAGGTCTAAAGTGCTGGTATTACAGGGAGAACAGATTTATGAGGAAAAGGTTAGATTTATGTCTATATAAGACATTTCTCAGGCTGAACAATTCCCCAAATCTTTGCAAACTGGAATTTCAGATATACTGATCTGGCACCATTTTTCTTTCTCTTTGCATTACTTCAAATGATATTCAGACATGTGGTCCATACTCATCTGTATATATGTATGTGTTTGGCTTGTTTACTTAAAGAATTAAACTTCAAGGGGAAACTAAATAGTTGTGAAGGGAACTATTAGAGAAGAAATTTAAGGCTCAGATCCAGAAACCCGTTCAGAAGGATGAACACAAGAGAAGGGCCTAAAATGAAAATATAGTATATTTTACCTGTGAGTGAATACTAAATACTAAAGAAAGCCCTGGAAGGCTATTAAAGCCAAATTCTAAAACTACTTAAAAAGATGTTTTGAAGACTTTAAAGAAATGAAATAGTCACAGGTGGGCAAAAGGAACTGAATTGTAAACAAATCTGGGGACATAGTTTCAATCCACTGAACTTTCAAGTTTTTATTAGGCTCTTTATATTAGGCTTATTAGGTTCTCTTATTGCATGCTGGTCATTTGCCAAAGAAGTGAGCAACAATTTAAAGATTAATTATTCTACTTCCAGACCCATTTTAACCTGTCGGAATGTGACAGTTCTGTAATTTAAAGAAGTCTATTCAATTCCAAATTTCATAGTAAGCATCTCATCTAGTTTATTCCTCAAAATGGTCTTTCAGAATTAAAAAATACATGGCAGCTTGTGATCTCCTGAAGAGAAGTAACACCTTTTAAAAACTGAACAACTTAATTTTGTTGCAGCCACCTGATTGTACAAATTTTATGTACATTTTATGTATATTGCTTTTAAAATGTTGATCGCTCAAGCAAATTCAATTATTATCTTCAGAGAAAATATGAAGTCAAATCTCAGAACTAACACATACTAAATTCCTCAATATCTGTGTCTCTAAATGGTAAAATCAGATTAACAGAATTTGAAGGGATCTTGCAGGTCCTCTAGTCCAACACAGCACCCAAGAAGGAGACCCTACACCATTTCTGACATATGGCAGTCCAGTCTCTTCTTGGAAGCTTTCTGTGATGAAGCTCCCACAACTTTTGAAGGCAAGCTGTTCCATTAGTTGATTCCTCTCACTGTCAGAAAATTTCTCCTCATTTCCAGGTTGAATCTCTCCTTGATCAGTTTCCATCCATTATTCCTTGTCTGGCCTTCAGGTGCTTTGGAAAATAGCTTTGGTTTTTCCTGATTTGTCTGTAGTTTCCTGAGTCTGTTTTTATTCCTTTTTTGAAGATGGGAACCACATCAGGTCTTTTCCAAAATCCTGGTGCACCAAGATTTTGAAAGTTATGGTACAATGATTCTGAGATGACATCTGCTTGCTCCTTTAGAACTTTGGAATGTAATCCATCAGGTCCTGGTGATTTGTATTCATCAAGATCAGACAGGTGTTTTCTTACCATTTTTTTGCTTATTTTAACTTTTATTTCTAGTCTGTTTTTTTCAGTTATGTTTTTGATAGTTGGACTATAGTTTCTTTTTGCGTGACGACATAGGCAAAGAATGAGTTGAGCAGCTTTGCTTTCTCTCTGCTGCCTGTTATTTCCTTGGCATCTTTTCTATTTGGTGGACTGACTGTTTCTTTGATTTCTTGTTATTTATATGTTGGAAGAACCTTTTTAAAAAACTTTTGTTGCAAGTCTTTCTTCATTCTGAGCCTTTGTTTTCCTGACTTCATCTTTGCAGATTGTGGCTAACTGCTGATATTCTGCCTTAGTAATATGTCCTTCTTTCCATTTTTTGTACTTGCCTTTTTGTCTTTCAATTTGTCAGAGAGATCTTTGTACAGCCATGCTGGTTTCTCCTTGGATTTCTTGTTTTTCTTTTTCAGTGGTATTGTGTTGACCTGGGTTTTTATGATCATATTTTTCAGAGTTTCCCAAGCTTCTTGAGTTGTTTTCCCCTTTAGGATTTTCATCCAAGGAATCTTTCCCAAGTTCTCAGAGAGTTTGTTAAAATCAGCTCTTTTAAAATCTAGGACTCTGGTATCATTACGGTCTATTGCTTGTGTTTATATTATGTTGAATTCTAGTATGAAATGGTCACCCACAGTCCCTGTGGTTCAACTTCCTCAGTCACTTCTTCTCTGAAAGAATGAAGACTTCTTGGCATGACGACTTATGCCAAATTGTGCAAATGTATATTAACTGTGGCATAGTTGCAAACAATTATTATGCATTGTTATAACAAGAAGGTCTGTAACTGTTATATTTGATTGGTTTGTGATACAAGTATTAACTGTAAATGGACATTCTAGAGTTCTGCTGACCTTCCTTGTAGTTTTATGTCTTTGTATTAGATTTGAACTAAACACTTCTAAATGAGGGGTGCCTTAAGAAAAAGCCTTTCCCCCCGCTCTGTGGTGTAAGAGACATAGTTCTTTAAATAGCCATTCCTTTTTTCTGCTAAATCATAACATCTCTTTTGACATATTCAATAGTATTTCTAAATTAAGAATTTATTAAAGTTCACATGTTCATTTATTTGATAGATTGATATCCCCTCTTTCCTTTGGGAGCTCAAGGCAACGTTTGTAGTACTCTCTGTTTCTATTTTCCTCACAACAACTGTCCTGTAAGATAGGTTGGACTAAGAGAGAACAATTGGTGCCAGATCACCCAGAAAACTTCCTCCACTGACAGGAAACTGATTAGCATTAGAAGCAGGCACTAGCAGGCAAAGATTTCCCCAAATTCAGGCGATTTCATTTTCCATTTCTTTTGCTAATTATAAAAACCAATCACAATCAGCATGTGTGTCTTTCCACAAAAAGAATGTGAGTTCTTTGTCTTCTCTACCCTGAAAGTATAATAAAGTTATGGAAAAGAATATAATTGGTCATAACTTCTTTTTCTTCTGTGGCTCTAAAAGAATAAGATAATTTGTAAGGGAAAAGGAGTACAACTCAATGTAAGAGAACATGATTGGGAGACTCAAAATCCAGGCCTGACATTTCCAGAGGGTGAGCTGAAAAAGGCCACTCTTCCTAGAAATGAGAGAGCAGTTGGTGGTCAGTGTAAAGAAGGCTAAGGTAAATAAATCTGGTATTGGCATATTGTATGGAAGTTCCTTTCCCCAAATTCTTAAATCCCTTGAAGTTTTCTACAAAGAGTAAATCATTTCCAGGTTGACCTATTCATTTTTAAATAGATCAAGCTGCTCTATTTCTCAATACTTTCTCTTTTCTCTATAAGGAGTTTTGAATAAGACTTTTTGTTTGGATTTTTGGTTTCTTGTGCAGAAGAGGATATCCCCCCCAAAAAATGACTAACCTGGATATGTCTATGACATAAAAGAAGGGAGTTGCCACAACCTCTCTGGTTGATGTCATTTTAGTAAATTAGCCCCTCCAAGGATCTACTTTAATGTTTTTCAACCTTAGCATCTTTAAGATAAGTGGACTTCAGCTGCCAGAATTCCTCAGCCAGATTTGATTTACCTCTGATTTACTTCTTCAGATAGTGATTTTCCATAGCTTTCCCATATCTGCCATCTTTGCTTTCTTTCCAAATTTACTCACATGATTAAAAGTGTACTGTAGTCTCAATTCTCATGATAAAAATCCAGTCTGAGGGTTTATCTTAATCTCCCCCAGCTAAAGTTTTTGATTTTTGATATTTCACCCACACTTGCCTCATCACCTTCTCTGAGCTCCAGCTGTTTCCTCCATCCCACCTTCTTCTGGCCCCCCATTGTTCCTTCTTCACGGACACATAATCGTCATGTATATTTTTTCCGGTTCTTTCCAGCTGCTGAGGAAAATTATAAACATCCAAGGACAGCATGAAAAAACAAACTCTTGTGCACCTCCAGGAAGAAGATGCTGGTCTCATAAAATAAACGTTGGGAGATGGCATCCAGCAATAAATTATTATCAATAGATCAGTCGCTTTGTAAGAGCCTTTCCACTTAATCGATCCTCTAAAGTTTAATACTTAATCTAGCCTCTGAACTATATTCATAATACATGTCTAAAATTATACATAATCTTTTAAAATGTATGTTGTTTCAAAAATTGAACATGTATTGTAAATTGTAACATGAAGGGTCTTTTTAAGAAACCAGAACTGTTTAATCCTCAAATTCATTGGAAAAAGTAACAGAGTCTATTGAGTTATATGGGCAACTTAATATTCCTGGAATCTGTGTCAATTAAACATAGGTATGGCACATAAGCATTTTAAAAGGAATTTAATTAGGTTAGATGTCATGGATATTCTCAGTTATTAATTGAGAATTAGGTTAACTGATTAGGCTAATTTCTTGCCACTCAGGGAAATGGAGCATGATAGTTAGAGTTACAAGGAAGAGTTAGCTCCAGTGTTGGGATTCAATTTTTTTTACTACAGGTTCTGTAGGTGTGGCTTGGTGGGTGTGGCATGGTTTGGTGGGTATGGTTTGGTGGGCATAGCAGGGGAAGTATATTGTGTACCAGGACCTTGGGTGGAGCCGTAATGACTGAGGCGGAGACGGGAATAAAGAGGCTAACAAGTTTATTCCCTAACAGTAACAAGTTAACAGTGTGGAACCGGCTTCAGACAGGAACGACAGCTGTTTTCATCTGACAGCTCCCTTTTTATACTAGGAGCTGTCAGACGACCAGCCAATCAGCTGTCGAGTAACTCCCGCTTAAACACAACTTTATTGAGCATGCTCAGAATGTGACACTCCTTTCCCCTACGCTTGCGCAAGCGTAGTCCTGAAGATAGGCTGGACGCCGCCTAACGCGGCTGGAAATGCAAGGCCCTCTGTCGCCGCCTGGGGAAGATGGTCGACCTTCTGAGGACTCTACTTTGCAGGATGGCAGCGGCACGGGTCGCAGAGGCACCAAGGACTGGGCTGGCCCACCAGGTAAGTCCTCGCTTCGGACTTCGGTGTTGGCTTCTTGACCGGTTGCGGTCCTGCGCTGTTCTCTGTTGGTTGCGGGACAAACTGGTCGGTCGGTGCACTTTTCCTGCCCCGTAACTGGCTGCAATGGTGCTTCCAGGTCCTCCCGTCGTCCAGCTTCACCCTGTAGGAGCAGGGTCTGGTCTGGTCAGTCACAATGCCTGGTAGCCACCAGGGATGCCCTACGTAGTTTCTGGCATACACTGCCTCCCCCCGGGCAAAGGAATGGGCACCCCATGGGAGTCTAGGGGTGTAAGGGTTGAATAGTTGGGATGCAGGTGGTCTAGGGGTGTCCTCATATATATATATATTTTATTATGTTTTCATTCTATACAATCACATATTTACTGTGCTTGATCAGGGCATATAATATTGAGTAATAAACACGGCCTTCACTTATATAGAAAATGCCCTCTACAATACAAACCCAATATACCACCTTGGCCCACCATACACCCTCTTTCAACCCCCTCCAACTTTCATTCTTCCTTCTCACACACCCCTCTACGCCTACTTCCCCTCCCCTTCTTTCTAACCCTAACCCTGTCACTCCCTCTAATCCATTCCCTCCCTCCCTTCTCCTCCTCCTCTCTCTCACCCTCTCACCCTCCTTCTTCTTTCACTCAACTCTTTCCTTCGGTATATTTCTATTATCTTCCAGTATATTCGGTTTGTTCTATTTTCGCACTAACATTGAAAAGCCACAGTATACAAATGCAATCATGGAATTTAACACATATTGTATTTCCCCCCTCCCCCCTCCCCCTAAATCCCCACCTCCCTTCCCTCCCCCCGACTTCCCAAAGACCATACGTGGTATAACTTTTGGACAATCACAGTCTAAAATATCTCTACATTGAACTCAGCTCCTTACTGTTACCCAAATTTTAAACAATTTAAATTGTTACTGGTACTAAGCATAAGCTATCTGGAGTTTCTTAGTCCCATATTTACTTTTTATGTAATCAATCCATTTTTTCCAGTCTCGTTTATATCTCTCGTTTGAATGTTCTTTGAGATATGCTGAAATTTTGGCCATTTCGGCTAAGTTCATAACTTTCAAAGTCCATTCTTGAATTGTAGGTAAATCTTTCTTCTTCCAATACTGCGCCACCAAGAGTCTTGCTGCCGTTATTAAGTACAGAACCAAATTAGTCTCTGCTGCTGTAAAGTCAATACATATACCCAGTAAGAACAACTGGGGGGTGAATTTTATCCTTCTTTTGAAAATGTTTTGCAGGATCCACCATATTTTTATCCAAAATGCCTTGACATTACGACATGTCCACCATATATGAAAATATGTAGCATCACAGAAACCACATCTCCAACATTTAGGTTGAACATTTGGATACATAGAGGCCAGCTTTTTAGGATCTAGGTGCCATCTATAAAACATCTTATAAAAATTTTCTCTCAAGTTTTGTGCTTGTGTAAATTTCACATTTCTTACCCAGATTCTTTCCCATGTTTCAAGCATTATTGGTTCCTCGATATTCTGAGCCCATTTTATCATACAATCCTTAATCAGTTCCGTTTCAGAATCCATCTGTATTAGTACATTATATATCCTCTTTATATGCATTGAGCTTTGATCTCTTATTTGTTTAAACAAATTATCCTCAACTTTTACAAAGCCAATTTTTTGATCTGTTTTCCACCTAGCCTGTAGTTGACCATACTGAAACCACGTTTGAACTACCTTCTCTTCTTTAAGTACCTCTAAAGATTTTAGTTGCATCACCCCTCTTTCTGAGATAAGAAGTTGTCTATAGGTGGTTCTATCGTGTTTTTGTTCTACATTCATATTTTCAATTGCATGTCTAGGAATTGCCCACATGGGCACTTTGTCATTTAGTTTATGTTGATATTTTTTCCAAACCCGCAATAAAGCATTTCTTAAGATATGATTTTTAAATTTCTTATCCATTTTTTTGTTAAATAACAGGTAAGCATGCCAACCATATAACAAGTCATATCCCTCGATATTCAAAATTCTGTCATTAGTTAGATGAATCCAGTCACTAATTGCAGATAATGCCACTGCATCATAGTATAATTTTAAGTTAGGTAATTTCAATCCTCCTCTTTCACGTGCATCTTGCATTATTTTCATCTTTACCCTCGGCTTCTTTCCTGCCCACACAAATTTGTTAATACCCTTCTGCCATTCTGAAAGATTCGCATCTCTTTTAAGTATTGGTAACATTTGAAAAAGAAATAAAATTTTTGGTAAAATGTTCATTTTTACTGCCGCTATTCTACCCAGCAAGGACAAATGCAGTTTTTCCCACCTTTTCAACTCCAACTGTATACTATGCCAAAGTGGTTCATAATTATGCTTATATAATTTCCCATTTGAGATTAAAATATTAACTCCAAGATATTTAACTTTTTTAACTACCTCACATCTTAGCATCGCCCCCAGTTCTTCCTTCTGTTTGATAGTCATATTTATAGCTAATATTTTGGTTTTTCCTAGATTTATTTTAAATCCCGAGACTTGACCATATTGATTGATCGTGTTCAATAATACCCTACTAGATTCCTGCGGTTGTTCCAATATTATGACCAGATCATCCACAAATGCACGGACTCTATATTCTTGCTGTCTAATTTTAATCCCTTTTAGACCGCCCAAGCCCCGTATCTTATTCAACAGTATTTCCAAAGTTATAATAAACAATAATGGGGACAGAGGACAGCCCTGTCTTGTACCTTTTTCAATTTGAAAGGAGTCTGTCAGACTTCCATTGACAATGATCTGGGCTGTTTGCTGCTGATATATTGCACCAATTGACCGTAAAAAGCCATCTCCTATCTGCATTTTTTGCAATGTCTTCAGCAGGAATTGCCAATTAACTCGATCAAAGGCTTTCTCCGCATCCAAAAATATGAATGCGGCTGGGATTTGATTGTTCTTTCCCAGGTATTCTAAAGCGTTAATAATTAATCTAACGTTGTTCTTCATCTGTCTGCCCTGTATAAAACCAGTTTGATCGGTATGTATCAATTGTTGAATTACCACCATTAGCCTATTTGCTAATATTTTAGTAAAAATTTTATAATCTACGTTGAGTAATGAAATAGGTCTATAGTTTTTTGGTTGGGTAAGGTCTTGGTCTTCTTTGGGTATCAACGATATGAACGCAGTCTTCCACGAGGGGGGCACTTTCCCTCCCGATTGAATTTTATTGAATAGTTCTCTGAGGGGTTCTACCATTTCTAACTGTAAATTTTTATAATAAACAGCTGTTAAACCATCTGTGCCTGGTGCTTTCCCTAACTTTAATTGTTTAATTGCCTGCAAAATTTCCCCAGAGGTTATAGGTTGATTCAGCTTATGCCTATGTTCTTCTCTAACTAGGGGAATTTTCTCTTTATCTAGGTATTTGTCTATATCTATGTCCTTAATTTTATCCCCTTTATACAACTCTGTAAAAAATTCCCGAAATACCTTTTGAATCTCTTCCTGTTGAAACACTTCCTTCCCTCTGTAACACAATTTGGATACATTTTGGGCTTTCCTTTTTTTTCTAATCTGATAAGCCAACCACCTACCGGGTTTATTTGCATTGCAGAAAGTATTATGTTTAGCATATAATAAACTGGTGGCTACCTGGTCAGAGATCAGCATATCAAACTGAGATTTTAATATAGCAATTGTTTCCCTAATCTTTGTATCTCCTGGATTCAATGTTAATTCTGACTCTTTCCCTTTAATTTCCTCTTCCAATTCTTTTCGTTTTTGCCCTTGTTTGTGTCTATGTATTTTGTTTATATTCATTAATACTCCTCTCATATACGCTTTGCTTGCATCCCATACATATTCCATAGATGTACCCTTATTCATATTGAGAACAAAATATTCCGATAGCAATTTTTTACAATCATTAACATACTTTTCATATCTAAATAAGTTTTCATTCAACCTCCAGGACCTTCTTGCCTGGGCAACCCTTCCCAATTCCATCCAGACTGGATTATGATCTGAAAGAACTCTCGCCATAATCTTTGTCTTCTTCACCCTGCAAAGTAAATCATTTGTAATTAGTATAAAATCAATCCTTGAAAGAGATTGATGTCTGTTGGAAAAAAAGGTAAAGTCATATTCTTCTGCATGCCTCTCGCGCCAAGCGTCTCGCAATTCAAAGTCGTCCAGCATGTCAAAAAAGGGTTTGGGTAACTTAGCTCGGAATTTGGTGTTCGGGCGAGATGTCTTCTTATCTCTTTTGGTGTCAATCATGCCATTCCAGTCACCCAATAATATACAAGACTCAAAGTCCCACTGTACTAATTTAGCATGGAGATTTCTATAAAATCCATCTTGTTGTTGGTTAGGAGCATAGATTCCCAAAAGTAACGTCTTTTTCCCTTCTAAGATTAAATCTAATGCAATATATCTTCCGAAGGGATCTGCTTCAATTAGCTCAGCTTTAATGTCTTTTCTTAGATATACTACTATGCCGTTTTTCTTTTCCATGGCTGAGGTCGCAAAATGTTGGCCCAGTTTGGGGTTAAACAAATATTTTTGATCGGTTGATTTGATATGAGTTTCTTGCAAACAAATTATGTCATTCTTAAACTGTTTGAGATAATGAAATATTTTCTTTCTTTTCTGTGGAGAGTTCAGTCCGTTAACATTCCATGTCAAAATCTTGTCATTTTTGGTTGCCTGAAGCTTTTTTAGAGCCTCCCGCAAGGCCTGTCTCACCTTTGGTTTGGCTCCTCCCACAGCTTCTGAGCTTGTTGCAGTAGCTCCTTGATCAGTGGCCAACGATTGTTGAGATTGTTGCATGGTAGTTTGTTTATCCGTTTGTCTGGTGGTCATACGGTTGGATCTTTTTTCCTTGACTCCTTGCCCCTCCGGGAGAGGGAGATGATACATTTTATCTGATGGTTGTGTGGTTTGCTGTTTATCTTGTTCGTCTCGTGGTTTTTCACCATATCCCGAAGATTCAGGGTATCCCATCTTCAGAATCTTATGATAGAAATCACGAGCTTTCCATACAGAACTGAGACGATATCTTTGTTTGTCCATTGTAACTATAATACCGAATGGGGCATCCCATCTGTACTGTATCTGACGCTTTCTGAGCTCTTCCACCAGAAAAGCATAATCTCTTCTGGCTCTTAGCATTTGAGGTGGTATTTCTTTCAAAACAATCAGATCCTGTCCACCAATTTGAAGCTTAGTATTATAAGACTCCTGTAATATCATATTTCTAGATTCTCTTGTAACAAAGTATATTACCACATCTCGGGGAAGTTGCCTTTGTTTTGCCGCCCACGAGTTAACACGAAAAGTCTTGTCAATCTGCCAATCAAAATTGGATCCCGGTTTTCCCACCAGACGGTCAAAAGCTTCAGAAAACATTTGCTTTAAGTTCTCCTGCTTTTCTTCACGCAGCCCCCTCACTCTTAATGCAAGTTCCATCTGCTTATACTGTATCATAATAATTTGTTTTTCAGCATTATCAATTTTTTGTTCCACCACTTCAGTTTTGGATATCAGGTTAGTTTTAGCTTCATTGAGAATTTCTAAATTATCTTCCATTCCAGAAATATATTCTGTTATCACATTTACAATTCCCATCATATTATCATTCATTTTAGTGACCCTAGTATCGAATTTGTCATATAGAACTTCCATCTCATTCCTTATTTCATCTTTGAACTCTCTAAGCATTTCTAGATTCTGTTCTCTGGACTCTCTAAACATTTCTAAGGTCTGTTCTCTGGATTCTTTGAACATTTCCAAGAAAAATTCTTTTGTTAGTACGTCTCCACTAGGGGGCATAGATGGTGGGGGCTGCACCTTTGTGCCTGGTATGGGAGACGTTTTCGGAAGTAATTTCACAGAGGTTGATTTGGATGCCATTATATTTTGCTTTTAATTATTTATTCTAAATTGCTAATCCACTGTGCTGTTTGGAGAAAAAGAAATTCCTCCCCCCACCCTTTTTTTTTTTTTTTTTTTACAAAGGGTTTTTCGGAGGGTTTCAAAAGAGAAAGTCCATTTGGAATGTTTGGAATGTCTCTGTATCAACAACAAAGAGTCTTTGAAGGCTTTAAGGGAGTAGATCTAATTAGATTATAAGAAGTTATTCCTTTGATTCTGTACCAGGAAGCGGAGATAACAAATGCAGAAGCTGTAAACGCCATTTTGAAGACAATTAAACAAAAGAGATTTTTATAACATTGAAGCTGGTATTTCAGATAGGGAAAATTTTTAAAGTTCACAAGTTTGGTCTTTGCTCGTATTGATTTTCAATAGTCTGTTTTCTAAAGATTGCCCTAAGGGGGAGGGGTTCCTGTCTTGTGCTGTAAATAACAGCTGCGAAGTTCAGGTCGGAGTTGAATGACTCAGCTTTGGGTTGATCCTCCCCCTCCGTCCACAGCCCAAAAAGAAACAAACTGTGAACTTCAAAGAAGATTCTTACCAGCTGAGATTCCTCACTGCTTTTTTCTTGTCTGAAAAAAGAGTTATCTTCTTGATATTGAGTAGATAACGAACCAGAACTCTGAAGGCAGCTCTGTTAAGCTGCCGACGGCAACAGGTCCCTCCCCGGAAGCCGTCTAGGGGTGTCCTGAGGCAGCAACCCATTAAGAGTTCCACGGGGCTGGTGTTGGTGTCCGGGGACGGGGTGGCATGGTGCCAAGAGAAAGGCGTCAATGTGTTCCTGCCAACCCAGGTGCCCCATTTTGGCAAGGGCTGCTTTAACAGAGCGCACCATGCGCTCCACCAGCCCATTACTAGCCGGGTGGAACGGGGAGATAAGTGCATGGCAGACCCCCAACAAGGCCAGGTAAGCCTTGAATTTGGCGAACGTAAGCTGGGGTCCGTTGTTGGACACCAGCACGTCTGGGAGGCCATGGGTGGAAAACAAATGCCGGAGGGCCGCTAGCAGGGCATCAGAGGTACTAGAGGGCATGTGGACGACCTCCACCCATTTGGAGAAGGCGACCACAGCAATGAGGAGCATGTGGCCCTGAATTAGACCCACAAAGTCCACATGCAAACGAGACCATGGCATGGAGGGCGGCTCCCAAATGCAGGGCTTGGCCTTGGGGGGAAATGCCTGGGCTCCATGGCATTGAGGGCAGCTTGCAATGTGGGCAGAGATGTCCTGATGTAACTTAAGCCACCATACATAACTTTGGCCCAGGGCTTTCATCCGGACAATGCCGGGATGAGCGCTATGCAGCTGCCTCAAGATAGTAGTCCTCAGTGAGACCGGAACAATAACGCGATGGCCCCATAAAAGGCAGCCGCGTTGAACTGACAGCTCTGCTAGCCGTGATTTGTAGGGAAGGAACTCAGGGCCCACGGTGTCTTTGGGCCACCCCCATCTAACCCAATCTAGGACTCAGGAAATTACCTGATCCTTTGCAGACAACTGGGCAATGTCAGCAGCAGAGACCACTGTTCCCTCAAAGGTGTGCAGCCGCGCGGCCGCGCGGCCGCGCACATGGCAAGTAAACATTGCGCAGCAGTTTCCCACTGCCATGCAGAGTCATTTGCTGGACATGGACTGCAGCGCTTCAGATCTTTCAACAAAGCCTTTCCCCACCCTGCGCTGGGGGACGTGCTTGCATGCAAGCCGGCGCCCCAAACAGAGCTGGCTCCAGTCATCTCCTCCCTGCCTTTTCTTCCTTTTTTATGCCCTGTCTCAGACATGCGGGCACGAATGCTGTGGACTCACCCACTTAGATGTCGAGGTTGCTGCATGCTTAGCTGCGTCCGTATCTCCTCTTTTTTCCCCTCCCTCTTACATGCCCCCTTGCTGCAGCGGGCTAACGCCGGCGAAAGGAGTGGGGTGGACTACATGGCACAACTGGGTAAATTATAAACCACAGATTTTAATCCTATTTAATTTTTAATGGTATCAAATTTAGCTATAAAGTGGCTTTACCTACTTTTTTTCCCCTGGGCCTGCTAAATTCTGGTCTGGATTTCCTATTGTGCAATTTGTGTCATGGACTTAATCATTTTAAATTCCATAAAATGCCAGTACACATCCTTTCTGCCAAGAGATCAGAAAAAACAATGCTCGAATCTTCTGATATTTAAATGATTTATAATATTGTTTAGATATATAATTTGGATTACATTTGAAAGCTATGCATTGATTAAATACTACGGAATACAATCCTGCGGCAGTTCTTCTTTCTTTTTTGGTTTTAAAAAAGGATAATTCCCTTTTTAGCCAGGCTTTTTGAATTAGATTAGCACCAGTTTTTAAGTAGATTTCAATTTAAAAAAAATCTGTTAGCTGCTTTGAATACCTTGAAGATGAAAAGATGGGGTACAAAACTTAAATAATAAAAAAATTGTACATTCATTTTGAAAAATAAATGCAATACTTGATTAATTTCAGATCTTTATTTAAAATAGTTTTGGCATGGCATATGATTTTATTGACTCAGTTGGAAATGATGTGGATGTTGTATCTGATTCTGAGGTATATATATTCTTAAGTAACATAACATAGCATATAGTCCAAACTTGCTAGACTATTTAATTGATCTTACTACTTTAAAGGGGGAGAGTTTCATGATAAATTATTTTATTACATTTATGTTGCATTTATATATTATATTTATTACATTTATATTCCAAATTATATATTTGTATTGTTGTTTTAGTGTTTATTGTTAATTTTGATAGATATTATATTGATATATCAATACTGATTTTAATCATACTAAATAACAATTACTGCTATTATTTATCAGCATTAAATATTTACAGTTTTTAATATTGAGTTAGTCATATTTTAGAATAATAGGATTATCTTTTAATAGGATAATTGGCAAAATCTAATTCAAATGTGATGGGTTGCATTCCAAAGGAACGTGAGAGGACAGGTTGCCTGCAAAATGCCAAGACCCCGGCTGTTGGTGCCATGTCTCTCTCTAGCCAGTCTAACAATGTAAAAGCTGAGCAGAGAGCCTTTTTTTTCCAGTGTGAGAGGAAAAGTATAGTGTTTGAGTGGCACATTTTCATGCCTGGCATTCATCAGGCTGAAACCTCACTCACAATTGGCGCTTGACATTTGGAATGTTACGCAAATGTCCAGCAGACGTGACAGCAGTTCAAACTGTTGCTCTCTTAGGTGCTCAGGCATGAAACTGTGCAGCTCAAACACTATACTTTTCCGCTCACACTGAAAAAAAATTAGACGGAACATTGGCAGAGACCGACAGGTGGAAATCATCAAGCTGGCAAGCTGAGGAGTGGCTTGTGGTCGGTGATGATGAGGAAACGACGGCCATAGACGTAGTGGTGGAAATGGCACACCCCGGCCATGATGGCGAGGGCCTCTTTGTCTCATCGGCTCAAGGTTGACTCAGCCTTCCATCCTTCCGAGGTGGGTAAAATGAGGACCCGGATTGTTGTTGGGGGCAATATGCTGACTCTGTAAACTGCTTAGAGAGGGCTGAAAGCCCTATGAAGCGGTATATAAGTCTACTGCTATTGCTATTGCTATATTGCTATTTGTGCATAGTTCCATTCAGCGGCAGACAGGGTGCGGGTGAAGAATTGCACAGGAACCTCTGCACCGCTGGGCAGTTGGTGGCAAAGTACAGCGCCCATCCCGTAGGGTGAGGCATCGCAGGCAAGAACGAGAGGCAAGTGCTCGCTGTATTGGGCAAGCACAGCATTGGAAACCAAGAGGTGTTTGACAGCTCGGAAAGCGGCAGCCTCTCAGCGGCCCCAGAGCCAGGCCGCACCAGGCCGCACCAGAGTCCAGTAGGTGGTGGAGCGGTTCAGCCACAGAGGCTTTGTGGGGCAGGAACATAGCGTAAAAGTTCAGGAGGCCTAAAAAGGCCTGTAGTTCAGCTCTATTTGTCGGAGGAGGGGCCTCCATGATGGCTTTGGTCTTGGCAGCGGTAGGGTGGATGCCTTAGGCATCGACCAGGAACCCCAGAAACTCCACCTGAGGAACGGTGACTTGACACTTGTCTCGTTTGACTTTAAGCCTGACCTGCTGGAATCTGTGTAGTACAGCTCGTAGTCATGCCATGAGCTCTTCATGGGTGGATGCAGAAATGAGGACGTCGTCAAAGTATGGGATGATGCCTCTGAGTCCTTGGAGCTGCCGCTCCATTAAACTTTTAAAGAGTCCTGGGGCGATGCTGACCCCAAACTGCAACTGGCGGCACCTGAAGGTGCCCCGGTGTGTGATGATGGTTTGCGCTTCACCTGTGGCATTGTTGACTACCAGCTGCTGGTAAGCTTGGGTGAGGTCCAGCTTTGCAAAGATGGACCCTTCGCCCAAGGTGTGGAGGAGCTGTTGGACCACCAGCACCAGGTAGGCATTGGATGGCAGGGCGCAGTTGATGGAACAGCGGTAGTCGGCGCAGATCCTCACCCTGCCATCTGGCTTGATGGGCAAAACGATGGGGGTCTCCCACCGTGCATGGTCCACTGGCTCCAGGACCCCTTGAGCCATGAGCTTGTCGAGCTCAGCGTCCACTTTTGGCTTGAGGGCGATGGGCACCCTACGTGGCTTCATCCTGACTGGTGGCACATAGGGGTCGAGGTTGCAGGACACTGGGGTGCCAGTGTATTGGCCCAGCTGGCCATCGAACACGGTAGGGAACTTGTTAACGAGGCAGTCCAGATCAGTGGTTCTGAGATGATGGATGCCGTTGATTTGCAAACCGAGGGACTTGAACCAGTCCAACCCGAGAAGGCTGGGAAGTTTTCCTTTAACAATGATGAGTGGCAACCGGCCCTCAAACCCCTTGAACTTCACTCTAACTTTGCTAGCGCCAATTACTGGAATCAGGTTGCCCTGATAGTCTCTAAGAGTCAAATTGAAACTCTGTAATTGGCGCTTAGAAGATGTGGAATGAGGCGTTTGATGGTGCTCCATGACACAATAGACGTTGCGGAGCCAGTGTCTAACTCCATCAGGCACAGGCTTCCCTCAAGGTTGACAGTCAGCTGGATCTTCTTTTGGAGACTGTGGCACGACTGCCAGTTGATCAGGTCACCATGTGCGGCGTGCCGGAGAATGGCATGGCAATCCACTCTGGGCTTCTTAGGACCGTCCTTTCTGCCCCGGAACTGCCGCGACCTGTCATTCTGGAATTCTGAGGAGGACATAGGCTGGGCGGCCAGGCACACCCTGGTGATGTGGCCTTTCCTGCCACATTGTTGGCAGATGGCTTGCCTAAATCTGCACTCAGCTCTCTCGTGGTTACCTCCGCACCCACTACATGCAGATCTAGGGTCGCCCTTCCGTCTTTGGGAGCTCTTTTTGTTCGTCTCGTGAAGGTGGTTAATGTCCTCTTCCCCCTCAGGGTCTGAGTCTTCACTCTCATCCCCTTGGGGTTTGGCAGCCGTGCTGCATGTGCCGGAGGGGTGCATGACGGCAGCAGGCTGGTGTTTTGTGATAGTGGCTAGAGAAGAGGCAGCCATCTCAGCGCCACGAACTTCATCAAAAGCGGACTGGAACAATAGGTCTACCTTTGCCAAGAGGCGTCTCTGGAGTTTGAGATCACAAATGCCACAAATGAAGCGGTCGAGAAGGGCCTCGTCGAGGTCCCTGAACTCACAGTGGAGGGCAGCTGACCGTAGAGCAGCGACATAAGTACTGACGGATTCCCCTTTACTTTGTTTACGCTGATGGAAAGCATGCCGGTGGGCGATTTTGGAAGGCGATGGGGCATAATGGCTTTTCAGCTTAGCCATCAGTGCTGGCCACGGGACGGCCTTGATAGGTTCAGGGGCTGTGAGAGCCCTTGCTGTATGGAACACATCCGTTCCTCAAACTGACAGGAAAAACACGCATTTTCGTTCATCTGTCAACTCGGTGAGGTCATGTGCGACCAAAAAAACATTCAAAATGGGCCATATAGGACTCCCATGTCTTGGAGCCTTGGTTGAACGGTGCGAAAGTTAACGTGGCCATTCCTGTCAGGCTGGTGGCGACGTCTTGTCGCAGCAGAGAAACATGGTTCCTAGTGACTCAGCTAGTGACTTCAGCGGTAGTGACCAGCTCGCTCACACCTCAGTTCGGCGATCCCATCCTCGTTGCCAGTATTGTGTACCAGGACCTTGGGTTGAGCCGTAATGACCGAAGCGGAGACGGGAATAGAGAGGCTAACAAGTTTATTCCCTAACAGTAACAAGCTAACAGTGTGGAACCGGCTTCAGACAGGAACGACAGCTGTTCATCTGACAGTTCCCTTTTTATACTAGGAGCTGTCAGACGACCAGCCAATCAGCTGTCAAGTAACTCCCGCTTAAACACAACTTTATTGGGCATGCTCAGAACGTGACAAAGTATACTGTAAAATATCCATTCCCATCCCTCTCCAGGGGAAAGTTACTGTAAAATCCCCATTCCCTCCCGATCGACTGGGACTCAGGAGGCAGAGACTAGATGGGGGTGGGGCCAATGAGAGTTGATATTTACCAGTTCTCTGAACTATTCAAAATTTCCGCTACTGGTTCTCCAGAACTGATCAGAATCTGCTGAATACAGATAAGCAAAGTAATTACTGTATATACTCGAGTATAAGCCTAGTTTTTCAGCCCACTTTTTGGGCTAAAAAAAGCCGCCTCGGCTTATACTCGAGTCAGTGAAAAATTTGCCCGAAATGGAGGAGAAAAAGGGGCGGGGCCATGCCGCTGGGTGACACTCGTGAATGGCCCAGTGCCCCTGTGAGTTTCCCCTCCCTCTGTGTCAGTTTGCCGCGCAGCGCGCACCGCACCATCCCCCCTCCTCACGTTCTAATGTAATGCAGGGCTGTCTTACGATTCCCCTTCCTCCCCCTCCTGCCGCTCTGTAACGATGTCCCACCTCCTCCTTGTTATGGCAAGCAGCCACATAGCGATGTCCCACCTCCTCTGGTACAGTGATCCAATGATAGGAATCACTGTGCCGTGTGTCATAGGAGGCGGGACATTGCTCCCGCGGCTGCATGGGACATCATCATCACAGCGGGACATCAGCATCATGAGGTGAGTGAAGTATTTCATTGAATACACCGCTAGTTTACTGTTTTTCTTTGAAATAAATATTCAAAAACATTATTGGTATCTATTTTTATTTTTGAAATTTACCGGTAGCTGCTGCATTTCCCACCCTAGGCTTATACTCGAGTCAATAACTTTTCCAGTTTTTTGTGGTAAAATTAGGTGCCTCGGCTTATATTCGGGTCGGCCTATACTCGAGTATATACAGTACTCACTTTGCTTAGTTCAGATCTTTGTTTTGCCATGGACCTTCCACAAATATTGAATCTAATCTACTACAGAAGATGGATGTGAAACCAAAGAGGTGACCCTGATTTTATTGGAACAAATATGCAGTCTATTTAGATAACATCAGTTACACTGTTAATGTCAACACAAGTAAATGTTGCATTGTGGAGTGATGCTTTTTGTGTATGAGCTAGCCAACCCGTCGTATATGCTACCAGTCTGCTTCTCTAATCAATTTGTTATTTCATGGTCTTTCCCCATATAATTTCTCATGGTCTTTTCTCATGAATGTTGCCTGGTAATTATTGCATTGCTATCACAGAATTGTCTCTATTCCCAATTATTTTGGTCCATCTGTTTATAGATCATGTGTTCTGATCTGTAAATGTATAACTTATTACAGGCAAGACAGTTTGTTTTTCTCACTGGCTTTGCTAGTGTCTTGTTTTAGCACAGGGGTGTCAAACTCAATTTCATTGAGGGCCACATCAGGGCTGTGATTGACCTTGGGGGGCCAGGTGGACATGTCCGACTGGATGGGCATGTCCAACTGGGTGGGCGTAGCCTTATTGACACCACTCACTGGGCATGGCTGACTGGGTGGACATGGTCAGCTTGATGCCAGTTCACAAACTGTTGGTATATTTCCGCTTTGCATAGGGTAGACTGGGCCGAAGCTACACTGGCCCGATGTTTCTCTTCACATTGGGTACGCTGGGCTGAAGTGACATGGGTGGACTAGGCCAAAGAAATGCAGACGGACTGGGCCAAAGCAACGCGGGTAGACCAGGCTGAAGTGACATGGGCCGGCGGTTCCACCACAAAGCCGCAAAGCCCTTATCCGCGGAGACATAAGCACGAAGACTAATTTGCGCCATTCAAAGCGCTAAGGAAAAACGCGACCCTACCGCGATGACATAATCGCGGAGGGCAAATCCGCGCATTCCCAAGCACTCAGTACCCTAAACCTAACCCTAAACCTAACCCTAACCCTAAACCTAACCCTAAACCTAACCCTAAACCTAACCCTAAACCTAACCCTAAACCTAACCCTAAACCTAACCCTAAACCTAACCCTAAACCAGGGGTGGGTTTCTCGCCCCGTTCCAACTGGTTCGGTTGGAACGGGGCCGGCGGTGTCCTCGCGCACGCGTGCGGTGTGTGTGTGCACGTGCGCAGCGCACTCATGCATATTAGCGTCTGTGCGATGCTCCAGCTGCTCCTGGAGGATCACGCAGGCGCTGTATGCGTCCTGCGCATGCGTGGAAGCGCAGAACTCGTCAAAACCAGGTAAGGAGCGGGCGTGGGCTCGCGGGTGCACGGACGCGTGGGTGGGCCCTTTGACGTTCCCGGAAGTTACTTACTTCCGGGTTTGCCGACCAACCGGTTCGCAGGGACCGCCACGAACCGGTTGAAACCCACCCCTGCCCTAAACCTAACCCTAAACCTAACCCTAAAACAAACCCCTAAACCTAATCCTAACCCTTACCTTAATGGAAATCGGCTTTTGTTGCGGCGGTGATGACGCGCGATGATGACATCGCGGCTTTAGCGATGCGCTTATGTCTCCGCGGATAAGGGCTTCGTGGTTTTGTCGTGCCACGGGGCCGGCTCCTTACATTTTCTAGGACGGCCCCGTGATCCAGATCCAACCACATTGCGGGCCAGATGCAGCCCATGGGCTTTATGTTTGACATCTATATTTTAGCATGTCACCAACTAATGGAAAACTGATTCAGTCATGGCACTGCAATAGAACAGGAACAAGGAAGATCTGACCTCAGGGAATCTGGCTTTTCTAGGCTAATTTGTCTGTCTCTTCTTCCAAAACCTCTGAGCATTTCCCAAGTTAAAATAACAAAAAGGAATGAAACAAGGAAGATACCATGGTAGAAATAGGCCCAGAAATTGTACAATTAGCTAGATGCAGTATATAGAGTGAGAGAACTGAAACTGCATAGATATTAAGCAGGACCTCTCTAGCTTTGAAAGAAGAAATGCAAACTGACAAATAGCTCCAACTATACCCTTCTTTTCCTCCAATAAAAGGCTTTTGGGACACAACATGCAAATAGAAAAGGCAAAGAGTGAAAGAGATATAATAATAACTGTAACTGTGAGAGGGATCTTGGAGTCTTACCGTGTTTCCCCGAAAATAAGACAGGGTCTTATTTTCTTTTTACCCACAAAATATGGTTTGGGCCTTATTATGAGGGGAGGGTTTATTGTTTTGGGGTTGCCAGGCGGGTGCTCTCTTGTGAGCGGGCTCCCAAAGAGCTGGGCACAGCCTTATGGGTGAATGGCTGTGTTGCGCTGTCACAACATCAGCAGCGCAACACAACAGCTCTGCCGACAGCTGGCCCACAACTATAGAGTGTATGCCCAGAGTGACCACTGCCGGAAGACTCAGTTTGGAAGCCGCCGAAAAAGCCATGCTGGGATGGCAGTGGCGGCAGCAGCAGAGGTACTCTGGCTCTCTGGGGAAAGCTGGGCCAGGGCATCATGAGGCTGGGAGGCGCACAAGTGGGAGCAACCCCCCTCTCCAGCCATGCAGAGCGCCTTTCACTAGCATTTCGAAGGCGCCAAGCCGCGGGAGCTGGGCGGTGGTGAACAGGTGCTCACGTGGCTTAGCGATAGCCCTAGGTTAGTGAATGGCGCTGTGCCCAGCTTGAAAGGGGGTTTGCCGAGTGGCTGCTCATGAGCGTGGTCACTTTATGGCTGTTGTGTTGCACTGCTGCGACAGCGCAACACAGCCATTTTCCATGAGGCTGTGCCCAGCTCTTTGGGAGCCTGTTCGCAAGAAAGCAGCTGCCTGGTAACCCCCGTCTTCAGCTGGGCACAGCGCTGCTCACCAACCTAGTGGTATCCCGAAGGCACCAAACAACACAATCACCTTTGCCTCCCCCTTGGTTCCTGTGGCTTGGCACCTTCGGGATACTGCTAGGTTGGTGAGTGGCACACTGCCTGGCCGGAGGTGGGGGGTTGTCCAGGGGGCTTATTTGTGGAGGAGAGCTTATATTTTTGCCCACCAGAAAAATGTGGTGTGGCCTTATTATCAGGACATGTCATATTTTCAGGGAAACATGGTAGTGAACAACCAATTAAATATGAGCCAACTGTGCAGCAGCAGCCAAAATAGCCAATGCAATCCTAAATTTCATCAACGGAGAGATACAATCAAGATTAAAGGCGGTGTTAATTCCACTCTATAAAGTCTTAGTAAGTCTACATCTAGAATACTGTATCCAGTTTTGGTCATCACATTATAAAAAAGATATTGAGACTCTAGAAAGAATGCAGAGAAGAGTAACTAAGGTGCTTAGGAGGCTGGAGACTAAAACATACCATGAACAGTTGCAAGTACTAGGTATGGCTATTCTAGTGAAGAGAAGGACTAGGGGAGACATAATAGCAGTGTTCCAATATTTGAGGGATTGCAATAGAGAGAAGGGAGTCAAGCTATTTTCCAAAGCACCCGAAGGCCACACAAGGAATAATGGATAGAAACTGATCAAATCTAGAAATAAGGAGAAATTTTCTGACAGTGAGAACAATCAACCAATGGAACATCTTGCCTTTAGAAGTTGTGGAAGCTTCATCACTGGAAGCTTTCAGGAAGAGACTGGACTGCCATTTGTCAGAAATGGTAGAGTCTCCTGCTTGGGTGGTGGGTTGGACTAGAAGACCTACAAGATCCCTTCCAACTGCTAATCTGTTAAATGGTTGAAGTGTGAAATAGGGTGGTGATCAGAGCAGAAGAGGTGTGCACTCATCTCCCAATACGTTATATTTCTCAATCTTGCAGCTTTAAGATCTGTAGATTTGAAGGATGGCTGATGAATTATGGGAACTGAAGCCTACGCATCTTAAAGCTGCCAAGATTGAGATACATTGCCCAATACTCTGAATCCAGTTATATTTGCCATACAGGTAATCTGTATTTGTTCCTAAGGAAATGGAAGGTAAAACACAACTTTTAAAAAAGCATGCTGGGTTAAGGGATATACTATTTTTATGCCAGGATGGCTGATGATGGCTTACGGCAATCTCCCTTGTGTATGGAGAATAAATTGGAGGCAGTGTTATGCAACCAAGACAGATAAAGGGGCCTGGAGCAAGTGAGTTTCACCTTGTGACACTCAGAAGTTTTGAAGAAAAAGGAGATTATCTCTTCTAGTTACTATAAATAAAAAGGAATAATTCAGCAAGTGGTGTTAAACTGGAATATACACAGGGTGTGGGGTGTTCATAGGCATTCTCTCTATACTCCTCCCACCACTCTCTCTAAGCTAGTGTTTTTCAACCTTGGCAACTTTAAGAGGTGTGGAGGTCAACTCCCAGAATTCTCTAAGAAGCCAACTCCTAATCATTCTGTGGATAAAAGCCCGTCTCTTGCCACAATTACACAGGTCTTACGTGTAATTTTTCCAGTAGTTCATTTATCAATTGATGCCTTGTCAACCACTTCTTCTCTTTCTGACCACCTTGTTATGCATTATATTTTCCACAGATGCATCAACCCTCATGAAGCGTCCAAAGTGTGATAGGGTTTGTTTCATGCTTCTTGTATGCATATACATACACATACATACATATATGTATATATATTAAAAGTTTTTAAAAGACAAAAACTAATGCAAATTGATGTCAAGTAAAAAGGAGAGAAAAAGAAGAAAACCAGAAAGAAAGCTAAAAGTGCCACAAAGAAAGAAAAAGGGGAAAAAATAGAAAAGTAAAAAATACAAAGAAATTAGTTTTGGTTTTCTTTCAGAAGTTATAAGTACAATAAATAGTTTCTTCTTACTCCAATGTAACAATATGAATCTCTTTTTTCTATAATAAAAATTACAAACTATGAGATTATTTTTTCTGTTTTATACAAAACATCCACTTCCACATGTTCTTGTTTAAAATTTCAATAAAAGTTTATTAATGTGAAAGTAAAGGTTTCGCTGTCCAATTGTGTCATAGCGCTTATCTCCATTTCTTGGCCAACAGAGCCACCATTGCCCAAAGGCATTTTCTATGCTCATGTGGCCAGCATGGCTATATGCCAAAGGTGAACAGAACATACATTACCTTCCCTCCTACCAATTGGCCAAGTTTTCCATCTCTCAGGCTGGGGGGTCAAACAGTACGCCCCTCAGACATGGTTCGCAATTTGGGAGTCCTCCTGGATCCACAGCTGACTTTTGAACACCATTTGTCGGCTGTGACCAGGGGGGCATTTGCCCAGGTTCGCCTGGTGCGCCAATTGCGTCCCTACCTGAACCGGGAGGCCCTCGCAACAGTCACTTGTGCCCTTGTGACCTCAAGACTGGACTACTGCAATGTGCTCTACATGGGGCAGCCTTGAAGAGCATTCGGAGACTTGTCCAGAATGCAGCCGCGCGAGCGATCGTGGGTGCACCTCGGTACACCCACGTACACCTATCCTTCGCGAGCTGCACTGGCTGCCTATTTGGTCTTCAATCTATCAGCTAGAATAGTGTTTCTCACCCTTGGCGACCTTAAGTCCTGTGGACTTCAACTCCCAGAATCCTCCAGCCAGCACAGCTTAAAGTTGCCAAAGTTGAGAAACACTGAGCTAGAATCACTGTAAACAAGTTGTAGTCATTATCCAATATTTGTATCAGCCTATAGTTGCTTGTTAAAACTGAACCTTGTTCCTTTTTGGGTATTAGTTCTATATTGGCCTCTTCCCAACTCTCTGGTATCTTTCCTATTTCTAGAATAGAATTCATCATGTTCTGAAAAGGTTCTAAAAATTCATCATCAAAACATATAAGAATACATATGGACTATGTATCTTTCCTGGTTTAATCTTTTATAGATTTAGACATTTATTCTTGTTTTAGATTCATATGTTATATTATATATAACATATAACTCTATGTTATATATAATATAAAAACTATATATAGTTTCCCCCCCCCCCCCGAATGCCATCACTCTGCTAAACAACTAATCCCCACAACACTGTCAGATTATCTACTAAGACTGCATTATATTATTCTTCTCTTCGTTCCTAATACCTATCTCTTCTCATTTATGACTATAACCTTGTTGCTGGTATCTTTAAATTTATATTGTTTTATTTGTTTCCTAGTATAATTTGATTGCTTATTAGTAACTTATGACTATCACTAAGTGTTGTATCTTACGATTCTTGATGAATTATTCTATTTTATTTTTCTTTATGTACACTGAGAGCATATGCATCAAAGACAAATTCCTTGTGTGTCCAATCACACCTGGCTAATAAGGAATTCTAGTCTATTATTTTGTGTTGTGTTGTGATATTTTTATGTTATGTTGTTATGCTATTTATTTACAATTTGACACCCATCTTGCCTGCAGTGACCATTTGTAATGTGTTTCTGTTTCTCCATAATTTTTTAAAAAATATACATCTATTTTTCTATGTCACTTCCTTTATACAAGTCGAAGTAATATTAACGAAATGCTTTTTATATAGCCACTCTATTCATTAATATAGTATCTTTCTCTGAAAATTCAACATCATTTTCTTTTGTTTTTATTTAATAATTTATAGGCCAACCCCTTTCTCTGAGTTTACTTGCAAACTCAATTTCTTTTTGCTTTACATAGTTCGTGTTCTATTTCCATTTTTCTTACTGTTAACATAGATAACTTTAGTTGTGTAGGGAGTCCTTGATTTGCAACCATTTGTTTAATGATTGTTTAAAGTTATGACAGCACTGAAAAAGTGCCTTATGAGCCCATTGCTCACACTTATGACCATTGCAGCCTCTCTATGGTCATGTGATCAGAATTAAGACACTTGACGATTGGCAGGTTTTTATGCTGGTTGCAGTGCCCCAGGGACATTTGATCACCTTTTGCAATCTTCTGACAAGCAAAGTCAATGGGGAAGCCAGATTCACTTAACAATCATAGGGTTAACTTAACAACTGCAATGGTTTACTTAACAACTGGGGCAAGAAAGGTAATAAAATGAAGCAAAACTTTGTTAACGATTGTTTTACTTATTAATCAAAATTTTGGGTTGTAAGTTGAAGACTACCTATACCAGTGTTTCTCAACCTTTGCAACTTGAAGATGTCCGGACTTCAACTCATTTGCTGGCTGGGGAATTCTGGGAGTTGAAGTCCGGACATCTTCAAGTTGCCAAGGTTGAGAAACACTGACCTATACAAATGTAACTTATTGAGAAATACTTATTCTCTCTTGAATATGTTTTTGATTCTTCTCTTTAGCTCATCCAAGGTAGTTTGTGTTTATTTTGTCCTCTGGTTGTCTAGTTTATCTTTCTAGTTTATCAGATTATCTACAGTAGTTCTCTTACAAACTCTGTCTATAACTTTTGTCTTACTCTTCAGAATTTCATTGTGCCATTAATCTGTTTTATATCTCCAGGCACTTAACTTCTTTTTTCATCTCCTCTTTTATCTTTACAAGCCTTTGATCCTTCTTTATTTCAAAACTGTCAATTTAGTATCAAATGATTCAGCTAATTTATTGTCTAATTCCTTAAACATTTTCTGGAATAAATCTGATGTAATTCTTCTCTCTGTCCTCCTCCCTGCTTTTGCTTTATTTGCAATACTGCCACATGCAATATTGTAATCAAAAAATGAAAGTGTTTCAATTTCAAAGGAAATAGTAAAAGGGAGCTCTTCTTTTTAGCTAAAAATTAATTACAACCAAAGTTATTTAAGAAATTAGACTTGTGTATGTATATAGGTTGCATTACACCTTTCAACTTGACTGAAATCCCTCAATTCCTAGCCATTCAACTTTATGAGGAAAGCCCCATCTCTTTGGTCTCCTTATTTTTTAGATTGATTGCTCTTAGATCATATTCAGTATCTGCAATGAATTATTCAAATATGCTAGATTATTGACATTCCTGCCATTAATTGACTGACAGATTCTTAATTAAAGAATCTTTAATTCTTCCAAACCTGTGGCCCATTTTTAGTTTATAAATTGAGGAGTTCTTTTCTATGGGTAAATTATTGGGTGTTAGCAAATTCTATCCTCACTCACTGTGGTTTTCCAGCTATTGTAGAGTTTTCTTCTCCGAAAAATCAGATTATAGGGAATAACAATTGCTTTGAAGAAGTTCCGCCGATTAACATTATTTTAAAAATGGCATAGTCCATAAAACAGAACTCTTTTTGATATTCACTTCCTCTATCTATGATCCATTTAAAGTTAGTTACATGGCCTTATGTTTCTTTTTTCTTTCTGAAGCCTGCTTGTTCAACTTCTACTTCTCCTAATTATTCTACAGAATTATTAACAGAGTCTTGCTGGCATATGTTATTATTAGAGCTGTTAGGGCATAATTAGAACATTCCTCTAAATCTCCCTTCTTAGGGCTTGAGATATAGATAGATCTTTTCCTGTTTTTCGGCCATGCTGCTTTTTCCCATGTTAGTTGGCAGAGGACTGACATGATCTTGTTTGTTCCCATGCCAGCCTCCTTTAATAACTCTTGGGCTTTCCTATTCGTTGGTTGTTTTCTGCCCATCTGACTTCCTCTTCAAACACCTCTGTTTCCTCTTGATATTCCTCTCTTGTAAATATGATGTTGCCTATTTTTGCCTTCTTGCACTGCTTTTAAATATGTTTCTTTTACTTTCTTTTAGATTACACTCCATCATTAATTTCCTTCTCTGCTTATTTCTTATGATTGATTTTTTTGTATTTCTTTGATTGCTGACTTCATAGTGAGGTGCTCAGCAATCTTTTGCAACTCATTATACAGCTTTTCTAAAAGTTGCTACATGTATTTTCCATATGTTGCTTAATTAAATGCAATCTATTTTTTTTTATTATGGTGTTGTCCATCTTAAGATGGTGTAGGTGGAGAGCTATTTTTTATTTTGTCAAAATGATGTGTTACATACTCCATTTCTACACAGAAGCATATCTGCCATTGCCCTGCAACACTGGGCAAATTTTCAAACTGTTTTTAATGTAGGTTCCTTTTCAGCTTTTGCATTAAAGTTGCCAATAGTTTTAGAACATTTTTTTAGTGTTGTTCTATTACTTATTATAATATTGAATTCAACAACCACTTCTTCATAGTCCATCACTGATGCATACATCTGTATAATTTTAAAACTAAGTAGCTGTTTTTGAACCTTGCAAGACAGGGTTCCTATAAGCTAGACTGCTTATAGGGTTTTGTTATAGATAGATGTGTAACTCACAATCCCCTGAATATCTGCATTTAGTCATTGCAATACTTATATGAGTAATGCTTGAGTTATTTACAAGAAATAACCAATATTCCCAAAATCTATGTAGCCCTCATTTATACTGTTCGTTAAATTTTAAAAAAATGTGTATGTAATGTTTGGATTACAATATTACATCAGATATGTTTATTTGTGGAAAAAATACTGTTCAGTAGGCAAAAGGATAGTGAATTGTCTTCTAGAAATTCCTCTAGTTTATATGTGAATACTTGAATACAGTGCAGCATTCTTTTATGGCAAATATATGCTATATACATCCCTTGAATATCATGGATGAATAACTATGGGCACAACAAGCAGCAGTCTATATATTGTTCATTTGTGTTGAATGTAATGCAGTGTTTCTCAACCTTGATTACTATAAGATATGTGAACATACACTCCCAGAATTCACTAACCAGCCAGGTAAATTATTGCATTGCAACTGAAAGCTTTTGTAATGCTCAAACCACTGAAAACATTTTGACATATCCTGTCGCTGTTAAGAATCCAATTTATATAACAAGGACTTTTAAAAATACAGCTATTTTTGTATTACACTCATACAAAAGTACCCATTTTTAAATTCAGACAATACTGTATTAAATAAGGATGCTTGTGAAACAAATTAGATTGGAAATAATATTGACTATAATATATAAAAGACAAACAGAGTTATATTGTTTCTTTCCCCATCATCTGCAATAGTTTTTGGAAATCTCAGGTTACAACACATTAATATTAAAATTAAAAACATGTTCCTTTTACTAAAATCAAAAGTTTTGAGAATGCTAAAACAGTATTGTGGCATTTACTGTTATAAAGGAAAAAATAAGATGAAATAAAATTGTGAAATTAGTTTACGCAGATGGATCAGTTGGTCATTTGCAAATTTTGCAAAAGCGGGTTTTCTTTCAAACTTACCACCTTTCAGAATTGCTGGTTTATGATTTCTGGGAGTTGAAGTCCACACATTTTAAAGGTGCCAAATTTGAAAAACACAGTCTAAAAGCGTAATTAGGGCCAGGGGTAGGCTTCAAAAATTTTAGCAAGGGGTTTTCTGCCCAGTAGCTGGGTGGGTGTAGACATGGTGGGCATGGCCTAGTTGGCCTCCTGCACCATGGCAGGGGGACATTTTTGTCCTCCCCGGGCTTAGGATGTTTTTCTCCCGGAGGGTAAAAATGTCCTCCCCATGCTCTGGAGGCCCTCTGGAGGCCAGAAATGGTCCCATTTCTGGCCTTCCCGAACTTCCATTAGGACTGTTTTTTCACCTCTCCGAGCCTCCGCATGTGCCCTGCAGTTACCTGGATCCAAAATGGGCCACTTGGAGACTTCTGGGAGGGGTGGGGTGGGCGGGGCCAGCCAGGAGTGGGATTTGGGGGTTCTCCAAACTGCACAAAATCTTAGCAAGAGGTTCTCTTTTTTATTTAAAATTTTTATTTTTGAATAAACACAAACAGACAAAACACAAAACCCCCCACAAAACCATTTTCCATTACAAATTGCAGAAAGTGTGTCGATTGGTTACAAAAGCTTCTGTGCATCCCTTCCACAGTCGTCACCTACAATTCATGTCAAATCATATATTTTACATCAAATATATTTTTATATATTACTGTCATCATATCTCAACCTTCATTTGACTGTAATTGTTTTTACGTCCTTTTATCTAAAATATTCCAAATTTAAAGCAAAACCACATAATGGCATTCCATTAGCTCTTCCCAATATCATCCAGTAACATTACATCTTTATAACATGTTCTAAATAAAAATTGGTTATATTTAATAACAGAGTTTCTAAACCTCCTTTCATAGTTACCATTTGCAATTTATATCAAATTTCCTCTCATCAAACCAATACATATATATATATACATTATTATCATTGTCATTTATTTAACTATATCCATTATCACTTCATTTTTTATCTAATGTTCTAAATTTAACTACATTTGAGTTAATTTTTTTATTTTAAGCTTTCATACATAATAGAGTTTCTAAACTTCCTTTCATAGTCACCATTTGCAATTTATATCAAATTTCCTCTTATCAAACCAATATATATGTATACATTATTATCATTATAAATCATTTATTTAACTATATCCATTATCACTTCATTTTTTACATAATGCTCTAAATTTAACTAAGTTTAGCTTAATTTTTATAATAAACATTCATATATCAACCTGTGTCTTTCCAGTAATAGTGCATTCTTATGTCTCTTGCCATTTGTGGCATTAGTATTCTGGTTAATTCCTTAGTAAATTTTGTATGGACTTCTCTTCACAACTTGTTGCTTGTTGCATATCTTGTGTAAACTCGAAACCCTCCACCTGCTTCTTCAATCAGCTTACCTTTGGTTATCACTAGTGCTTCTAACAAGATTTCTTTCGTTGGTTCCATAAATTCTTCTCTCCTTTCTTCTTCTATGCCTTGAAATCCGGGGTATGGCTCCAGTTTACCCTTTCTCCCTTTTCCATATTCCATTCTTTCCATTTCCAACCACGCTCAGTTCACTGTCAGTATCAAAAATTTTCGTATCTCTTTGTTTATTTTTTCCTTCAGTTTTTAGAGCTCTGACCTCAACTTTCTTCATTTGATGAACATTCTCAATTTTTCTATTAAATTTTACTTTCTACAATCTATGATCTCCAATTTCTTCTCTGTTACTTCTAATAATTTTTGAATTTCAAACATAATCTTTTCCAATGTTAAGGTTTCTTTTCCATGTTGCACCATTCTTCCAACTTGTAAACATTGCCACTTTTTATTAGGTTTAAAGCAAGTTCATTTATAATCTTTCAAGACAAGGCTTTGTTTTCATTCCACTCCAGCTGCCAAAGATGTTCCCGAAGAGCACCTATATAAATAACCCATGCTTTTCTCACTATCATTCTCTGTAAGCAAGCTGAAGAATCTTTAAATACAAAGTCAAATGATCAAAAAGAAAAAAGAAAGGACAATATTTCCAAGACTCAGGCCTCCAGCCTCCAAGTGGCAGTGTTACTTCCTTTCCCTCTGTTTTTACAGCCCTCTTTGTATTCCTTTTACATCTTCTCCATATTCTGGGCTTAAAGAAAACAAAAATTCTAAGTGGAGCAAAAGAAAAAAGAAAAAAGGCCATCAATCTAACATTATAAAAATAAAGAAAAAGATTGTAATCCATAGGTAAAAGAAAGAATATAAAAAATAGAAGAAGACAAACTAATCCATTCAATTTAAGGAATAGGAAACATTTGCGGAAGTTCCATCTATTAAAAAAAGGATAACAAACTGTGTAATGTGGCTTAATTTCACCGCTTATTCTCTTCTGTTTTCAAATTTAATTTAGCTTTCATTTTTTGGGGTAGACTCTTTTATAACAAAAGGATTTCCTCACCAGATGGACACACTTTCTCTTTCCGTTTTCCTCCCATTCCGGACTGTCCCAACTTCAGCAGCTTCAATGGCTGTGCTTCTGTCTCCGGCAAAAATAGCTTCTCCTGGATCAATCAGGGACTTTGTGGTGTCTCTGAGATCAGCAGGACATATTCTTCCTTCTCACTGTCTCTTCGGAATGGTTTAAGTCCAAAAGGACCGTCCGGGGCAAAAGTATTGACTGCGATCTTGGAGCTCCAAGATCTCACGTCATGTCATTGCGACGTCAGCATCCTCTCCCAGCAAAAGGTTCTCTTGAACCCCTGCAAACCCCCAGCAGCTCACCCCTGATTAGGGCATATTTTCTTATTCTGAGTAACCACATTTGTGATTAGGAACAGTGTATCCACAAAAAGAGTGATATTTCCATACTGTTGCCCCAGCCTTTCTGTTTACTAATATGCCTACAAATGACAAGTCGAGATGAAATTACAGAAATAATATCTTTCAATGTTTCATAATTAAACTAAGATTACTCATGGATATATTTAATGCATACTTTTGCAAGATTGGTTTGGTTTGGTTTGGTTTATTGGATTTATATGTTGCCCTTCTCCCAAGGACTCAGGGCAGCATACAACATTAAAAAAACACATATTACAAAAGTTAAAAAAAATTAGATAGAATATCCAAAAAACAAACCCAATTAAGATTCACAAAAACATTTTTTTTAAAAAAAATGATTAAAATTAGCAATAATCAATAATTTATTTTGTTTTGTTCAGGCCAGGCTTGCTTGCTGGAAAAGCCACCTTTTTAGGGCGCGTCGGAAGGACCGGAGGTTGGGGATTATATGAAGCTCCGGGGGCAGCTCATTCCAGACGGAAGGCGCTCCCACAGAGAAGGGGTTGCTAGCCGACACTGTCTGGCCGACAGCACCCTGAAGAGGCCAACTCTGTGGGATTGCACTGGACGGTGGGAGGCTAACAGTGGCAGTAGGTAGTCTCGCAGGTTTCCTGGGCCTAAGCCATGGAGCGCTTTAAAGATCATAATTAGTACCTTGAATGAAGTTGATATAAATTGTTCAGCACAAATATTGATAAAAGAAGCTAGTAATTTTAATTTTTTAATTGTAAACATTTTTTATATTGATCTTAATAAGATTTGAAACTCAGTATTTTAAATGATTCAAACTTTAGGAGATGTAAAACAAAAATAGTTTAGCTTCCTTTTTTTAATGTTCTGATATATAACCTTATTAAGAATCTTTATGGATTTATTTCTTCAGTAGTTTCTGAAGACTTTCCACACTACTGACATTTTAGTCTGTGTTTGTATTTTTATAATTATTATGACTCATCTTCTTAGAATTTTAAGAAAAATAGGAAGGAAGTAGTAGTATTGACTATGTTCACCACTTCGTAAAAATAATAAAGAACCATGGTGGCGTAGTAGTTACAATGCAGTACTGTAAACTAACTCTGCCCATAGGCAGGAATTTCATCCTAACTGGCTCAAGGAGGTTGGTAAAATGAGTACCTAATTTGTTGGGGGTAATATACTGACTCTGTAAATTGGCCAGACACTGTTGTAAAGCAGTATGAAGTGGTATATAAGTCTAAACGCTATTGCTATTGCTATCAAGGTGGGAAATAGATAAATAAACAAACTGTAATTTTTCATGTATTTTTTAAAAAATTGTAAACCTGACCAAAGTAATCTAATTTCTGTCATTTGTAAACTGCTCTAGTAACTTTTTTTGGGCTTACAGATTGGGCCAAAATTCTTTAAATAAATTAAAATTAATATAAAATATAATATACAATAATTTTAATTCTTTAAGTGATGATGACTACTGTATATTGGATTTTTCTAGGTGTTGAGAATATGATTTAGAACCTTAGAACTAAGTTGCGGGGGGCAGGTACTTACAGTTCGAATTCACAGTACGAATTGTGGGAACTAGGAAAATGAAAATGAGAAACTATTCAGCAATTACTTTTCTGATATTCCTGGTTCTTTATGACTCTGATTTTTCAGGCAGATTTGAGGTTGGCACTTATGTCAGTATTGTTGGAATCTCATATTAGCTTAATTTTGTCTGCATACTATTAAAACTCTTGTCATCACTTTTAACTGAGAAAAATGGTGCATCACAGAGCAACAATTTTTGAACCAAGATACTCACAGTGGTTAATTTAGGGAATGTGTCCAAAATCTGGGAATCATGGAATAAAAATTAAGAAAGTTGTGGCTGGTTCCATGCTACTGGCTGCTAATGTGCTGCTGTTGTGATCACATGATTTTCATTTCAACATTTCAGGACAGAATCCCAGACAATCCTTCCCTCCCTCTTCTACCCAGCAACAGCCATTTACCTGTTGGGAATGAGAGGCGGGGGGGGGGGGAGGGAAGGGAGATTTGTGATGCTGCTTGTCAGATTCCCACAAGAAAACTCAGTGGAAAAACTAGCAGGAAGTTAGAAGTCACACCTGCTCCGACTGTTTTTTTTTTTCCTCCCTTGGTCATTTTGTTTCTCTGTTTAGGTAAGGAAATACCTCTGAAACAATTACCCAGCAGAGCATGGATTGTCTAGAAATGGATAAAATTATATCCTATGCCAGATGAAAGGCTGCCACTTGAACATTTAGATTATATTTTTCTCTAGCAAGAAAACAAATGTTTACTGTGAGATTCAAAACCATATCTATTGTTTATTTAAGCAGGAAACATATAACAGCTATATGAGAGATGCCAGTGCTTTGAGACACAGAGGGAAAGAGATAGAAACAATTGTTTATTATATATTATAATATTATTACTTGTACAATTTTTTCTAGAGATACATTTTTTAAAATAATCCTGGGATTATTTATTTAGAAAATGAACTTTACATCTGCTCAGGTTCAAACCACCATGACTGCATTATGAATATATGTATATGTATATGTGTATTATATATGTGTGTGTGTGTGTGTGTGTGTGTGTGTGTGTGTGTGTATGTATGTATATATATATATATATATATATATATATATATATATATATATATATATATATATATATATGTTTTCTGAGGTTTTCGCGGGTGTTAGTATGTAGGTCTCTAGTTGTTCGGGTTTTCTCCCGCGTAGAATTGGAGATGTCTTGGCGACATTTTGACGAAGTCACATTCGTCATCTTCAGGCTGCTGCTGACTACTTCAGGTTTGGTGTTTCCAGGAGTAGTGTGGGATCTTGGCTGGCTGTTTGTTCCTTATAACTGCTGGTAGGGGATTAAATTAAATTAGATTAAATTAAAATTTAATCCCCTACCAGCAGTTATAAGGAACAAACAGCCAGCCAAGATCCCACACTACTCCTGGAAACACCAAACCTGAAGTAGTCAGCAGCAGCCTGAAGATGACGAATGTGACTTCGTCGAAACGTCGCCAAGACATCTCCAATTCTACGCGGGAGAAAACCCGAACAGCTAGAGACCTACATATATATATATATATATATATATATATATATATATATATATATATATATATATATATGTTATATTTGTGCTGATAAATAAATAAAGGGAGACTAGTATAGATCTATTTCAAGCTATTTAGCTCTCATCAGCTAGCCATACCCTTACTGGGAATCGAGCCTGTGCTGTATTGCCTCTTAGGCAGATGTGTTAACCACTGAGCTACAGAGCTCGACTCCTTATCAGCCATATATATATATATTCCTCATTAAACAATCTCTGTGTCTGTGTCTGTGTCTGTGTGTGTATGAGAGAAAGAGAGAGGGGGGGGCGAGAGGGAGGGAGAGATGGTATTCTATTTTCTTCACTCCCAGTTTAGTAGTGCGCAGAAGGTTCTTGATGATGTCAAGGTGGGTGATATCAAGACAATGACAGGCTTTTATCTAGCCGGATTGGCAGTTGATTTCCCCAGGCTTATGATCCTGGGGGATTTCAATCTGTCTTCCATTGGCGAAACATCCAAGTCAGCACAGGAGTTCATGGCTTCCATGACGGCTATGGACCTAACTCAGTTAATTCAAGACCCCACCCATAACAGGGGACACATGCTCGATCTGATTTTTGTCTCTGGGCAGTGGATGAATGATCTAGATTTAGGGGATATTTCTATCCAAAATACTTATTTTCAAGAATATATCCTAGCAATAATACAGAATCAACAGTGATTACCATCAGGAAACTGTCCAGAGTCGCCTTATCGATGAGACACGTGGCATATAAATTTAATAAATTAATAAATATGCCCTTCTCAAATTTCACCATGGAAATATATGATGAGTTAATAAGGGGCTGGATTGAAGCAAATTGCTGGAATCTAGAAATAAATGACGTAAGTCTGCCAAAGAGAAAGAAAGGAGAGAAAGAAGAAAGCAGACAATTTACAAGGTAACAATACACAAAGTTTTGAATGACTACTGTTCAAAAAACTGGACAATATTTTATTTTATGGCCATGCCTCTTAGATTGAGGACATGAGTACAAAGAGGCAAAGTCCTCATTTTGCTGGATCTCTGGTAATCCTGTTGGGATAGACTTCAGCTCCCATCATTTTCATTCATCATGAACTCCTCTCACTCTTCTTATAATAATTATGGCTTCTGATATTTCTCTACTCCAATTTCAAAGATATGGTCTATGACTCTACTTTTAACAGAAATGCATAGATATGAGTCACTCCTCTTCCAGAAACAGCTGGCTAAACAGTCCAGCAAAACTGCACGTCCCCATAGTAAAATAAATAAATAAAAAATAAAGACATATTACAGGCAGTAATGTAGAACCACATTCTTTTCTCCAGAACCTAATAGATCATTTTGATGAAGAAGTCTGACTTGTTTGTGGCATTATGATGGCATTTTTTCTGTGAAACCTACCGGTCCTGGTTTTTTGCATTTCTATCAGAACTGTTGTTATATTCTTACGAACAATACTCATGGTCCAGGACCATTTAGGAAGGAGCAAGAAACTTTTTAGATCTTGGAGCGAAGGGAAGGACGCGACAAGAAGTATGAGGAAAGTGACTTTTATTCAGCTCATAGTGGAAACGATTCAACGAGGCGTATTTCGCGCCCTACATTTATACCCCCAGGTTTGAGCGAGGGACCAATGGGGCGTCGAGTAGCTCGACCAATCAGGGCGAGGATTGGACCGGCTCTGCCCGGGAACCAATCAGGAAGAGTCCTTTGTAGCTCGACCAATCAGGGCGAGGATTGAGCCGGCTCTGCCCGGGAACCAATCAGGAAGAGTCCTTTGTAGCTCGACCAATCAGGGCGAGGATTGAGCCGGCTCTGCCCGGGAGCCAATCAGGAAGAGTCCTTGTTCGCGCGCTTGTATTTCCCGCGCTAGTATTCAACACCCCTCCCCCCCCAGTCATAGAGTTCCTTTAGGAGGGGCAAACATAGTCTTGTAGGTAGGCGGGACGGTGGCGTTCTCGTCCCGATCTCCGTGGTTCCCCGGCGGTCGTCGACGGGGGGGGAACCGCTGGCGGAGGCGTGTCCGTGGTGGGGGCTTGAGCCGACGGCGCGGCCCCGCGAGAGGGCATTGGCTCCGGGTCCCGTGCCCGATGTCCGTCCGCCTGGGGTGGCGTCTCTGTGGCCAACGGGGTGTCTGGTAGGGGCCCCGTGCAGTCCGGTTGGGGTGTAGGTTCAGAGTCTCGAGAAGGGCTCCGCGGAAAGGAGTAGCCAGCTGGGGTGCGCCTGCCCGGAAGGTTCGCGACGGCTTGACCCCCGTTCGCCGGGTGGAAACGGTCCGTGGGGAAAGGAGTCAATGGGGGTGGCTCCTGTTGAGAGCAGATTTCTGGGGAGCTGGGGCCGTCTCTTTCCGCAGGAAGGCGACGCCTTAACTGGTCCACGTGTCGCCTCCATTGTGTCCCGTCGGCCAGGCCGACCCTGAAGGAACAGGGGCCGGTCAGAGCTGTGATGGTTGCGGGAACCCACCGTGGATCCCCGGAAAAGGAACGGGCCCATACAGGATTCCCTAACTTAAACGCGTGGGACGGAAGGGCCCCCAGGTTGCTTGGCGGATCTCCTGCGTAAGTGGATGGAGCCTGTCTAGGGGGGTTCGCAATCTCCTACCCATCAAGAGCTCCGCGGGACTTTTGTTGGTCGTTGGGCAGGGTATGGAGTGCTGGCTCAAGAGATAGGCCGCTACTCTTTCTTGCCAGTCGCCCTGGTCCATGCGGCCCAAGGCTTCTTTTGCTGAGCGAACTGCGCGCTCCGCCCGGCCGTTGCTAGCTGGGTGATAGGGGGCTGTGGCCGCGTGTCTGATCCCCTGTTCGGCCAGGAATTCTTGGAACGTGGTGGAGGTAAACTGGGGCCCGTTATCGGAGACTATCACATCCGGTAACCCATGGGTAGCGAACATCTTACGGAGGGCCCTTACTGTACTCTCTGCTGTGGTGGAGGTCATGATTACTAGCTCCACCCACTTGGAGTAAGCATCGACCACTATCATGAAGTTCCGGCCGTGGAAGGGGCCGGCAAAGTCGATGTGTAAACGGGACCATGGGCCTCTAGGGATCTCCCACTCTCGAGGGGCGGCTATGGGGGGATTCGGCCTAGAGTTTTGGCAGATCCTGCATCGGCCTACGTAGTCTGCGATTTCTGTGTCTAACAAGGGCCACCATACGTAGCTACGGGCTAAGGCTTTCATTCGTGCTATGCCTGGGTGGTTTTTGTGGAGTGCGGGCAGGATTCGTGCTCGTAGGGCTGTAGGGATCACTACCCTATCCCCCCAGACAAGGCAACCCCCGTGAAGGGCGAGTTCGGCCTGTCGCACTTTGAATGGGCGGAAGTGTTCCGCTACCTTTTCCGTGGGCCACCCCCTCAAAACCCATGAAGCGACCTGAGATAGGACGGGGTCAGCCTTTGTGCAGGCTGCCACGTCCGTGGCAGAAACGGGGAGGTCGGATTCGGCAATGGACAGAACAGAGAGCGCGGGCACGTGGGCTGTGTCCGTCTCTGGCAGGGGGCAGCGGCTCAGGGCGTCTGCGTGTCCTAGCTGTTTGCCCGGACGGTATAACAGCGTATACGAGTACGCCGTTAGGAACTCTGTCCAGCGTGTCATGCGGGGGGACAAGATGGGGGGAGTCGGCTTGTCACCCGCCAGTAGCCCCAGGAGGGGCTTGTGATCCGTGACTAGGGTGAACTTTCTACCATAAAGGTAGTCATGGAACCGCTTAATGCCGGACACTGCAGCCAGGGCTTCTTTATCGATTTGGCTGTAGTTCCGCTCCGTGGAGGAGAGTGTCCGGGAATAGAAGGCTATGGGGGCTTCTGAGCCGTTTGGGAGGACGTGGCTCAGCACCGCCCCTACGCCATAGGGGGAGGCATCGCAAGTCAGAATTAGAGGCATCCTATCGCTGTACTGGATTAGGACTGCCGATGAAGTTAAAATATCCTTTATAGCCGCGAACGCGTGCGCTTCACGGCTACCCCATTTCCAGGCTGCTGACCGGTCAAGTAGACGGTGTAGCGGCTCAGCTAGTGACGCCTTGTGGGGGATAAAAGGGGCGTAGAAATTTAAGAGCCCCAGGAATGCTTGTAACTCCGCCCTAGAGGTGGGTGCGGGTGCGTTTTTGATGGCGGCAACTTTGGAAGGAGTGGGGTGGATGCCTTGGGCATCAATGAGGAACCCCAGGAATTCAACCTTGGGAACTGCAATTTCGCATTTGCTGCGCTTTAATTTCAGTCCCGCCTCCCTGAAACGTGTGAGGACCTCCCGCAGCGTTTTCAGGAGCTCCGAGTGGCTGGGGGCTGCGACCAGGACGTCGTCGAAGTAGGGAACGACGCCTGGGAGCCCGTGGAGCAACCGCTCCATGAGGCTCTGGAAAATCCCAGGGGCGACCGAGACGCCGAATTGCAGACGGCGGCAACGGAAAGCTCCGCGGTGGGTGACGATAGTCTGGGCTGTAGCCGCATCGTCGTCTACGGGAAGCTGCTGGTAGGCCTGTGCCATGTCTAGCTTAGCGAAAATGCGGCCCTGTCCTAAGGAGTGGAGTAGGTGCTGTACTACGGGAACCGGATACGGGTTTGCCTGTAGGGCCAAATTGATGGTCGACTTGTAGTCGGCACATATCCTCACCGATCCGTCGGGCTTGACCGGAAGGACTATGGGGGTTTCCCAGCGGGCGTGATCTACGGGCTCGAGTACCCCTTGTTCAATTAACTTATCGAGTTCCGCATCTACCTTTGCTCTCAATGCGAAAGGGACCCTGCGTGCCTTTAGCCTAACGGGGGCGACCTGAGGATCGAGGCAGAGAGAAATGGGGGTACCCTTGTAACAACCCAATTTCCCGTCGAACACATCTGAGAACTCGTCTAGGACGCTATCTACGGGGAGGGAAACTACCCTGTGTACCCCTTCTATGGTGAGGCCCAAAGCGGAGAACCATTCTAACCCCAGGAGAGCGGGCAGGTTGTTCCTTACGACTAAAACTGGGAGTTTCCCTTTAAAATTTCCATATTCCACCCGGATGTGGTATAACCCAGCTGTGGGAATCCCATTTCCCTGGTAATCTAGGAGGGAGACCCTGGCGGGGCGCAGCTTTCTCTGGGGGACCCCGGGGCAAAGGCGGGAGAACAAAGCCCAAGATAGGAGAGAACGGGATGAACCGGAGTCCACCTCCATTTGGCAAAGCTGACCTTCGAGACGGACGGCGGTGCTTATTTTCCGGTGGCCGGCGGGAACGGGGGATGCCTGGTAGACCACGCAGTCGGCGCTGGGGGGCTGGTAGGTTGAGTGGCAGTCCTCAGTGCGCCTCGCGGGACGTGGCTGCAGGCGGCGTGGTGGTGCCGGGCGCTGGTCGCTGGGCTGCATAAACGACGGGGCTGGCAGGGGAGCCCGGCATACTCTGGCGAGGTGTCCTTCTCCTTGGCAACGGCGGCAGACGGCGGAACGGTACGGGCAGGCTGTGCGGCTGTGGCGGCCGCCGCATCCGCGGCAAGGTGCGTTTGAGGCCGGCTGAACGGGTGCCGGTGGTTGCTGGGGTGGCCTCCGTTTGGGCTGCAGCCTCATCTGGCCGACGATTTCCTCCTCCTCCTCC